>NC_081828.1:39858928-40161964 GCF_030867095.1 Alligator mississippiensis
CTGCCATTTCCACCCCCCTGGGTTGCCCCACATACCGGAGCATCGCCATCCTTCCCCACGTCGTCAAGGCCAGAGCGGCGCCGGGCCAGCTGTTCCCGCAGGGACAGGGACTGAGGGGAGGGAAAGAAGTGAACTTCCTGTGGCAGTGCCCTAAGTGCTATGAGCTTCCCCTCAGCAGTGCCCTCAGATGGGGATTCTCCCCCTCATGCTGTGAGCTTCTCTTCAGCAGTGCCTCCAGAGAGGGAATGCCCCCAATGCTGTGAGCTTCCCCACAGCAGTGCCCTTGGTTCAGGGCTGCCCCAGTTCTCCTGGTTTTAGGTAGGGGGTAGCCTTCCCAAGCCCCCAAGCCTAAGGGCCACGCACCTCCTGGTTGGACATCTCCAGCTCCTCCTCCAGTACTGCCACCCGCTCCAGTGCCACCCGCAGCCGCTCTCGGACCTGTGTGGCAGGAGAGAGGGGTCACCACCTGGTCCTGGCCCCTGTGGGACACTGTAATGGCGCAGCCCAGGCTGCATCCTTAAGCAGAACCCTCAGGCTGGCTGCACCCACTCAGACCCCCTAGCCAGTGCCTCCAACAGGCACCCCTTCCCCATAGACCCTCCTGGCCAGTCCCAGTCAGGCATCATCCACCACCCTAGCCAGTCCCTCCAGACCAGGCCCAGCCAGACCCCCTCTCCTAGCCAGTTCCTCCCTGACAGCACACCCATCCCCCGACCAGACTCCCTGGCCAGCCTCAGCCAGATGCCACCCACCCTTCCAGCCAGTCCCTCTTGACCAGGTCCTACTAAACCCCGACCAGGGTCAAGCCAGACTCTCCACCCAGGCAATCTCTCTCTGACAGCTCCCCCTCTTACCAGACACCCTGCAGGGACCCTCTGGCCAGCCCCAGCCAGTCACCACACCTCAACCAGTCCCTGATCAGGTCCCACCTCAATGTCTCCCAGCCAGTCCCTCCCTAACACCCACCCCACCCTCCCACACCAGACCGTCTGGCCAGACCCAGCCAGACCCCCTCCCCCAGTCAGTCCCTCCTAACCAGACCTGACTGGACCCCTGACTACTTCAGCCAGTCTCTCCCAGACAGCCCCCCCCCACTCCTCCATGGGCCTCCTAGCCAACCCCAGTCAGACCCGCTCCCCCGCCCCAAATAGTGACCCGACTAGACCCCTGACCAGGCCCTGGCCACATCTCCCCAGCCCAGCCCTACAAGACACCCCCCAGAACCAGTTCTCCCCCCCATCCCACACCCTTGAACCTCCCTAGTGAGGCCCAGCCCAGCCCCCATCCACATGCAGCCCCTCAGGGTATCCCCCCTGCTCCAATTCGGCAGGGCCCAGCCTTACCTTCTCATCCAGGGCCTTGTGGTGCTCAAAGAGAGACTTGAGAGCCTTGAGCACCTCGACCTCACTGGAGACTCCAGCTGGGGACTGGGCCTGGCGCTTCACTACCGTCATGCGCAGCGACCGCTCATGCCGTGACACCAGGCACTCTAGGTGCTCCAGCAGCAGCTGTGGGCGGATGGGCAATGTGAGGATAGATGGACAGGCAGACATGTTTGTCTGTCTGCCTGCCCCCCCCGCCCCACATGTCAACTCTTAGCCAGATTCCCCCTTCTCACACACACACACACACACACACACACACACACACACACACACACACACACTTCTCCAGGGAACAGACAAATGGACAGATGCCTCCAGACCAGAAGCCCCCATGTTTCTCCAGCAGCTACAGACAGCACAGCACAAGAGGTAGAGAGGAGAGACAGATACCTCTCCCATCACACACACACACACACAGAGGGTGCTCCAGGGGACAGACAGACAGATGGACAGACGCCCCCACCTTCCTCAAGCTGGAAGGCCCCCACCAACCCCCAGGGTATTTCTGCAGCAGCTACAGACAGACAGACAGCATAAGAGGCAGGTGAACAGATGGATACCTCTCCCCTCCAACACACACACACACACACACGTGTGTGTGTGTGCATGCAGGTGATGAAGTGGCTTTTGGGGATGGATGGATGGACGGACAAACAGGGTAAAGGGCAGACAGAAAGGGACCCCCCCCCCCCCCCCCAGCTGCAACCACCCCTATCCCCAACCACACAAGCACCAGTAGATAACAGTAGCAATGGTGGGTGGGATTGGGGGGGGGGAGGATGGACAGCATGAGGACAGGCAGACCTCAGGCTCCTTGTCTGAAACCTACCCCCGACCCTGAATAGACAGACACACTCATGCACACACTCCAGGGCCTTCAGCAGCAGCTGTGGATGGATGGACAGACAGGTGGAGTGAGGTGTAGGCAGACAAACAGCCCCTTCCAACTAACAACCCCCCCTCCCCTTCCCCCCCCAGATTGTGTCCAGGGCAGGTGGGTAGAGAGACCAATAGACTCTTCCTAGCCAGGCCTACCCCACAAGACATATGCACACCCCCTCCTCCCCACCCCCCCATCATGTGCCCTAGGAGCAGCTATGGATGGACAGAGGGCACAAGGGGCAGCAAACATACAGACAGACCCCTCTCTTACAGACACACCCAGTTGCTGCAGGTGCCTCAGCAGTAGCAGATGGATGGACAGACAGACTGTCCCCACCTGCATGCACCATGCCCCCTCCCAGCCTGGACAGACAGACAGACACATGCTGACAATGCAGGTGCTCCAGCAGTGCCTAGGACAGACAGACAGTGGCAGACCTCCTCCACCCTCCCCAGGCATGCGTGCGCATGCACGCACACCCCCCAGCTGTCCCAGCAACAGCTGATTGGGTGGTACATACAGACTCCCCCTCCAGCTCCCATCCAACATACCAGCAGCAGCCACAGGATGGACAGACTGACCCTCCCACCCTCCACATAGGACAGACAGATGAACACCCCGCCACCACACACACCATACCCACCAGAATTGTGGCAACAGCCACAGGACAGATAGATGGATGGACAAATGGACAGGTGTGCCCCACCCCCTGCTCACCCCACCAGAAGCCACAGGAGAAACACAGACAGATGGGACAGGTCCTGAATGGACAGACACCCTCCCTTTCCCTACCCCACTGAGGACAAAGACCCCTCCCACACAGCACCCAGAATGGACATGGAGCTAGACAGATGGACGGATAGGGCCAGGTACCCACCCGGGTGTTGTTCCGCTCGGCCTTGAGCTCTGTGATCTCCTCCTCACGCTCCAGCAGCTGCTCCCGGCATACGTTCAGCTCCTTGGTGAGCGCTGCAAACTCCTGCAGACATACAGACAGTGAGACCCTTCAAGGGAACCCCCCAGCCAGCCAGATGCATCCCCACCCTGCCCAGAGCTGGGAGGAAACCCAGGCATCCTGGCTCCCAACCCCCAACCCCTGCTCTAATCCACCAACCAGCCCCCACTCCCCTCCCAGAGCCAACAAAGAACCCAGGTGTCCTGGCACCCCCTGCACCTGTATCCCAGGGGACTGCACCTAAACCAGCTGAAACACCTTGAAGAGGAGGGGCCCGAGGAGGGGGAGGGAGTGACAGTGTCACCAGGAGGGAACTGGTCAAACTGGAGCAGCTGAAGCACAGCACCGACTTCCTGGCAGGTCTGACAGCTACACAGAGCCAGAGCTGGCCCAGTCAGTGCACCTCACTCCCAACCCACAGCCCCCTGCTCCCCCAGTGCCCCATATCCTAGACCCACAGCCTTCCCAGTGCCCTTTCCTCCTGACCTGGGGCAGGGCGATGTTGAGCTGGCGCTGCAGGGACTCCTTCTCGTGGGCAAGCTCCCGGAGGCGGAGCTGGGCAGTGCCCAGGCTGTCCTGGGTGTCACGCAGGGTCTCGAGCAGGCGCTCGCGCTCCGTCAGCATGTTTACCATGAGCTGCTCAAAGTTGGCCTCGTCGGCCCCATAGGCCGAGCCACGGCGGTTGTCCTCGCTGATGGTAGGCATCACCTCACACATCATCCTGCCGGCTGGGTTGAGGGCGGGGCCCTGAGGGGCACCGCGGGCACAGGCAGGACAGGGGAAGCTGGTGGGGGGCCCGGCCCGTCTGGGCGGGGGCTCAGCACCCCAATCTGCTGGGGTTGAGGGGGGAAAAAAGAGAGAGAGTGTGAAATGGAGGAGGACACTTGGGTTCTGCTCTGGGCAGGGCGGTCTGGTGGGTTGGTGCAGGGGAGCAGGGCTGGGGGAAGGGGAGTGGGGTCTGAAAGCCTTCATGCCTGCTTCTCTCCCAGCTTTGGGAGGGGAAGGGGGTCTGGTGGGTTGTAGCTAGGAGGGATAGGGTAGGCTGAGAGCTTGGATGCCTGGGCTCTCTTCTGGCTGGGCGCCTGGTTTGTCTTCAGGCCTGGGTGGGAATAGGGAGTAGGGTCAAATGGGTTGGGGTTAAGAGCCAAGACGCCTAGGTTTTACCCCAGCTCCGAGTAAGAGGAGTACTTTACAAGAACCCACATTAACCAGGGACCACCATGAACTGGCCCCAGATCCTGGGGCTCTGGGAGCCTGTGGCCTGCTCAATCCCCCATCCCTCCCTGATGCCCAGGGCGGACTCCTATGCTGGGACTCCCCCCTCCCCTCCCCCCCCCCATTCATTCTGGGGTGGCATGAAGTCTGGGCCCATCCCCAAGGGCTTGTGCCCCTCAACATGGGGAGCAAGGAGGGAGAATGCATGGGGTGGGAGCTACTTCAGGGCCTCCCTAGGGGCCATGATGGGCTGAGGAATGAAGCAAAAGGCAAATACAGCTCCCAGCACCCCCCAAATGAGACCCCTCCCAGCCCCACCAGCCCAAGAGCCTTGGAGCAACAAGGCCTCAGACAGACACAGACATGGCCATGCCAGCAAGTGCATACACATGTGCACAGACCCCAAGGTTCCCTCACATGCCCGTGCATACCCATGTGAGCATGACCACTGGAGAGGGCAGAACATGGGGGTCGAGCCAGGTAGACAGACAGACAGATGTGGATGGTAAGAGCAGGTGGCAGTGGAGGAGAGAGGCTTCTGCCCCACAGGCCTCCACAGGGGCTGGCTGCATGGAACACAAGGCCAGGAACCCCAGCACACACATGTGCACACAGAGCCTCCCAGGACCAGCTCCTCAGAGCCTTGCCACATAGGACACGTGTGCATGAACCAGCACAGCTCCTTCAGGTCTTGCACAACATGCATGTGCTTGTGTGAACACACAGTCCCCAGCAGCTCCCTGCGGCTTTGCACAGCACAGTGCACACATTTACATGTATGCACAAGGCCTCAGGGCTTTGTATGCTGCAGCACACTTGCTCTCTTGCACATGGATACACCAATGCACAGGTAGGCATGCAGGCACCCAGTTCCATGAATAAAGCAGTGCATGGAGCCATGGGCAAACACATGTGCACACACACAAACACACCCAGCTCCCCTGGGCCCTGCACAACACTGCACACGAAGCCACCTATGCAGGTGCAAACATGTGATCACACACATGCAAGCAAATGTGATCACACACACACAGCTACCTGGGACCTGGCACAATGTGGCATGTAGGGCCACACATGTTCACACAGACATACAACACACCCATGCAAACTCCAAGGTGTTTACAGTTTCCTCAGACCACTGCAGAGCCTGGTACACAGAACCACACATGTGCACCCAAGTCCTCAGGGGCCCATGCCACACGGTATGCAGAGCCACACATGTGCAAACACACACATATGATTCCTAAGGGTGCTTGTACAAATCCTAGTGAACACTTGGGGACTCGTGCACATGCAGGGACACATGCACACATGCACACACACGCACAGACATGGGGGCTCAAGCATATGTGTGCGCACGTGCACGCACACACACACACTCAGGTGCACCCTACTTCACAGGGGGCTGAAGGACAGAACCACACGGCAACATGCTCCAGTCAACTTTGGTCCTGTGTGCCAACTTACACACATGCATTAGGACCATGGCACATCTGCACATGCATGCCCTTGATGCACATACCTCATTCCTCCCCAACAGCAACATGTGCAACTGCCACACACTGGGGCCTGGGCACCAACACAGGCCGGGACGCACACAGTCACTGACATGCGGGCACACTTGGGCACACCACAGCTGGTTTGAGCCCCTTGCATCCTCATGGAGATAGTCTCCTTCCACATACACACAGATCCCTGTGTACCTACAGATATGACCCCACATGCAGAAACACACCAGTGCCCTCATGCACAGAGGCCCAACACATACAGACATGCCTGTGCACCCTCAGCCATACCACAATCACTCCAGGACCCTCCCCTCTGGCTCCTGTGATCCTCAAGGCTTTGGACTTCCAGACACCCCCCTCCCCGCTTCCAGACACAAGCATGTATCATATACCAACACAGTATCAGTGCATGCACTGGCATGTGGGCCACGGAGCAATCATACACCAGGGTGCCACAGCAATAGTGCCCCAGCATGTGCAAAAGGATATCACACCCATGGTGTACGCATCACACCAATAGCACACTAGCATGTCTGTGATGCCGCACATGTGTTGCACAAGGTGTGGAGACTCCACCTACACACATCATGCCAACACTGCCTCCCAGCTTATGCCAGCATACAGGTGTCGCACCAATGGTGTGTCACAACAGCACCATGCATGTCCCAGAGAACATGGAAAGGGACCGATGCCAGCGCATGCACCCCCACATCATGGATACAGTGCACAAGCGGGTCTGTGGCATGTGAGTGGGCACAAGTGTAGGGCAACATACACGCGTGTGCAGGGCTGTGTGAATGCATGCAAGCCTGAGTCCACATGCCCCCCCCTCCACCCTCAGCAAGCATGAGCAGGGGAGGGGCTCTCCTTCCCCTTTGCACCTGTTCACACCTGACTGAGGTGGCAGAGGGATGTGTGCAGACTTTGAGAAGGGGGGCAGGGAGCAGGGTCTGAGCCTGGGGCCCTTTCTGGGGAGCAAAGATCCCCCCCAGCAAAGAATCCACCCTGGCCCAAGGCCTCTTCCCAGCACAGATGCCCCCCTTCCTCCTCCCTGCCAGCCCCACAAGGAGATGAATGTGGGGGGGTCCACGGGGCTCTAAGCCGCCCCCCCCAGCCAGGCTGTGGGGGAGGGGGAGGAGGGGAAGACAGAGATACTGCCTGGCACCCTGAAAGCCAGACCCCTCCTCCCAGCCTAGCTGCAGACACAGACTCCATCGCCCTGCAGACTTGGTGGGGGGAAGCTCCTGTAAGGGAGGAAGCCAAGGGACAGCGTAGCCACCACCCCCTAGAAGGGACCCCAGGCTGGGGTGTGGGGGGAAAATCAGGGCTGGGGTAGGAACAGCATAGACTGGATGATGTTGTGGGGGGTATGGGGCAAAGCCTGTGTGATGGGGGTTGCAGGGCATGGGCAATAGGTGCAGGAGGGAGGCAGATGGGTTGGGGGTGCACGGGTGGGGCCCAGGCCTAGGCAGATACATCATGGGGGATGGGCAATAGGGTGCAGGGAGGGGGTCCAGGGCAGGTACATGGTGGGGGGGGCAGGGCTCAAGTCAACGCTCAGCAGTGAGCTTTCGGGCAGGATGGGATGGAGGTGCATGGGGTGGCAGTGCAGAGGTACAAAGAGGGCACTGGCAGGGTGCAGTGTGGTGTGGGCAATGGAGGTGCCTGGGGGGCAGGCAGGTGCAGTGGGGGTTGGGGAGGACAGGCAGTGGGTGCAGGGACCGGGCAGAGCCATCCGTGTGGGGGCGCGGAGGGGGAAGGTGCACAGGGTGGGCACTGGGAGGCCGGGCTGGGGGGCTCCGGGGGGTGCGGACGAGCAGCGGCTGCAGGGGGCCGGGCTGTGCGCGATGCGGGTGCCCGGAGGTGCGGGCCGAGAAGGGGTGAGCCACCGGGCATGAGGGGAGGGGGGCACCGAGGTGCGCTGGGGGCAGTGTGGGCGCGGGGGAGCCGGGCACACGGCGGGGCAGGGGCAGGGTGTTCGGGGTGGGGCGGGGACGCCGGCCCTACCTCTGCACTGCCGGTGCGGACGCTGCGGCGGGCCGGGCCGGGCCGGGCCGGGCTGGGCTGCAGGGGGATGGAGGGGGTCGCTCCCCCCGCGCCCACTCAGGCGCCGCTGCCCGCCGCTGCCCCCGCGCCCCGCAGGACGCCGCTGCCCCGCGCCATGCCGCCCCCTCCCCAGCGCCGAGCGCCGGCAGGCGGAGCCCCCTCCCCCCTCCCCACCGGCCCCTTTAAGAGATCCCTGACGGACAGTGCCGCCACCCAATGAGAGCCGGAGAAACGCCGGGGCAGCCCCTCAGCCCCGCCCCCGCGCGGGGGTGGGAGGGGGCGGTGGGGTTCCAAGTGGCAGAGCTAGCCGGCCAATGGGGCGTGTGGGGGGGGAAGCTGCAGGCCAATGGAGAGACTGGGGGGCGGGGTTAGGTTTGAGGATGATGTCATCCGGTGGGTGGCTGGTAGCGGGGGAGGGGCTGGGGGCTGCGGGGCGGGGGAGTGGGTGCTCCTGGCTCAGGAGGGCACCAGCGCCTTTACCAGGGCGCGCACGAAGAGCCACGGACACGTGCAACCCAGGGAAACGCCAGGCCATGGCTACGCGCCACGTGATGGGCACACACCAGACCACAGACAAACACCACACCGTGGGCACACTCCAGGAAACATGCCACACAACAGAAGCACACCAGGTCGTGCCAGCACAGGAGGTTCACTAGCACATGCAACACAAGGACACACCAGGCCCCGTGGGGGTTAGCAGTAGCCCATGAAACACCAGAACACACTTGCAACCCCACAGGAGAAACAGGCACTTTTGTGCCACCCTGGAGAGCTCCACACCCCACTGCCCCATGTCCACAAGTGCACTGCTGTCACACAGATCAGCAGGAGGAGCCTGGGAAGATGGTGGATCAGCAGCCCTGGTGCAGAGAAACACACCAGCCTGCACACACCAAATGCACAACACTCCATGGTGCAATGCACAAGAGTGAGGCACATGTGTATCAGGCAGAACACACCATGATGTGACCCACAAGAGCCTGAGATGCTTGACACCTATAACACTCCAAGGTGTGATCCACAAGAGCCCAAGACACACGTATGTTGCAGAATATGCCAAAGTGTGATGCACCAGAGCCCAAGTCAGACATGTGACACGCAGAATACACCACAGTGTGACCCACAGGAGCCCCAAGACATGTGTGACATGCAGAACAGTGGAGCAACCCACAGAAACCCAAGACACGTGCAACATGCGGAACATGCAATGCACAAGAACCCAAGACATGTGCAACAAATAGAGTGCAACACAATGAAACCCATGAAAGCTGGAGGCCTCCACGCACATGACTTGCTTCACCCCCACCACACAGGGCACACATGTACCTGGAAGGGCTCTGGGGGCAGGGAGGGCAGGAGCAGCAACAGCAGCAGGAGTCACAAGCATAACACTGATCCAGAGCACATGCTTTCACATAGTGTCACACCTTCGCATGCAGCCTCATGGCACGGGCAGACTCTTCTGATAGTACGGAGATCCTGCAGCTCCAGCTGCTTAAACAGTCCTTTACAGTCTGCATCAAGCCTTGGTCTGATCTCCACCCTAGAGGCCAGGGTCCCTTTGCCCCACAACATCCACCCAGCCCCCACCCTCAGCAAAACCAAGAACCAGGCCTGAAACCTGTAAGCCAGGGGACAAGATGGGTGGGGAGGGGTGCCCCCCCAGAAGGGGCAGGAGACAACTGACCGATGCCCCCAGCCATTCACTAGCATGTGCAACACAAGGAAACACACCACCAGCCCTGCAGTGTGGGACAGCAGTGGCCCATGAACTCCCACAGTGCACCTCTGCTCACCTCAGGTGCCTTTGTTGCATACAGATGTCCATTTGCCACCCTCCTCCTCAAACTAGTGTTGCATGAATGCACACAAGGATGCCCAGGTGATCATCAGGCCACTACCATGAGGCTTGGGAGAAGGTAGGGAAGGGGGTTAGCTTTTGGATGGAACTAGCAGACAAAAAATATTCCCCTCCTCCAGCCAGCTGGTGCCCCCATTTCCTCGGCATGGTGCCCACTCAGAGAGGCAAGATACTGCCCTATCCCTGCAACTCCCCTCCCAGGCAGCCAGTGCCCCTGGCTGTCCCAGCCCTGTTTCCATAGGATCTGTTCACTGTCAGCACCTGGAAGTCCCTCCCCAGGGGAGATGCACAGAGGTCCACAAGGCTGGTGGGTAGGGGATCCCAACCTGCTCAGCTCCAGGTCCTGGGTGATGCCAAGCTGGGAGGGAGGGAGGGAGAGAAGCAGGGGACACTCCACTCTCAGCCCAGCCTGCTAGAGGGGTGTTGCAGCCTCGGCAGGTCACACGAGATACTGGCAACACAAACGACAGGGATCAGTATGTCACGGACTCGCTCACACCTTTATTCACAGAGACACGATCCAAGCACAATCTGCAGGGCCCAGGTATTGGCTTGCCAGGAGACAGGCTCTGCTCCCCTCCCAGAGTGGGGAGAAAACCCAGGCATCCCGGCTGCTGGCCCCCCCTCCCCCTTCCACCCCCCCCTTAGGAATTTCAAGCGCTTTCCCAGGCACCAGAGCCGCTGGACCAAACCAGGCACCTGGGGGGGGGGGAGTTGAGTTAGTGCTGGGGAGTGGGGCAGGGCCCCATTTCCCAGGCCTGGCCCCTTCTCCCACAGCCAATATGTGGGGGGCTGAGCAGGGCTTGCTACACCCTTGCAGGAGGCTCATAGATGCTTGGGTCCCCTGCTCCAGAAGGGGTAACAGGGGGTTTGGGGCAGGGTAACAGAAATGGTCTGAGGTGTGAGGGGCACCAGCCAGGCTGGGGGAAAAAAAAAAGAGCTGTGGGTTGGGAGTGAGGGGCACCGGCAGGGCTGGGGAGCAAGGTGGGGGCAGCAGGTCAGGAGTGAGGGGCACGACCAGTGGTGGGGAGCACTGCAGCTCTCACCACCCAGTGGCCATTCACTGCACTGCACTCACTTTCAAAGTTGGGCAGGGGGAGGGGGGGGGCACAGTAAGGGTACCCCCTTGCCTGGCACAGAGGTGCAGCCACCTCTGGGGATGGACACAGGTGTGTGTGTGTGTATATAGACATGTATGTGCGTGTGCCCAGGGGGTATTCCCATTGCCTCTGGTTCTCACAGACGTGCAAGGCAGCCGCATGGATTCACACTCGCTCTGACTCACATACGGGGAAGGGCTTTAAATAGAGAGGAAATAAATACTGTACAGAGAGGAGCTGGAGCAGCAGATGCAGCCATACTGAGAACTGGGGGTGGGGAAGGGTAGCTAGACTGGGGAAAGTGGGAGGGAAGAGGCCCCTGCCTCCCAAGGTGGGGTCAGCCAGCCACTTACAGAACTTGGGGGGGGGGGGGGGGGGGTGTCTTCAGCACCCTCCTGCCAAGACACCAGGGGATGAGGCGTTATCCTCGTGACTCCAGTGACCTGGGGAGACAGAGGCAGGAGTTATTCAGGCTCGGGATGGGGGGGAAGGGTCCCCAGGGTAAAGAGGGACCTAACCCTGGGGGTTGCTGGGCTATGAAGGGGGTGCCAGGGGCCAGGGGGGGCATGGAGAGGCCAAGGGGGGGCCCCTTAGCAGGCTGTGGGGTAGGCTGCAGGGTCATGGGCTTGGTACTCCTGGGCCAGGGGCTTTGGGCAGCTCCCAAGGGGTCTGGGGGGGTCTTTATTAGCTGACAGGTTGTGGGGGCAGGGATTCCCTATGAGTAACTGAAGCAGACACAATCGGTAGGGACTGTGTGGAGCCCTGAAGTGGAGGAATAAGTTGGCAAATTGGGGGGGGGGGGGGGTTTGCAGGGTTTCAGGGGGGGTCCTTTGAAGTAGCTGCCATGGCTGGAGGGGAGCATTGAGGAGCTGGTGGGGGCGGACTTCAGGGGTCTCTGGGAAGGTGCTGCTGCCAAGGACTCCCAGCAAGGAGGACAGGCGGTTCCAGGCCTGAGGCAGTGCTTACAGGTGACTGGCTGAGGCTGCATGGTTTGGGGGTCTCTTATGGGGTAGCTGCTGTGCTGCATGGAGCCTGGGAGGGGTGGGCAGGGTGTGGAAGCCCCAGGGAGTCCCATATGAGTACCTGCTGTTTTAGGGTGACTGCTTATGAGAAGCTGTTATGCTGTGGGGATCTGGGGACTGTCATACAAGTACCTGCTGTCCTGGGGGGGGGAGGGAGAGGGGTGGCACTTGGAATACCAAGGGGGTTTCTTACAAATAGCTGGGGGATCCCTTACAAGTGGCTGGCATGCTGGGGTGGGTGGGAGGCTCCCTTATGAGTAGCTGGGAGGAATGGAGAGGGCCAGGGGGTCCCTTACGAGTAGCTGGCGTGCTGCTGACGGCGCCGGGCCGTGCGCATCTTCTCGAAGCGGGCCTCCATCTCCTCCAGCACCTTGGGTGTGTAGCGCACGACCAGCTTCACCGTGCCCTGCGCCGCCTTCAGCAGCTCCACTGCCTTCTCATGCTGTTCCCCCTCCACGCTCTGCCAGCGGCACAACCATGCCAGTCCCCATCACTGCATGTCTGGTCCCCATCGCACCCACTCCCACTGCAATACCACCCTTCCCCCAGGGCTGCGCTTGCCTCCCCCTGGCCCCTACAGTCCTGCCCCACACCTGCCTCCTGCTGTCCCTCCACAGGCACCTCCCAGAGCTCACCCCTATGTCACTCTCTCTCTCTCCTGTTCCCCTGCCCCCCCACAACCCCAGCTCCTTCACTCCTAATCCCAGCCTCAGTCTCCCCCCATCCCAGGTAGAGTCCTTTCCCCCACATCTCCCTCAGCCCCAGTCCTTCCCAGCTCCCTCAGTTCCAGTCATCCCCCTCTGCCCTAACTCCCTCAGTTACGGTGTCCCCTTTCCAGGCTCCCCAACTCCCAGCCCTAGTGCCCCCCCCCCCCCCCACACTCCCTCAGTCCCATCCCCCCGTCCCCACACCCACTTCAGTCCTAGCTGTCCCCCTTCCCAGTTCCCTCAGTCCTCCAAGTCCTCACTGCCTCACCACGCCATTGACAGAGAGGAGCTGGTCCCCGCGCTTGAGCCCGCCGTGCCGGTCAGCCACGCCAGCAGGGATGATGCGGGAGATGTAGATGGGAGAGTTCTGCTCCTTGCCTCCCATGATGTTGAAGCCGAGCCCCTCATCTGTCTTGGGCAGCTCCACCACCCGTGGGTGCGCGTGCCCCTCACTGGCTGCAAAGGCCGCCACTGTCGCCTGAGGATGGACACACAGACTGACAGCTGAGGGGATGGCTGCCCTGGGTGTCTGCCCCCTTCCTAAGCCACCTGCCCTCTGGCTGAGGGTTGGGCCTGGGCTCTCATGAGCATAGTGCCCTGGCCACGACCTGGGATTGGGAGAGCTGGGAAGAAGGGGGTATTGGAATGGGAGGGGACAGGGACGGATGCTGGGACTGAGTCATGGCTGTTCGGTGGAGGCCTGGGGGGACAGGACCAAGGGGCCACCATGCCTCTGGGATAGTTGTGGGCCACCATGACTCTGTCCTATGGCCACTGGGTGGGCCATGATCCTGGTTGTGAGGGAGCTATTGGGGAGGGGTTCCTCGGGAACCATACTTTGGCTGTGGCATGGGCCCGGATCTCAGCACTGCCTGCGATGTCCAGCGTGTCGTAGAGCTGTTCGTAAACCTGCCAGAGAAGATATTAGGGATGAACCTAGGAGTCTGGGGAAGGACCGGAGTGGTGGAGTTCCAGTTTGAGGGGGGGGACAACAGGGGCCCAAAGAGGTTAGGGGCAGGAGTGAGGGGATGGGGACAAGAGAAATGGGGGCATTGGGGTGGGCTGGGGTCTCCCTACAGCACACTCCAACTGGGGGTGGAGGGGGTGCTGGGCAGGAAGTCGTGGGGGGAAACAGATCCAGGGCACCAGAGTCAAAATCTCTGGGGAATCGAGGTTGCTGGGGGGGGTCCCAGGAGGGCTGTGAAAGTGTGGGGGGTGGGGTAGGTGGGGGTCCCAGGCAGATGTAGACCTCCCAGGGGAAGGTATGAAGGTCACAGGTGGGCTGGGGGGTACCTGGGGCTACAGCTGCTCTAGAAGGGGGGAAAGGAGGCAGCATGGGGACATATATGGCTGTGCTGGGTGGTTAACAAGGGGCAGAAGGCAGTGCAGGGGGGCTGGGGTGGTAGTGGGGGGGGGTCCCTGGGCCTCACCTCCCGGATGGCTGAGCAGAACTTGCTTTGCAGCACCCTCTGCAGCGCCTGCAGCTTCTGTGGGGGCAACTCCCCACTGCGCTGCAGCCGCTCCAGCAGCTCCACGGCCCGCGCCACATCTGCCCCCAGGGCCAGATGGGATGGGAAAGAGTCAGCTAGGAGTAAGAAGGAGGCAGGGAGACCACCCCCATCTCCCACCACTGCCCCCAGTGTTGCATATGCCCTCAACCCCACCACTAATTTTTGGGTCCCCACCCAGTACCACCCCCCCATGCAACCTCTCCTGCATGGGGGGGGAGGGCAGCCAAGACCCTCCACAGGCTTTCCCATCTCTTCCCCCAAACCCTGGGGTTCAGCTCAGCTCCCTGCACATGTTCTCCCACCCCAAACTCACAAGCAACTCCCCTCTGCACGTGCACCCCAACAGGCTTCAGTAGCCTGCCATGGCTACCCTGCTCAGGTTCCTCCCCCAAGACCAACTGCACCCTCACCCCCTTCTAGGCAGGGGAGCTCAGCCTACCCCCCCCAACACTTACACACCTGCCTGCCACCTTTCTGGGGGCAGGCATCCCATGCCACCCTTCCTGAGGGGCTCAGCTCAGCTCCCCCTATAAACCCCAGCACTTCCTGTGGATCCTGCACCCCCTCCTTAGCCAGGAGCCCCTGCACCTCCCTGGTGGGAGAGGGGCCTCCCTCTCCTGCAGGAGCTCATCCTGCAGCCCCCTCTATGCATCCCCTTTGTGCCCCTATACACCCCTTACACACGAGCCCCCCAAGCAACCCCATGCACCACCCCTTGCACACGAGCCCCCGGGCACCCTCATGCACCACTCCTTGCACGCATGCCCCCGTACACCCCATACATCACCCCTTGCACACTGCCCCCTCCTTCCACGTATGTTCTTCTTTGCCAGCACGGCCCCCGTGTACGCCCCCTTACACCCCTATGCCACCCCTTGCACGTGTCCCGCTCAGCACACCCCATATCCCCTACCCCGCTCCAGCCCCAGCGGTTCGCTGCTCAGCGAGGCCATCTTCGTGCGCCGGCCCCGCCCCGCGATGCACCGACCCTGCAGGGCGGGGGCCGCCAGCTCGCACGTGGGCTAGCGCGGAGATGCGCGGCCAAACGATGGGCCTTTGTGCGCATGCCCAGCCGCGGCACCGCCCCCAGTGCGCATGCGCACGCCTGGCCCGGGAGCTGAGGCTAGTGGCCTGCCCGGCCACGCCCCCTGCGAGTGTGGACGTCACGCTCCCCCGTGCGAACGGGGCCCTGCGCGCTGGCACACGCATGTACACTCACGCACACTAGCAGGCCTGCAAAGCCTATCTGCATGCCCCTGTGCATACACACACCTGTTAGCACACACATACCCCTTTTGCATGTGCACACCTGCTTGCATGCTAGCCAGGGTCTTTACCCAGGGGCCCCTCTTGCACATGGGCACCATGCTCATACATGCTTGGTCATGGGGTGGGTGCAGGCCTGTCCTATGGGGAAGCCATGTGCTGATGTGTGCATGGTGAGGAAGTCTGCTGGCAGGTGTGCATGTACATGCATAGGTGTGTGCAAACCTTATGCCTCCCCACATCCCTGTAGAGAAAGACTAGCAATGTCTCCTCTGCCTAGTACCCATTTGGCCCCCCACCCCGGTAGATCTGGCTGTGCCCTCTCTGTACCCCCACTCCAGACTGTTGGGGATCCAGCTTTTAAGGCTGGGGTGGGCAAAATACAGCCCGTGGGCCAAATGCAGCCCCCCAGGCTGTTCTAACCAGTTCGCAAGGCCCCTAAAAACTTAAAAAATCAATAATTATCTGCCTCTGGCTGCCTGTCATGTGGCCCTTGATGACTTGCCAAAACTAAGCAAGCAGCCCCCCCCCAGTAGGGGGGAGGAACAGCATGGGACAACACACAAAACATTAAGGGTGGGCAAGTGGCATAAGGATGTTGGCCAGCACAACCCCCAGTTGCCCCCCCCCCCAGGCTGTTTCCCATCTTTGCCCAGAAGCAGGAAAATACTCAACCCCCTCATATATCCCCCTCTCCACCATTCCAGCCAGGGACAATCCACCAGCCCCCCAGCTTCCCTGCCCACCACCTGTACATGGGGCAGAGGGCACTGAATGATTTGCACCCTGGTTTCAGGGGTAGAGGTACCCAAGTGCTGTGTCCAAGGCCAGACAAGGGTATCAGCAAGCCAAGCTGTTGCCTGGGGCCGAGAGAGAAAGTGGGCCCAAAAATGGTGGTGGTATTATTATTATTATTATTAATAATAATAATAACATCATTATCTCTGGCAAAAGCCGGGCCCAATACTAAAAGTTAGCCTGGGGCCCCCAGGAGTCTAGGTACAGTACTGGCTGTGTCTGTGCAGCAGGACTGGAGATCAGGGCACTGGCACAGACAGAGGCTGCAACAGAGGCACTGGCCAGGGGTATGGGTGCATGTGGATGGGAGAGGAAGAAGCCCTCATGTCTGCAGGCCTCCCACAGCCAGTAGCTGTTGTCTGTGCCAGGCACTGGAGAGGATCAGCGTACTCATAAGGGCAGCATCTGCCACAGCAGGGAAGCAACACGACAAGCCTCACAGAAGAGGAATGCAGTGGGGACCACAGAGCCTGACACTGGGACTGAACAGATGGGGTGTGCCGTGCCCCTGGCACAAGGGAGCATCTCGGGCATGCAGCTGCTGGGGGAGCATCGCAGGTCATGGGTTCTTCACCTGTGGGTGGTGCTTGCGGGTCAGATCCAGATGCAGAGGTTAACACAGATGTTGCTTGCCCTCCCCCCCACACCCCTCTAATGCACTGCCATGGTGCTCCATGCCTGATGTTGGCAGCAGGCCCCACTCACAGGATGCAGATGCCAGCAAATACATTTGACGCCCCTGTTCTACATCGGCTCTTGCATCAAACTGGGGGGCATGGCCTGGGGTTCTCTATTGCACATGAAGGGATCCCAGAAGTGGCTAAGGGGAGATTCCACAAAGCGACCCCCAGCCTGATCTGCACTCCTTGGTTTCGCAAATGGGGGGGGGGGGGAGGCAGAGAAGTGAATTCACTGTTTCAGTGCCAAAAAGGGGGCTGGAGGTGAAATTCATGAGCATGATAGGGTGTGATAGTTGGGTAGATGAGGCCTAATGGCCTCAGCCTAGTCAACAAAGTGGGGGTGGTTGGTGGTGGAATGGGACTGTTAATGGGTCTAGTGATTGCTAAGCAACACAGTCATCACTTCCTAACCCAATCCCCATGTTTCGTGCGGTGAAACTGCCCCCAACCCCTCTTGGGCAGCAATGTGGTACAGGGGAAACATTAAAACACCTTTATTGTGGTTAAAGAAAAAGCAGGTGCAGGTACCCAAGGGTGTATTACACTGAGGCAAGGGAGGGGACTGGTGGAGAGGGGAACACGCTACAGAACGTGGGGGAGGGGGGACAAACTTACCCACCTAAAAAAAAAAAAAAAAATTAAGGATAAAAAAGAGAGGGAAGAAGAGGGAGCAAGAGATGCAGCCGGCAGCCAGGAAGGGGAGCCAGGCCCCAACTCATCCCCCGCTGCACCCCCCCACCCCAAAAAAAATTAAAACAAAAACAAAACAAAAAAAAAATAAAAAAAAAAATCTGTCCAGCTAGGGGTGGGGGGTACTCACTCCATAGGGGGCTCAAGGAGGTAGCCATTTTCCGTGGAGACATAGCCATCGCCAGACTGCATGGACTCCTGGTCCAGGAACATGTCCTGGCTGCTCTCCTCCAGGGGCTCGGGCACGCCGTTGTCCTGGGCTGCCCGGTCATCCCGTTTCTCAGCACCACGCTCCCCACGCTCCCGGTCCCGCTTATGCTCGCGGTCACGGTCGCGGTCACGGTCCCGCCGGCGGTCTCGGTCACGGTGGCTATCCCTCTCCCTGTCCTTGTCACGGTGGCTGCGCCGACGGTCGCGCTCCCGATCCCTGTCTCTGTCCCTGCCCTTCTCCTCCCCCTCCAGCTTCATCTCCAGGCCATCCATGCCCAGCTCGCCCAGGGGCACCTCCTCAGGTGGAATGTCGCCGGGCTCCAGCATCTCGTCCTTCTTGTCACGGTCCCGGTCCCGGTCCCGCTTGCGGTCTCGGCTACGGCTGCGGCGCTTACGCTCCCGGTCCTTGTCCTTGCTGCGCTCTCGGCTCCGCTTGCGCTCATCCTTCTCGCGGCTGCGGGTGCGGCGCCGGCGTTCCCGGGAGCGGCTGCGGCGCCGCTCCCGCTCCTTGTCCCGCTCTCGGCTCCGTTCTCGCCGGTCACGCTCACGCTCCCGGTCACGGTCCCTGCGGGGTTGGGATGAAGGGGGAAGAGGCCAAGTGAAGGTGAGGGACAGTTGTGGGGGTGAGCTGCCCCGTGCCCATGCTGCTTGCACACTGCAGGCCCATTGCCACAGGGGGCAGCTAACATGGTGACTGGCTCCTCATTCCCACAGAGCACCTGTACCCCCTCCAAGGGCCACTATGGGCTACCACAGACATGGCAGCTGGGGGCCATTCCCACAATGCGCTTGGCCTCAGCTTGACTCCAAAGGTGCTCCCCACTACCACAGACATGACTCCTGGCTCCTCATACCCATAATGCACCTGGGCCCTAACAAAGGCTACTATGTGCCTACACAGACATGACTGCTAGGGGCCTATTCCCACAATTCACCTGGCCTTATTCCGATGGCAAGGCCTGCTCCTTACTACCAGACATGGCTGTGGAGATTCCATTCCCACAATGCACTTGGCCCCACCCTGATTCTGCCCTACCACAGACATGATTCCTGGCCCCTCATACCCATAATGCACTTGGGCCCAATAAAGTCCACTCCACTTCCACAGACATGGCTGCTGGGGGCCCATTCCCAGAGCATACCTGGCCTTAACCTGACTCCAACAAGGCCTGTTCCCTACCACCAGAGACATGATTACTGAGGCCCATTCCCACAATGCACCTGGGCCCCACCAAGGGCCACCACAGACATTACTCCTGGGGGCCCATTCCCACAAGGCACCTGGCTTTGGCCTGACTCCAAGGCCTGCTCTCCACTACCACACAAATCCTGGCTCTCCATTCCCACAATGCATCTGGGCTCAGTGACAAGTACCACAGACCTGGAAGCTACTGTCCATTCCTACAATGCACCTATGTCTCTACCTGGCCCATTCCCTGCTCCCAGTGCTATGGGCCTACACACCTGGCTGCTGCTGCCATAGCCCTATGTCCGCCTCATTCCACAGAGAGGCAACCCACCGAAAACAGCTGGCACTGGTGATTCTCCTGTGGTTCCCCCCAAGATCAGGGCTGGGAGTTCCACAGCCCACCCCCACCCTTGCAAGCCCACCACTCACCGCTCATCGTATCTGGAGGTGTCATCTCGGCCGGAGTGCCGGATGTTGACGTCAGCACCACCTCGCCGGGTGCCCCCAAGGCCACCGCCTGCAGGGAGAACATGGTCCTTCATAGCAATGCCAGGCAGGGGGTGGTAGCACAGGGAGGCCCTTCCAGAAGGGTCCCACCTTTCCCATTTGGCACCAAGGCAGAGGAAATGGCCTCATTCATTGCATCCTCCCACCAGGGACATCACGGGGGAGCTCGATCTCCCAGCCCCTTGGGAGAGTGCCTGGCTGCTCCAGCTAGCTGTGGGGGGGACAATATCTTGACTCTTCCAGCCCAAGTAGACCATGTGGTATAGGGCACAGGCTGGCTGTGAGGGGTGATCTCCCAGCCCCTCAGGGGAGCTCTTAGTTGCTTCACCTCAGCAGGGAGTGCTGTAGGGTGTCACAGTGTAGCAGCTGGGTGTAGAGGGAGATCTTCCAACTCCACCAGCCTCAGCACAGGGTACTATGGGGCAGGAGCTGGAGGATGAGGAGGCAATTTCTCAGCTCCTCCACAGGGTGCTGGGGGATGGGCAGAAGGGGGCAGGTTGTGAGCCTCACGGAAGGGGGAGCTCCCATCTCTCGAGTCCCTGGCAGAATCTGTGGTGGGGAGGGGGTCTCTACTCACCAAGCCTGCGTGGGCGCCAGCCCTTGACTGTCCTGCCACGCTCCACATCCACCAGCACACGCCTGCCATCAATTTTCTTGCCGTCTGCATGCTTGTAAGCCGCTGTAACAGATTGGGGAGTGTCCAGAAGGGCGGAGGTTGGGGGGTTGGGAAGAAGGGGTGACAGTTAGCCCAAGCTCACAGACACAAGCCCGCCCTCCCCTCCCCAGCCAGGCACGCACACACGCACACACACGGAAGAACCTCTGCCCACCCCCGGGGGGCTCTCGGAGCCCAGTTGCCAGCCGGCTACTCAGCTGTGCCAGCCTCCCAGGGAACGGTGCGTCCTGGGTACCACCCCCGCAACATTTTGCAGTGAGGAAGGATGCTGCCTCAGCTTCAGCAGCCAGGACTGTGCTGGAGATGCAGGGCAGCCCAGCCCCATCCAGGCTGGAGGGCCAGGAGGGGGCAGGAGGCCATGGCCCATTACCCACCAGCCACCTGATGACCAGCTATCCTCCCCACAACCCCTCCACAGCTGCAAGAAAAGGAAGGTTATGGACAACAGTCAGATACCTGTACTTGGCTCCCCACTATGCTCCCCTCCCTGCTGGCTCGGTGGGTTGCACACAGGATCCAACCCCTGGCTGCAGGGGAGGGCAGATACACCCTAACAAAATGTGGGGGACAGCACCCCCAACTGCAGCCCACCTGTCCCAGCCAGCCAGCTCCTCCAAATGCACCATGCAGCCCCCTCCCACAAAGCAAGGCCTACAGGAACAAGGGGGTGGGATAGGGAGGGGACTCTATGTACTAGGATTTAAGGGCAGGGGGGCCACGCACACACGAAGCTTTTATCCTCTGGCACCTGGCTGGCAACCCCTGGCCCCCCACCTTCCCCACCCCCCCTGCAGCCCTGCCAGCTTAGCAGGGGTGACCCCACACTGGGTCAAACCCTTCCAGCCTGTCACCACCAGATCAACAAGAGTCCAGATCTCTAAAAAGGAGGTTACGGATGGGTGCCAAGGTAGAGGCAAAGGGAGGGAAGAGGGAATGGGGGGGGGCGGGGGGGGGGGCGCTACATGGGCACAGCTCATGAGAGAAGGAAATAAAAGCGTTTACCTGGAGAAACTACTTACAAAACCTTTCAACTTAGCGCCTCGGCTCAATGCGTCAGGCTGCTAGCTTTGGCCCCAGGGGCCAGGGACTCCGCCCAGGTGCCCCCCCAACCGACTGGGGCATTTTTTTTGGAGGGGTTGGAGCAGCTGCCAAGTCACCTCTCGCTGCCTTACCTGTCTCGGCAGCGGGGTACACCCCCCACAGAGCTCCCACCCACCCACTCCACACCAGCCCCATATCCTCCCATATCCTCCCTTCCCACAAGAAACTAACTGCTCAAGCATGGGGCATCGAGTGGGTGGTGGACCCACGAACCCTGAGCCCAGTCCTCTGCACACCACCAGGCCAGTCCGATGGATTGAGGGACAAAGCTGGGCATAGTGCTCATCTGAAGCAGCCTCCCACTGCCCTGGGGATCTTGGCTTCTAAGAGATGAAGCCGCAGGCACTTCACTGCCAGTCACTGCAGGAGGGGACGAGGACACAGGTACCATCCACTTAGCCTGACAGCCAACGGGCAAGGCTGAGCACTTCCCTGGACACCTTCCAGCCTCACCTTGCTGAACCCCCTACAGCTGGCTCCCTGCCGCCACCACCACCACCCATCACTGCCACAATGGGTTTGCCAGACGAGTTTGGGCTCCAATGCCAGCATGGGCCCCCGCAGGGTACCCCTGGGTACGACACAGCCTACAGCAACTACGGTCCTCCGTTACATACAGGCAGGGCCCCCTGCCCCTCTCGTCTGCGGCTGCCTGGCAGGGGGAGGGCGTTGCCGGTGCCGTGTCTGTCCGTGGCAGGGGGTGGGGGACGCTGCTCCTGGACAGTAGAGTCCGTGGCTTACCTGAGACCAATCTTACCATCCGCCTTTACAACGCAACACCCCAGGAAAGGTGCTCTCCCTAACCACTTGGTTAAGAAAGAGGAATTGCTACCCTCCACCTCCCCCCACCCAGACCTGCTGGCTCCTGGGCTCTCACTACTGCTGCCACACTAGAGACCCCCCTACCCACCACCCGTTGAGCCCAGCAAAGCCTCCACACTCAGGCCATCCCCCCACCCAGGACCAAACTGGGGGCTCTGGGTTGCGGCATAAAGGGACTCTCGACAGCAAATGCGTCTGCACGCCACATCCAGAAAACAGCTCTTTCCTCACTGCTATTTATCAGAAAAAGAGCCAAGGACCTGCCTCCCCAGAACCATTCTGCTTGGCAGAGGGCAGGGATACCCCACCCACCACCCACTCCTTCCCCAGGCCCCAGAATCAGAAACACAGCTACAGAGCGGGCAAAATGGGACCTTATCCAGCTCACATCCTATGTGGACAGCAGCAGCATCTACCCCAGGGCTGGGCATACACTCTGCGATCTAAGGCTGGGGATCAGGGGTGTCTACCATCCCTGGTGCCCCCTGCAGTCACAGCACTCTACATTTCAAAGTCCCCAGGCGCTGGCTGCCAGTGGGATAACTGCATTGATCCCCAGCCTGGAGCCAGCCTGGTTAAGCACCCTGTGGCATTTCCTCTAGTGCTCCCGTGAGCTGAACTTTGATGTGGCTACAAGCTGCCTCAGCTGGTGTCTGCCTGCCTGCCTAGCATCTGCCTGAGTGTCGACCCCCACCTCCCACCTGCTGGGGACCTCTCTCCAGGAGGCCGAAAAAGCGGGCCACAAGTCCGAGGCTCAGGTGAGGCCAAGGCCTTGACTGAGTTCCACGCAAGGCCATGGAGGTGGCTGGATGACCTAGGGGTCAGGCAGCCAGGAGTGCGGGGAGGAAAGTCAGCAGCTCTTTTCCCTAGCCCTATGTGGTCAGCTACCTGAAGAATCATGGCTGAGTGGTACAGCCGGAGGCAGGACTCGGATACTCTCTCCGCACCCCAACCCCAAAGAACACAACCTCAGTGTGGGGTAGACAAGGGCACTCTCTGTGAGACGCACACGGCACACACAGACACACACGGCACACACACAGACAAGGCACACGTGGTATGGGGCAGCCTGGACACTAATGGGATGGCTTCTGGCAGAGAGCATCCCCTGCTGGATAGAGGCGGCGGATCATGGGAGAAAATAGGAAAAGCAAGAACCTCTCCCCCCAATCCTGAAACAAAAGAGCCCCTGACACAATCTGCTCCCCCAGTCAGCCACAGCTGCAAGCTCCCTTTCAAGTGCAACAGTGCTGGTGCGTCCCTCAGAAAGGCAACAGGGAAGCGGACCAAAAGGATGGCCCTGAAGGGAGAAGTATTTGAGTCCTGCCAGTCGGCTGCGCAGAAACCAATCCACGCAGACGAGGGTCTGGTCTATGTTCCCCACCCTTCTCTGTCCTCCCCAGCTCAGCATCTGCTATGGGACAAGACACCCGCCCTCCTTCTCCTCCTGCAGCTGTCCCTAGGATCTCCCCCAATTACAGGATGGGTCTGAACTTCACTAAACTAAGCGCCTGGCAGCTCTACCTGTGCCTGGCTTGTGTTCGAAGTGTGTTGGATACTGTGAATTCTTACCAATCATACAAACCCTTATACCAACCATACAATGAGATGTTGTAAGGGGGAAGCATTAGGATCAGCTGCAAGCCAGCAGTGGCAATAGCCATCACAAAGGTGGCTGCAGTGACAATAAGAACACAGAATTAATACACCCTGCCCGCGGCGCCTTTCCGACAGCATCTTTCTTTTTCTTTAAATCAAAAACTGTTTATGTACAAACACACAGTCTCTAGCGCCGAGACGTGACTCTTAACTGCACGGCACTTCAGATCTGTTTCAGCAACGCAGAGATGGGCAACAGCTTGCAAAGAGATCCCCTTCCCCCAGCCGCTATGCTGCCTTTGCTGGACCCCTCCTACCCCCCAGAATTTGAGTCACACTCCCAGCCCCTGGCAAAACAGGATCAAGATTGCTCCTGGCTGGGCCATGGGCATGGGGACTACGGGGAAGCAATTTATGAAGCCCGAGGGTCAGAAGGAGGAGAAGGCAGGGAAGCTCCTTTGGTATAACTGTTGCCCATCAGAGCACAAAAACACCCACGCACACACACAGACACCCCCAGTGGGCGGTGGCATCCCCTGCCCACCCTCCCCCCCCAGCATATCAATCTGCACTCCTGGGGAGGGGATGCGGAGGGAAGAGGACCCCATGGCTTGCCCTACTCAGTAATAGATGGGGAGGGAGGGGGCTTCACTTTGACAGCCAAGCGCTGAAAAAGCTCCCTTCCACCTCTCAACTCTTAAGGCAGCAGCCGTTCTCTACCCCAGGAGGCAAAATTAATGCATGAACTGTGGGGTGGAGGCAGACATGCACTGCAGCCCACGTGGCATCCCTCTGCTCTGTACTTACCTGGCAGGAGAAGCCGGGCCCTCCCCCCACCCCACTGAAAGCGGCTTCGGAACGTTTTTAGGCGAGGACATGCGAAGGAGATTTACCGAGAGGCACGGTGGCTCAGGGAGGGACAGTACTTACAGTGCATGTCTCGCTCGTGCTCATACTCAATGAAGGCGTAGCCCCGCGGCTTGCCCGATCTCTTGTTGTACACCATGTAGATCTGGGGAAGGGCAGAGAGAACAAATGACAACAGCTATGTACCCATTGCCAAACCAGCCTCAGAATCCCCATCTCCGCTGACCAGCAGAGGGTGCTCTTGTATTCCTCTGGGTGGCTCAAATGGACCTGACAGCTGTGGAGATGACTTGCTGGCACCCCCTTGGCAGAGGGCAGCACTGGAGTTCCAGGAGAGGGAAAGATCCCCTTAAAGACTACTGCCATACAGGTGAACCACAGCCATAACACAAAGTACTTGAGTTTTCCCTGGTGGCAGCCAGCATGGCAGAGCCCACATGCTGGACTCTTAACCAACCACAAAGGCTTGTGGAATACTGTTCCCAATACCCCGGGACACAGCAGGGTAGTGTCAAAGGGGGCAGATTCTTGGTTGAGACTCTGCTGAATTGCCCAAGGGGCAAGTCAGCCCCTAACAATTCAGAGCAGGCACTAACACAGGCACCCGCTTCTCCTTTCACATAGCCCAGGGATTCAGGCTGCACCAGAAGCATCTTCCAGGACAGAGCCAGGCTGGGGCAGCCCATCACCCCATTTCCCTCATGGTTAAAGGCTCTTACAATACATATGGATTGGAAAAAAGCATCTGGATTCAGTGTCCATTGAGTGGATGCCATTGGCCACCAAACGATAAAAGGTTTTTCCTGGGGTGGGGAGGGATTAAGGTCTACCAGTGCTGAGCTGCTCACCAGGCCTGTGTGGTTACCCCAGTGACATGTAAGGGAGCAATGGGGCTGGCATCATGGCCAGGTGCCTTCCCCACCCTGAGCACAGGTGAGATGATGCCTGTTTATAGCTGGGTCAACAGTAGGTGGCCACTGGCACATGCCCTGAAAGGGGGTTTGGATTCACACTAAGGGTGCAGAATTTGGCACTGTCTCCATGCCTGGGCTTTCCTTGCTGTGAAGAAGCTGAAACAGCTTCGTGGGCACGATGCAGAAGGTGGGTTCTTACCCGCTTGATAGGGCCATAGACTTCAAATTCTCTTCTCAGCTTGGATTCTGTTGTGTCGTAGTTCTACAGGGTTTAAAGGACAGGCTGGTGAGGATTCAGGAAGATCAGGGGGCAGGGGGAAGGGAAGAGGATAGGAACCCCGGAAAAGGATCCCCCCTGACCCTAATGGTAAAAACCAAGATTAGACGCAGGTAAGTAATATGGAAGCTGTTTCTACACAGTATAAGAGGCAAGGAGAAGGGGAGACACTTACTACTCTGGCCACAAATAGGGTCTTGAAGGCATCACCCTGTGCATTGGGGTCGTTGTGTGGGTCCCCTGGATGGGCAGAAAACAAGGATATGTATAAGAGGTGGGCAAAGAGAACCCCTCACCCCCACAGTCACTGGGTGGCCTCCCACCCAAGTCAGAAGTGGGATAAGTCACAGCTGAGGATGGGCAGAGGCTGCAGAGCTAGGTTAGATGAACCGGAGCAGGAACCTCACCCCCTCACTTACACATCTTCAGCTCACTCTCCACCTCTTGCTGCCTCCGCTCAATCTTCTCTCTTCTCTGCAGAAAGGAAAATGAACAGGTAACAGCTGGTAGCTTTCCCCAGGTCCAGAAAGTGCTGGAAACCCCTCCCAGGGGAACCGGTAATCCCAGGGGGTAACAGGGGAGGTGGTGGAGCTGCATCAGGTAACTACCTGGTTGCTATGGGACAGGCTTGGGGTTGTTTCCCCAGTTGCTATGGCTCAAGACTGGGGGCCTTGCCCTGACTACTATGGCCTAGGTCATGGGATCATCATTCTGGTTACTATGGCACAGATCACAAACCATGACTTTTAAAGATACCACTGTTTCACCCTCAACATGCTCTGAGGGGTTGTTATCTTCAACTTGTAGATGGGGCTACTGGGGACCTCACCTCCAAAGTAAGCCAAGGCCAAGGACAAAACTGTCACAAAATACAACCCACCAGTCCTGGCTCCTAGCTCCCCAACTCCACTCAATCCCATTCCTCTCCTCTCTAGGGACAGAACCCAGACATCCAGGTTCCCAGCTCTTTAACCCACTAGGCTAGAGCAGAAAAGAGAAATAGACCCAGAACATCTGGGTTCTTTTTCCTGTGCTGGAATCATTGGAGAAGAGAAACAACAGAGAATATTAGAGAGAATGCGGTAGTTAAGTTTCACCCAAACTTGCCCCTTTGCCACATAATACAGGGATGGCTTCTTAATGCCCCCAGCCCCTTTCTCCCACCACTGCTGGCTGTAACACCAGGGGGCACTGGGGTCCTCTGAAGCTGGCAGGGCAGTTGTACCTTCCGCTCCATCCGCTCTTCACGGGTCTCGGCACGGGTGGGTGGAGGGGCATCACGTGGGTCCTGGAAGAGAGAAAGCAGCATAGTGGCAGGGCACCAAGGAGACATAAGGGTAGCCTGAACTGGCAGAGGGCAAACTTGGTGGCTTCAGAGCAAAGAAACAGAGAGAGAGTCCAGCATTAGCCAGTCCAGGCTAGGCTGCTGGGTGGGAGCAGTGAGCACTCACCTCAAACTCCCGGATGTAAGGGGCAATGCCAGAGTAGGGCTGGTTGTGGTGTTTCTCATGGGGCAGCTTCTCCAGAGGGGGCAGATAAGGGATGGGGTCTCGGGGGGCAAAGAGTGCCAGCAAGTTGGGGGGGAGGAACTGCGTCATCGTGGGGAATCTGATGGGGAAACAGCAGACAATGACCCGTCAGGAGCCTGCATGGAGCGCTGCCCCCGCCATGAACCCTGTTGGGCTGCAGACCCTCTTCCCCCATGTCCCCCCCCACAACACCGCTGCTCCTCCTGCCTGCCCCAACCTCCTCTCCCAACTGGGCTCGAGCCCAGCCCGCCCCCTTCCCACCGAGCCCTCCTCCCTCCCCACACACCCACCCCAGTCCCCCTCCCAGACCCTGCCCCATACGCCACTCCCTTCTCCCCCAACCCCCCTGCTCCTTCCCGCCCTCCCTCCCTCATCCACCCACCGCCCGGGCCGCGCCGCGCTCAGCTCCTCCTGCTGCTGCCGTCGCCGCCTGCCGCGGGCCTACTCTTCCGCCGCTCTGCGCAGGCGCAACCCTCTCACCGCGCCGGATTTCTCCGCTGCCGGGCCTAGTCTCGGAGGCAGCGCGAGACTCGCGGTAAGTTCGCGAGTGTCAAAATCGAGGCTCTTCCGCGGTCGCCGTCGGAAAATAGTCCCGGATCACGGGGAGGGGGGAAGGGAAGGGCGGGAGGCGGAGCCACGTGACAGTACGGGGACCGCCCCAGGTCAGTGCCATGCAACCAGGGTGACGGCCCCAGACGTGTGCCATAGCAACCAGAACCATGACCCCTGACCTGGGCCCTAGCAACTCAGCCAGTGACCCCTTACCAGTGCCTTGGCAACCCGAACCATGACTCCAGACCTGTGCCATAGCAGCTAAGGCAATGACCCCTGACCTGTGCCTTAGCAACCAAAACCATGACCCCAACTCATGCCTTAACAACCAGAACCTGACCTGTGTCAAAGCAAATGAGGCAATGATCCCTGACCTGTGCCATAGCAACCAGAACCACAACCGCTGACCAGTCCCATACAAACAAGAATGACTCTGACCTAGGCCCTAGTAACCAGGACAAGGACTCCAGTGCCATGCCATTGCAACTGGAGAAACAACCCCAGGCCTGTGTCCTCGCAACCACACGATAACCCTGACCTATGCCACAGCAGCTGGGGATACCACCCCAGGCCTATGCTATAGCAACAGACATAAGCACCAAATTTTATTTTTTTGCCAGTGTGGGCCCTGAGATGATGGGCATGTGGAAAGTTTTATGCATTTCAGGTGACACCCCGCTTCACGTGGGGGGCCAGTGACCTTGGGCCCCCACGTACTTGGCTCCTCTGACAACAGAACAATGACTGCTGACCTGTGCCATAGTAATCACAACAATGACCCCTGACCCAGGTCTTAGAAACCAGGGCATTGAGTCCTGACACATGCCACGGAAACTGAAGAAATGGCCCCTGATCCAAGCCACAGCAACAAGGGCAATGGTCTGTGACTTGCGCCATAGCAAAAGCAGCAGTGCCACCTAACCCATGCCATAGTAACTGCAACAATAAGCTCTGACCCAGGCCATAGCAAGTATGGCAGTGAACTGTGACCCATGCTATAGTAACCAGGGCAAAGACCCTAGACCTCTGCCATACCAACTGGGACAACAATCCCTGACCATTTCCATAGCAACCAGAATGGTGACCCCTGATCCATGCCATAGCAACAGGGGAACAACCTCAGGTCTGTGCCATAGCAACTGGATAATGACCCCTGACTCGTGCCATAGTAACCAGAACAATCACACCTGACCTCTGCTATGTCAACCAGAGCATTGACTGCTGATCTGCTATAGTAACCACAAAGATTACCTCTGACCAATGCCATAGCAACTGGGACAATGATCCCTGACCTGTACCATAGCAGCCAGGGCTCAGAAAGCAGGGTGACAACCCCTAATTTATGCTATAGCAACCAGGGCAAAGACCTCTGACCCATGTCTTACAAATCGTTGAATCACAAGAGCCTCCATACCCCAGGCCTGCCCAGTGGTGCCCCTGGACCCATATGTCCCAGGCCTGCTTCTGGTAAGGCCCAGTGGCCTGAAGAGGGAGAAAGAGATAACCGTGGGGGGCAGAAGAGGACACCATTCACCTGGAAGGGACACTGACTTTTTTTTTTTTGGGGGGGGGGGGGAGGATTAAAAAAAAATATATATGTATATATATATGTGTGTGTGTGTATATGTGTATGTATGTGTATATATATATATATATATATATATATACACACACACAGAGCATCCTGGATAAGCATTTCTACACAAACCTTAAAATGCATTTAAAAGCTGTGCACCTGTTACAATGGTCACCCTGGGACACTGACCCACCACACACACACAGAGCAAGCAGGGGGGAGCAGAAGGTGTCTGAGACAGTGAGAGGGATGGGGTCTGGTGAGTTAGAGCAAGGCAGGGGGTTGGGAGTCAGGATGGGTCCTATTGCAGCTCTGGAAGGGGAGTGCAGTCTGGGGGTGAGACCAGGGGGAACTGGGAGTCAGAGCACCTGGGTTCTCTCCCAGCTCTGGGAAAAGAATTGGGGTTGGCAGGTTACAGCAGGAGGGCATGGAGCCAGGACTCCGGGGTTCCAGCTCCAGCTCTAAGTTTACTAGGTTAATTAACTGTGTCATGTTTAATTAGGTTTCTTAGGAATTACTGCCTGGGAGGTGTCAAACCACCCAAACAAGCTATAGGATAGATCAGCAGTCAATGCTCTGGTTGCCATAGCAGAGGTCAGGTGTGATTGTTCTGATTACTATGGCACGAGTCAGGGGTCATTGTCCAGTTGCTATGGCACAGTCCTGAACACCTCTCCCTGCCTGTGATGGAAGGGACACCAGTGTCTGTAACCTATGGCCTTGACCCTCATCTTACACCCAGGCCCTTCTTCCAACCTGCCAGACCCCACTTCCCTCCCAGAGCTGGCATTGAACCCAGGAGTCCTGGCTCCTAGTCCTCTCTTCCTCTATTAGACTCCACTCCCCTCTCAGAGCTGGGCAAGAACCCAGGCGTCCAGGCTTCCAGCACCCCGGGTGCCCTGCCTTCCTTTGCAACCCTGTCCTCGGGAGTTGTCCTCCCCCTGCTATTTTTAGCACCCCCAGAGCTAAGTGTGGCTGGGGTGGGGAGGGCAGTGGGGAGGGGGCGGGTACTGAATTTTGGCACAGGGGGGCTAGGAGTCTGTGCAGCCCGGCAACATGACACCTCCCTGGTCTGAGAAAGTGTTTACAGGCAGAGGACCTGAGCACTGGCATTGGGACGGACAGACGGACAGAACAGTCTGGGGTAAAGAACCTGGGTGGGGGGGGGGGGAGCAGCAGAAAAGAAGGGAATGCCAAGCAAAGGGGCTGCTGGGAGGGTCCCGAGGTGGAAAGTGGAGGGGATAAGACTGGTCCATTAGAAAAAAACTGAGAGAGAGAGAAAAAGGAGAGAAAAACGGGAAGAAGAGGAAAGCGCCTGTAGGGGAGGAAGATAGTGGGACAGAAGGAGCTGGTCAGAGCAGTGGGGAGACAGAGTGGAGTGAGTAAGGTGGGGGGTGGAATTTGTGGAGTGAATTAAGGACCGTGTCAGTGCCAGAAACGAAGGGAGGGGGGAACCCACGGTAGAAGAGACGAGACGCATCAGTGGAAAGAGGAGCCGAGGCCGGACGAAGGGGCCCAGGCCACAGCAGGAAGCCCCCACCCACTGGCCCATGGCCCCCAGCCCCACGCTCTGAGTGTGCCAGACATGGAGAAGCCCCTGGCTGAGCCAGGGGGCCCCTACCCACTCTGCCCACACAAGGACTGCTGCGAGCGGGTGGTCATCAACGTCTCGGGGCTGCGCTTTGAGACACAAGTCAAGACGCTGCGCCAGTTTCCTGATACGCTGCTGGGTGACCCTCGGCGCAGGGTGCACTACTTTGACCCACTGCGCAACGAGTATTTCTTCGACCGCAACCGGCCCTGCTTCGACTCCATCCTATACTACTACCAGTCAGGTGGACGGCTGCGGCGCCCTGCCAACGTGCCCATCGACATCTTTCTGGAGGAGCTCAAGTTCTACCAGCTGGGCGAAGATGCCCTCACCAAATTCCGGGAGGATGAGGGCTTCATCAAGGAGGAGGAGCGGGCATTGCCTGAGCGGGAGTTCCTTAAGCAGGTGTGGCTGCTTTTTGAGTACCCTGAAAGCTCACAGGCTGCTCGTATCATCGCCATCATCTCCGTCCTTGTCATCCTCATCTCCATTGTCATCTTCTGCCTCGAGACCCTGCCTGAGTTCCGGGATGAGCAAGATATTTCCCTCCCGGTGAGTGATGGGGAAACAAAGCAGGGGTGTCTGGACCCTTTGGCTGGGCCTTGTCTGGGTCCCTTTGTCCCCAAGAGCCAGTGGGTGATGTGTCCACCCCAATGCCACAGTCCAGTCTACCCAACAGCCTGTCCTGGGGTCCCATTAGCTCTTGTACCCCATCCCTTCTACCCTCACCAGCAGACAGCTGCCCCCAATGCCCCACCACCCCACTGTGGTCTCCCTCACCACCCCCACCCTGCCCCCACCAACCCAATCCCAGCATCCTCTTTACCTGATCAATAAGGCGGGACAAGCATGGCATTGCCCTGCCAGCATAGACAAGGTAGCACCCAGTCCTTTGGCCCTCATCAGCTTCCAGCCATCCCATCCCTAGGTCCCAACCTTGTTGTTACTCCACCACCTCTGGCTAACCCAGTCCCAGCATCCTCTCAGCCTGAAGTCCCTGTGGGTCAGTGAGGAGAGGCACCCAGCCCCCTCACCCCAACTCCAGTATCAGCCTGAGTATCCCCTCGCCCCTCACAGAGGTGGGATAGAACCCAGGTGTCCTGGCTGCCAGTCCCTCCTGGCTCCATTCCCACTACAGCCTCTAAAGCCCATTCCCCTCCCCAAGCTGGAATAGAACCCAGGCATCCTGATGTCACAGCAGGCTAGTCCCCCAGCCTGTTTTGCAGGGCATGGTGATAACTTGCTGACTGGCTGTGCTCTGAGGTGTCCCGCCCAGGAGCAGCTGGCAGGATTAGCAGTCCTTTGCTGGTGCCTGCCGCCTGGTGTCACCTGATCTAGGGCCGTGTGAGCCATGCACCCCCATCCTTCCCCCAGTACCCCTCTCCTGGCTGGCAGAGATGGGACAGTGAAGAGATAATGGATGTAAATTTGCTGGCTTTGAAGGCGAGTGCCAGGGATGTCCTGCCTTTGGCGGGGATTCCCTGTGTGAGGCATACCACTTGGGAGGTGGGGGAAGGCTGGCACAGTTACCATGCCACAGTCCACCATGCACTGTCATGCCACTCCTGAGCCACAGAACCTCCCCCCACCAGTGTCACCCACTGACAGCCTGGTCCCAGCGTCCTTTGCTCCCAGACACTTGGCCCAAATTCTGGGATAAGTGCAATAGCTAGCTATGCCAACCCCAGCTTCAGCTTCAGCTTCCCCTAGACCCTTCCCTTCCCAAAGTGGGAGACAACCCAGGTGTCCCAGCTTCCAGCCCCCTGCTCTTGCCCACCAGGCTCCATTCCCCATCCAGAGCTGGGAAAGAACCCATACATCCTGGGTCCAAGAGTCCCCTGCTCTAACCTATAGGACCCCTCCCTTCCCAACGCTGAGATAGAACCCAGGCATCCTGGCCCCCAGACACCTCTCCCAATGGCATTTCCCAGGTTCTATTACTCACCCTCCAGGTGCTACTACCCCCCCCACCCCAGTAGGTATCCCAGGGGACCCCACACTCTCTGAGCTACCCCAAATGGGCAACCTATGAAGTCCTGCATAGTGGGTGGGATGTGACACCTGGAAATGCTCCCTCTGCCTCCAGCCTGCCTCTCCCAACAGACAAACAATGTTCCCCTCACCTCAGAACAGAGACATAGTAGGTTCAGCCAAGCCTGGTATCCCCACTCATGGGCAAATCTAGGATTTTGGAAAGGGGGGATGCAGATTGTGAGGTATCTCATCACATATAAAACAACACATTTTTCTCCAGTTAAAAATTAACCAGAAGCTTTACTAGAATGCTAGGGGCCCAGGGCTGTATTATTCAGTTTAAGATTGAAGGAAAAATAAATATAACTTAATTGGAATGAGTTAAAAACAATCTGCAGGGCTGTGAAATAGGAGTGTCATTACCAGGAGCAGTGAACACCCAGCAGAATGGCTAGGCTTGACTGGTGGAACATCAAAACTATTAAAAAAGAAGAGAGGATTGTTAATACCTGTGGAATGAAGAGTTTAGAAGGGATGGGGGAGATGATAATGAGCCATTAAGTTAATTGACTCCCCCACCGCTTCCACAACCCAGTCAAGCACATGGATGAGCCTGGCAAGGGGGAAGCCAGAGGTCCCTGGGGTCCTCCTGTCCCTTTCTGACTTCCTCCTTTCTCTGTGTCCCCCCAACAGCTGCACCATCACCGAGGGAACAGCAGCCACCCCTCATTACGGAGCTCAAAAAGCCAGTTCGAAGACCCCTTTTTCATTGTGGAGACCATTTGCATCTGCTGGTTCTCCTTTGAGCTGGCAGTGCGGTTCCTGGCCAGCCCCAGCAAACCAGCCTTCTTCAAGAACATCATGAACATGATTGACTTCGTGGCCATCATCCCCTACTTTGTGGCACTGGGCACTGAGTTCGCCCGGCAACGTGGTGTTGGCCAGCCTGCCATGTCCCTGGCCATCCTCAGGGTCATTCGCCTGGTCCGGGTCTTCCGCATCTTTAAGCTCTCCCGGCACTCCAAAGGGCTGCAGATCCTAGGGCAGACCCTCAAAGCCAGCATGCGGGAACTGGGCCTCCTCATCTTCTTCCTCTTCATCGGTGTCATCCTTTTCTCCAGTGCCGTGTACTTTGCTGAGGCTGACCATGAGGATACAAAGTTCACCAGCATCCCTGAGGCCTTCTGGTGGGCTGTGGTCACCATGACAACTGTGGGCTATGGTGACATGTCCCCCGAGACAGTGGGTGGCAAGATCGTGGGCTCGCTGTGTGCCATTGCTGGTGTCCTCACCATCTCCCTCCCAGTGCCTGTCATCGTCTCCAACTTCAGCTACTTCTATCATCGGGAGATCGACTGTGAGGAGCAAGGCCAGTACACCCATGTCACCACCTGCCCCTACCATCTGCCCCCATCCCCTGCACCCCCTGCCCTCCAGGAAAAGGCCCACCAAAGGGAGGAGAAACAACAGCAAGACAGCGCTGTGATCCCACCCACCTCCAAGTTTCTGGATGGGGTGGTGTATGTGGATGGTGGCCAGCTGATGTCCTTGGGCCTTGAGCAACCCAACAAGCGCCTGGTGACTCAAGTGTGACCCCTGGTTCCCTAGCCCTCCTGCTTTTCTACGCCTCCCCTGCCCAACTGGAGGGGACAACACAAGGTAGCTCCCAGCTTATCTCCCACTGGGCCTGCCAGGGAGAGGTCCATCTCCTAGATGGTGGGAGAGGGGACATATCTCAAGGAGAGCCCATCTGTCCTCATTTTGTCCACCCCTCTCAGCATGTTTGGGGGCAAGGGTCTCCTAACATGGCTGTGTACAAAGATGGTGACTGTGTAGGACTGCATCTTGAGGATGGACCATCTGGCTTTCATGAACTAGATAGTGCAGAGACGTTACTGCCCAAGACAGCCCATGGCCTCTCCTCTGACTCTTCTGCTTTTAGAAAGCTCTGGACACAGGCAGGTTGGGTAAAGGTGCCCCCTTCCCTGCCCCCACCCACCCCGTCTCCCCTCCGTGACTCACAGAGCAGTTGGCACTGGAGTGTCCTGTGATATCACATCAGCGTGGTCTTGGGTTTCACCTGCTGGACCACGCTCTGGAACATACCCCATGCTGCCGAGCCTCAAATAGCCAGAGTGGAGATAAATAAGGGAATGTGTCTTGCCAAGACATCTGAGCGAGGATTTCAGAGCAACACAATCCCGGCCTTTGGGGAGGCGGGGAGAGAGGGGGATGGAGCCCCAGAAGAACTCTGTGTGCTGAGCTGGAGCTCTCTCCCCATGGCTCCCCACCCTCCCTCACACCGTCCAATACTCTCCCACCTTGTCCCACCTGGAAGGAGCTGGCAGGTGGGGATGGGATGGCTGCTCCAAGGGACTTGACCTCCCAACTTATCTCAGGGATGTTGTAACCACAGCGTGTTTGGGTAATTGGAAGGAGATTCCAGATCTCTTTCTCCTTGTCTCTGGCCTTGGACATGGCATAGGTCTCCCTTGAAGGCCAGCAGTCCCTAGACCAAAGCTGCTAACGAAGGGGGCATGGACTTGGCTCATGGCTCACAGGATATGAGCATGGTCAGTGACCCCCCACTGGGAAACCCTGGTTGATGCAAGCGGCAGGTGATGTGAGTCCTTCCCAGCTGGCCCATGAACTCCATGCAACTATGCTGGGACCCTCCCACACTCACCCTGTCCAAAGCAACTTGGGTCCCTTTTGCTTCCCAACCCAACACCACAGAATTCAAGCTCCTTCTAGTCTCTTCAACCAATACAGCCCTACTAAACCCTCCCATCCCCGGTCCAGTGTAATAGAGCTCACCCCCAACCCAGCCCAACTCAGCTCCCTCCCAAGCCACCTAACACAACCCAGGACCCACTTCCCACCCAACCCCATGCAACAATGTCCCCTTCCAAGCCCCTAACTCAATGCTACTCTGCACAAACCCTCTCATCCTAACCCAGCACAATGTAACTACACCCCCCAACAGATCACATCTTCATGCACTTTCCCCTAGTATAACTCCATTCCCAGTCAACCCAGTGCCATGGAACTCCATCCCCTCCAGCTGCTCAACTCAACTGCCCCCAAGTCCACTCTCAGCCCCGTCATGGCACGACACACCTATGCAACTCAAGTCAACCCCAACCCCAACCCCATGTCATTCAGCTGTGTCCTTCCCAACCCAGCACAACATGGATCATCCCACTCCATCCCCAAACAAAACCCTGTTCAACTCACCCCTCACCTTTCCCAAGTCACATCTTTTCCCAAGCTGCTGACCCTTCCCCCATCCCCAACCCCTCCCAACCCAACTCACCTGTGGCCAAAGACCTATGAGGCCAGGGTCCCCCCTCACCTCTCCTGGAGTGGAATAACCTACCTATAAAACAGAGGGTCCCCTTGAAGCCTTCAGGTACAAGACCCTTACATACATGCACACACCTCTGGCTAAAAGTGCAAGACAAGGAGGACTTGATGGGGATAGGGACTCTGAAAAAGCTCGGAAGTCTTAAAAAATTCAAGTGGCTGCTGTGCTCAGACATGCTGGGTCAAATGTAAAGGTCTGGGGTGGGGAAAGAGGCCCCCATCCTCTCTGCCCTGATGTCAGTTCCACGCAACCCATCCTTTTCATTGTCTTAATGTTTTGTTCCAATGGTCTTAAGCTCCAGGTAGGAGCAGGAGGAGGTAGTGGTGGAAGGACTCACCAGGTAACTGCAGCAGGCCGGGGCTGTAGTGCAAATAAGTGTGTGTGCGTGTGTGTGTGCGTGTGCATGTATGTGCAAACATAGACACAATGAGATGGTTGTTGTGTGTCATTATTGCTGTAACTGTATGGGTGGGTGCTCAGGTGCGTTTGCATGCCCATAGCAACGAGATAACTGCTGGGTGTGTCGTTACAATTACAGTATAACTGTGTGTGTACGTGCGTGCATGTGTGTGTGTGTGTGTGTGTGTGTGTGTATTTATGTAGCAGCAGTGGGATGACTTTTGTGCACGAGTAGTTATAACTAACTGAGCACAAGTACAAAACAACTGCAGACCAAACAGTAGATGGGTGAGTCTGTGGTCACTGCAACATAACAGTCGCGTGGGGAAGCAGTGGCCACAGCACGACTGGGTGGTAACTGTCATTCGCCATTGGGCGAGTGTATTGTAACTACAGAGTTGCTGTGGTGCATGTACATGAGAAATCACACTGTAACCCCTGTAAAAATGTATAGTAGTTACAGGACAATGCACGTGCAAGCCATTGGTATGCAGAACTAAGCACAGGTGGGAGGTAATTGCTGCATAACTACAACGCGCGTGCATGTGTGTGTGCGTGTCTCTGACAGACAGAGACAGAGGTGGAGACAGACAGCTACTGCATAGCCTCTGGTCGAGTGTGCAGCACAGTGGTTCTCAACATTTTTTAGACTCAAGGCCTCCCTCACAAAATCCCAGCTCCTACCTTTCACACATTTCTTGACTACAGAAAAATACTTGAACGAGTTGCCCATGGCACAGAGCTCAGGCAGGCCATGGCTGGTCAGAATGTTTGTGACACTAGATTCCTGTTCCAAATCTCTGGGTTTCTCTTGTGCATTACCTGTACGTGTTTGCACACTTCACAGTGCTAATTTTCTGCAGCACTCTTAAAAGGGTCTCATGGTACCCTGGCTTGAGAATCACTGGCTTAAAACTTAAATATAACTGCTGTGTATGAGAGTGGTAGCTACTGTGTAACCACTGGATGTGTGTGCATATGCATGTAATTACTGTAATGTAAACACCAGGTGGGTGTGTAGTAACCACAGTGTGAATGGGGTGCATGTGTGTATGCATGTAATTATCGTAGAGAAAACACTGGGTGGGTAGTAACCACACTATGAATGCTGCATGTGTTCACATGTGTATCCATGTGTGCATGTGCACCTCTGCACTTGTGTACAGTGGGTGCGTGAGTGTATGCATATGTCCACATACCTGTGGGTGTACATGCATTGACAGCCTCTGCTACATTACATATATTATGCAATTAACTGGTCAATTGTGTGCAATAAGTTTTGACCGGTCACATGTGCCAAGTAAGTATCACACCATAAAAATTACTCTCCAGCTATAAAAAGAGCCAATCAGCTATGAAGTTAGTATTTGAAAATGTGTGACAACTCTATAGCTGGTTTGTATCCAGCTTTAATTTGAAAATGTAGCAAGGCCCTATGTATAAGTGTGTGTGTGTGTGTATACACTGAACATCTGTGTGTATCTGTGTGTATTTGTGTGTAGTGAGCATGCGTGCATGTATGTGTGTACAGTTTGTGTGTGTACGTAGGTGTATGCATATGAGTATATGTGTGTGTATACATGTGCAGTGAGTGTGTGCATGTACCTGTGTGTACATGTCCAGTGTGAGTGTGTGTGTATGTGCATATACAGTGAGTGTGCTGTCACTGTAGCATATGCCTGAACAGTCAGTGATGCCTTGTAGACATGGGGCAAAAGTGCAGTCACCACCATAAATCTCTTATCTGTATGAGCAGCAGCCTGGGTGCAACTGTGCACAAAAGACCCATGGTCATGGTGCACATGCAGTGCACCTGGGCCAAAACAGTGACACTGTACTGCTCCCAGGCCTGCTCCATACCCAGGGCCTCCCAACCCTGCCCCTTCCTGGACCCATGTGGACCCATCAACTATACCAGGCTGGAGGGACCCCCAGAGACCCTACTTGGTGGTACCTGACTTTAGAAGTGGTTGATGGAGCTGAGAACACCCTCAGCCTGGTCTTCAGGTGCCTGGCAGGCACCAGCTCCCACGACCACCACCTTCTGCCTCCCTCCACAACTGCCCCCAGGACACTGGCACCTGTAGATCAGCCACTGGTCTCCTCCTCCTAGGAGTCCTGCACATGGGTGCCTGAGCTCTATGGTTTGCTCTGAGTGGCTGCTGCTCCAAGTGCAGATGCGTCTGATGCAGCAGGGAACGCTGTGCTCAGTGGGCCATCTGGGTGCAAGGGTACTCCCAAAGGGAGATGGGCATCCAGCCCCCACCTCCTGGGAGACCCGGGTTGTTTGGTAACATACCAACTGGAGTCGGGGTCCCCCACAGTGCTAGGTGCTGCACAGAATGACTGAGATTGGGGCCCCATCATGCTAGACTGTGTCAGTTAGTCCCTGCCTCTCAGACCTCATGCCCCTGAGCCAACAAAGAAGAACGCTTTCCCCCAACTAGATCTGGGAGCATGGGGCTTGCAGCTATGACAGCTCAGCTGTGGAAAGCCAGGACTTGAATCCATGTCTCCAGAAACTCCTGCTCAGACCCACTGGTGCTCCCTCCATCCTGGTGTATCTCAGGGCAAGAAAGTCCATACCTGCACTTGGGTGCACCAGGTACCAGGGCCACCATTCCCACTGCCTCCATAGGCCAGAGCCCACTGCATCCCCTCCCTTTGTCCACAGATGAGCTCCCAACTTGGGATACCTTGTATACTGGCGTGAGAAGAGGCAGCTCTTCGAAACAGGCAATGTATCTACAATAAACCCAACGGCACTGGTTATTTATTGCTAAGGAAGGATGGGGCCCAGCTGTGTTTTCTCTGATCTCCCCTTTGCGGTGCCCCCCAGCCAGGCCCCCTTCCATTAGCCAACTCATACATTGTGCGGGGGGGGGGTAAACCTCCAGTGTAAATCTGGAGGGGCCAGTTGCTGTAGGAAACTGGGTGGGGAGAGAGGAGTGGCTGTTGTCTCTGATGGGGTGACACCCCATTTCCACTAGCCCCAAATCCTCTCCCAAAACCATTGCATCAATCCCAGGGATCCCCAGAACAGGCCAAGGGGCTGCCCCATGGCAGATCCAGGGCTAGATTTCTTGCTGGACAGGGAGGAGGTAATATTGAACTCATACCGGGGGGGGGCTGGGGCTGGGGACTCCAGGTTCTAGCTGTTCTGGTGCATCTACACAGAAACCCATGTTGAAGTGAGCGTGTGGAACCCAGGAGGGCTGTGCTGGTTTTGTGCCTGGCTGGAGCTATGCACATCAGTCTAGAGGCTCTACTAGCAACATTGGGAAGGTGGGAGGTGCCAAGCACAGGAAAGTGGGGTTTGCAACAGTGAATTAAGGCAGCTATGGCCCCAGGTTGGCACGGGGATGAATCCCAGTCTGTGAGCCATCCTGATGTGTGTACCACTGGTGATGCCAGGGGTACTGGCCGGGTTGCAATTCCAGTGGGTGCACGGCAGGTCACTGGTAGCCAGGAGCTGTCCTGGAGCCCCAGTCCCCTGTCCAACCTACTCCTAACATTACCCCGGAGCCCTGTCCCACTGCTGTGAGGCCACTGTCCAAGGATGCCAAGAGCCCCCAAACCCGCTCCAGGTGAAGCCAGGGGATGGGGGCTAGCAGTGTCTGGCTCCAACCAGGTTGTTACATACACTGGAGACATCCAAGGACCTAGATTTTGAAAAGGGGAGGGGTGCAGATGCTGTGGTACATTATCACATATAAGACAACACATATTTTTCTCCAGTTAAAGGGAAACTAGAAGCTTTCCTGATAACCTGGGGGACTAGCACTATATTATTCCCTTTAAGATCAAAGCAAAAGCAAAAATCACTATGAGAATGCACTCTGATTTGCCAAATTATACATAAAGCTTAGAAAAAGAATGCAACAAACGATGTAAAAAATAAAATGGTCTAAAGACATTGGGTCATGAGGCCTGTAGTCATTAGTGTTAAATGTACATCTCTTGTTCAGATTCCTAAAACTAAATCTAGCCTTCCTGATCATCTTGACAGTGCCTTCAATGCTTCACTGTCAGACACTTTTACACCCAAGTTAATAGGACCATACTTGAGTTGACACTTTTAGATAGAGCTAAAAACAGTCTGCTGGGCTGTGAAATAGATGAGGAACATTGCCAGGAATGGTGAACAGACAGCAAAACAGCAGGAGAAAAGATAATTTGAATAGTGGAACACCAAGACCTTTAAAAAGGAGAGAGGGTTGGTAACACCTATGGAGTAAAGATGAACAGGAATCAGAGAGGTGATCATGGGCAATTGACTCTGTTAGTTCTGCCTGAATAGAAATGCTACTTCCCCTCTCACCATTGGTTTTATAAAGTTTGGGTAGATGGGAATCAAAGGAAGGTGCAACTGCATCCCCATGGATCCACCCCTAGCTACAGAGGAAGGTAGCTTTTTCTCCACCCCTCCAGCAAGTCCATACACATCTGACCAGGGGATAACATTTCTTCCTGACCCCGAATGCAGAGTCAGTCTGAACCCGAGCAGACGGACAAGACCCTCTATCCAGGAACCTCTGAGTTTAAAGTCCCAGTAGGAGCACTGGCACAGCCCAGTTACAACCCTCAGCCTTGGCTGCAGCCTCCAACATGCACTGGTTCTGAGGAAGACAAGAACGCTCCCCTGACACCTGTAGCAGCAGCAAAGGGAAAAATTCCTTCCCGACCTGTCATGGACACCAGCAAAGTCCAGAGGGAGCAATGCATCAGCCTCTGTGAACCTTCCCCCCACCCAAGGGAATCTGGGCTGGTTGTTAATAGGTGGCTAGACTTGGAGGCCCCTGTGGCATTAGGCGCTGCACAGACCCTGATTTGGGAGAGAGGAGTTGGGGGTCCTGCTGTTGGCCAAGCCCAAGCTGAGGGAGCTGGATCACAGCAGCAGATCTGGGGGGACAGTAGGTGCCAGGCTTACTGGGGTGGGGGAGAGATAAACTGGGCTATAGCTTCTGCTCCGGCCACAGGGTATTGGAGGGGAGGGGGACTATGCCACTGGCAACGCTTGGGGGGGCAACTGCCCCATAGCAGTCCCCAGATATTGGAGCTGGAGGCATTACAGCAGCCTTGCCCCCCTGCTGTGCAGGGCAGATCACATTGGAGGGGGCCACGAGGACATCCCAGGTGACTCTCCCCTCCTCACGACTTCATGCTGGGCACCCCCGTTCCCTCCCGTTCCTCCGTCCATCCTGCTGAGGTGGCAGGTTTAATTTTAGGCCTGTAGAATAGCCTGGATTCCAGCTAGGTCCCAGGGGCTGGGGGAGGGGACAGCCGCTGGGTGGGGAAGGGGGTCCTGGAGAAGGGGAGCATGTTAAAGGGACGGCACCTCATGGGGTGAAGGGGAAGGAGGGGATTGGTGCCCCACAGGCTGGCACTGGGTGGGGGGATTATCTAGCAGGGCAGGGAGATGTACAGGCAGTCTTGGGGGGGCACGGTTGGATGGACAGATGGAGGTACTGTCAGAAGGATGGGGCACTGGGATGGATGACAGGCTCCAGGGTGCACAGACGGGCTGAGACATAGGGCAAGACACAGGGACAGATGGTATGGGGTGTACGGACAGACAGATGGACATGGGGTCTGAGGGATGGGTGGCCAGACAGGACAGCATTTAGGGGCAAATGGATAGACAGCCCCCCCCCCCCCCTCGCACCCAGAGTGATGGAGGGGCCAGGATGGAAGGACGGACACATAGACAAGGGCAGGGAGCTGGCTAGGTTGTCCCCGATGGAGTCCCTGCCAGGAGGGGAAGACTAGAAGAGCCCCCCACCCACCTGTGACCACCCCCCAGGGCCCCATGGGGAACATGTGCTGCTCCAGGCCAGTTCCCACTGTAAACAGGAGGCTAAATATAACCCTGGACAGTGGCCAGGGAGCATGTGCTGCCTCGCCCCAGCAGGGGTTGCTGTGGGGGTCATGGGGCAGGAGCTGGGGGTTGGGAGCAGGATGCCCAGACCTCTCCTGACCCCAGCACAGGGATGGCCCAGACACAGGCAGCGAGTGGAGCAGAGAGCAGGACCCACAAAACTGAGGAGTCCTGGCTCCCAGCCCCCTGCTGAGCCCCTCCAGAGCTGCGAGGAACCCAGGTGTCCTGGCTTCCAGACCACCCCCACCACCACCAGCACGCCAGACCCTATTGCCCTGATTTTTTGCAGGAGTAGGGGGGCACGTTCTTCCTCCAAAAGCCAGGGGCAGGTGATGGGGGTTGGGCAGGGGAGGTGTGGGCAGTGAGACATGGAGGCAGCAGCTGCTTAAAGCATCTGCAGAACATCTGCGGGGAAGGAGGGGGAGGCGCATCTGGCTGCGAGGTACCAGCAGAGGGTTCCTGTGCCAGTGGTAGAGAGGATGTGGGTCCCAAGCCCTGCACACCCAACAGGGAGGGAACACTGAGCACAGAGCCCAACACCCAGTGCCGCCACCCTGCAGTGATGCCCTTACCTGCTGGAAGCAGGCCTGCACCAGGTTCTTGGAGAAAAGGTTGTGGATGAGGTCCAGGAAGGTGTCCAGGCTGGAGACCTCCTTGCTGTGCCTGCCCATGCCCAGAGCCTGCTTTATTTTGGGGTTGCCCAGGTGGATGGTGAGGATCAGGATGACACCCAGCATGGTTGTCAGCACCATGGTGCACACACAGTACACCATAGCCCACATGCCCATGCACCTGCTTGACCTGGTGTCTAGCCCTGCCAGTCCTGTGCCACACACACCCCAAGCCTGGCTATGGGCTGGACGTGGTGCGGGACCCTGGGATGCAGCCACCTCTGGGGTAGGCACATTACAGTCTGGTTATACGACACCTCCTCAACCAATGCTGAGATGCAGCTGCCTTTGGGGTGGGGTAAATTAGAGGGAGGCTATACAGGGGCTCTAATCTGTCCAAGGAGATGCAGCCGCCTCTGGCTCTTCCTCCCTGGTTGCAATTAGACTTCTAAGGGCTGGGTTTAGGGTAGGTCAAAAGTCGGAGGTCAGGGCTGGAGAGGGGAGGCAGGGGTTCACTCCCTGGACCTGTTTCTGCTTAGGCAGAGGAAGCAGCCAGACTCGTTCCTCAGGGTGAATGGGGTAAAGGGAGATGCTGTGGGCCCCACCCACTGTGACCTTGCCCACCCAGGAGGCCTCCCTGGTGCCCCTCACTCCCAACCAGCAGCCCCTTGCCCCCCAGCCCTGCTGGTGCCCTCCTGACCTGCAGCCCCCTGCCCCCCTAGCTCTGCCAGTGCCCCTCACTCCCAACCGCAGCCCCCCGTCCCCCCAAGCCCTGTTGGTGCTTCTCACACCCAACCAGCAGCCCCCTGCCCCCCAGCCCTGTGGGTGCCTCTCACTGTGTAGCAGCTGTAGCAGCCTGTGCCCCCCTCTCTAAAGGGTCAGGTCCTTTCAGGAAGCCCCAGGCCCCAGTCCTGCTCTTCATAAAACCAGTCTGAGCAGAACCAGCTGCCCCCAGTGCAGGGGAGGAGATTAACTCCTTCCCTCCCAGAGCAGGCAGCCAAGGGCTGGCTGTATATACCCTCCACCCCCATGGGCCCATTCCACTCCAGAGCTGACTGCATGGCATGGCTGGTGGAGGGGGGGTTCCCCTCACTCATACCCCCCACAACCCTAGAGGGAAGCTGGTGTTGGTCTCTCCTGGGGGGAGAAAAGGAAGGGAGAAACTCCTCACTAACCCCATGGGGTACAAGTGGACCTAAGACCAAGCCCCACTGACCTCCTCCTTGCAGGGATGAATAGAGACCCATCACCTGGGGGGGGAGGGCGCGTTCTGAGACTGCCCCAGTCTCCCCCCACCTTCAAGGCCCGTCTTCCCCCCCTGGCTTTCCTTATGGCTTTAATATAAAACACTATGGGACAAGGGGCCATAAAAAAGCCCTGGTGGGTGAGAGGCTGGTTGGTCGTGGGGGTCCAGGGGTTGGTGAGTACCTGTTCCCCACCCTGGTCCCCACTGGCTGTCCCTAACCCCTCCTTGCTCCATCTTCCCCAGCTTCCAAACCTCAGCCTTGTTTTTCCTATTAGTCCTGTTTTAAAAGATAAAACAGCTGTCTCTATTGGGGGGGGGGGGGGAGAGAGAGAGAGAGAGAGAGAGAGAGAGAGAGAGAGAGAGAGAGAGAGAGAGAGAGAGAGTGCGTGTGCTTGTGCATGTGCATGTGCATGTGCGTATGCATGCACATGTGTTGGGGGGGGGTTCTACCCTGGCTCTGCGAAAGCAATGGGGTCTAGGGGTGGCAGGAGCACAGATGCCTGGGTTCTAGCCTGACTCTGGAGGGGCCAGGGGGGGCCAGGGCTGGGGGTTGGGATGAGGAGCTGGCAGCCCGGTGGCCTGGGTTCTGTCTCTGCTGGGAAGGATCCAGGGGGCCTTGAGTGAGGTCATATTCATCACTTACAGAGGTCAGGATCCTTCTAGCACCTCCTTCTGGCTGTGGCTGCTCCTTTTGTCACCCCAAAATTAATTCCACTCCCCCCACACAATGCCCAGCCACCAGGAGGCAGCACCAATGCTCAGCACTCACCTTCCCTCAGCCCCCACACCCTACTCTGCAATTGGGGGCAGGGGGAGAGGGGGGGAAGGGGGTGGGGGGCTGTGAGTCAGGAGTGAGGGGCACTGGCGGGGATTTTGGGGGGCAAGGGGCTGCAGGTCAAAAGTAAGGGGCACAGGCAGGGTGGGGGAGTTCCCTGCCTTGGGCACTGTGCTGGGACTCTGGCGTCCCACCCCGTAAGCCCCATGGAATGCAGCCTGGGGGGGGCTGGGGGTTCGTCGGGACACGTTGGCCCCACCCAAGCACTGCCTGAAAATGGCTCCTGGCCAGGAACGCACAGGCGGGGGGAGGGCCTGACCCTCCGCCCCCTAGATCCATCAGCCCGGCATGTGGCACAGACCCCCAAACCCCTTAGCACCGCAGCACCCTGCAGCTTTCCCCCCTTGCCCCCATGTGCACCTACAGACACGCACACACCCTGCAGACACACACGTGTATATACCAATGGATACACCCAGAGACATGCATTTGTGTATACACTGGCACACATGTATACACCGACACATGCACACACATGCCCAGCACACACACACAACTGTGTATAAATCATACATATGCATGCATCTGTCACACATGTATACACTGATGCACACACCAGACGCACACATACATGTGTATACACTAACACATACATACCCCAGACATGTACTCATATGTATACAACAGCCCCCCAAACATGCACATACATGTATACACCCACATACATACATGTATACACCAACACATGCAAACATGCACCCCCAGACATGCACACACACACCCCCCCCACAGGTGCACACAACCTCCCACCTCACCACCCAGCCCCGCCCCACCCCGCCCTTGTCTCCAAGTACAACCAAATGACCAGCAAACATTTTCCCCCCCACACCACCATGAGGGACAAGCCCAACCCATGCCCCCCCCTCAGAACCCCTTTGCACCTGGACACACACACACACATACAACTTTATCTTCCCAGTGTACAGCAGGCTTATGCACACACACACTTGTTTGGCTTGTCCCCTCCAGCAGGGGGCAGCACATGCAGGCTCATACATGGAGTGGGACCTATGTGCTCCAGAAGGGGGGCTCTCACACACACCCCTCCCTCCAGCAGGGGGTCACACACACATGCCCTCCAGCAGGGGTTTCTCTCTCTCTCACACAAACACACACACACTGTAGGACAATGCACACATGCACAGACAGCATATGCCAACATGTGTACAGGTCCAGAGTACATGAAATACACACGCAATGTATGACACAAAACATGCTCATACAACATGCAACAAAACACACACAATATAGGACACAATGCCTCATCGCACCCCTCACACACACACCCTGGGCATAGATGGCCTCTGACGATCTGTTAACAGAGTTTTTTGGCAAGACTTTTACTTATTTTATTTATTTACTGGAATCCCCAGGAAAAGCACCAGGAGAAGCCCCCATAGGCCCTTCACCCACTGCTCATTCTTCTAGTTAGCCCACCCCATAGTGACCCCCACCCCTGGGACCCACATCCTGGGGGACCTTTTAATGGAGTTTTTGGGAAGACATTTCCATAGGTTTTTTATATCCCCTAGAAAAGCACTGGGGGGTGTTCACCCACTGCTCGTATGCATAGCTAGCCCACCCTGTAGTGACCCCCACCCTGGGGATCCACAAACCCAGGTGATCTTTTCATGGGGTTTTTGGGAAGACATTTCCATAAGTTTTTTCCCTCCAGAGAAACTCCAGCAGGGGGAAGGCAGCTTAAATGGTTTCACCTACTGCTCCGAGATGGTGTGTGAAACGCCCCCCCCATCCTGCCCCCCCCCGGGATCCCTGGCTCTGGGGGGCTGCAAGAGGTGTGAAGGGTATGTCAGGCTCAGGTAGGCCGGACTCTCTCTCATCGCCCCCTCCAATAAAACCAGCCTGGCCAGGCTGGGTAATAGGAGATGCACCCACGCCCCAGCTCAGCCCCCCCCCAAACGCACACACACAGAGCAGGACAAAAGGGAGATGAAAAGAGGAGGCCAGACAGGTCTGGGGTCCCTGGGGGGTGGCTGGCAGAGGAGCCGGCTGCTTTGTTCTCTCTGGCCCCCAGACGCAGGGGGGGTCTGGGGTTCAGGTTTCACGGGTGAGAAGTGATGGGAACTGGGTGTAGGTGGGGAAGGGAGGGGTGGGTAGGGGGCTTCAGGGGGCGGGCCCCGGCGCTGCCTGGCTCAGGTGAGCCAGGCCCTGCCCTCCTGGGGGGAGCCTCTGGTTTGGGCTGGGCGGGGGGCACCTGTGCCCCCTTGGCTCTGCCCTCTGGTGGCTTTGGCATGCCCCATGGCAGGGGTGGGGGGGAAGGTTCTCTGCCCCCCTGGCCTCCGACCCCATCATCACCCAGTCGCCCTGGGACCTTAATCAAAGCCAGATCCCGGGGAAGGAGAGGGGGTGGGGGAGAAGGATCAGGTGCCCCTATTGTGCCCCCACCCAGAGGCAGGTGGGGTGGGGGAAGAAGCAGGCAAGTGGGCATGGAGTACAGGACTCCCCCCCAGGTCCCTCCACTGGCCAAGCCCCCTCACCCATCTCCCCCAGCCCCCCTACCCCATCTGCCTCCTCCCTTCTTCCCCCTCTGTTTCTTCCCCAATAACTCGGAGATCAAAGCCAGGGGGGATGCCAGGCCCCCCCCATCCCAGGCCCCGCGCCCCCCCCTTCTCCCCGCCCTGCCATTCAATCGCTGCCCAGAAAACCGAAACCAGCCCCTTCGGCGGCGACTTTATTAACTTTTCATGTTGAAACCCAAAGGCTCTCTTGCGCACGCTGGGGCTAGGGCCAGGGCCAGGATCTGTGCCCAGTAACTGGGGGAGTTGTCTGTCTGTCTGTCCGTTCCCCATCCCACATGCCTTGACACCTCCCAGAGGAGCTGGGGATAGAACCCAGGCATCCGGGCTCCCAGCCTTTGGAGGGGGAAGAGAAGGCAAAGGAGATCAGGTAGGTGTGATGGGGAACCTGTAGAGTGGGAGCAAGGGACTACGGGTTGGGGTACCGGCAGAGCTAGAAGGGGGTGCAGGTTGGGAGTGAGGGGCACCTGGGGTGTGCAGGTCAGGGATGAGGGGCACCAGCGGGGCTGCATTTATGGCAGGGGTCCTTGGGGAGTTCCTGTGTGCTCTGGGTCCCTGTAAACTCATGCTGGGGGTTGGGGGGGGTTCCTCCCTGCCTGAGCCTGGGCTGTGGGGAGCTTCCTGGCAGGCGGAGGGGTGGGGGATTCCTGGCCTCCCCCCTCCCTCACTCACCTTCAGGCAGAGGCCGCCCTCAATGGGAAGCAGCTGGTGGAGAGGGATGGAGCCTCTGAGGTCTCCCAGGGAGGGGCTGCAGGGCCTGGGCTGCATTAGCTGTGAGTCAGGCCCCTGACAGATACACAGCCAGACAGACAGACTCCCCCTCCCCCCGCCCAGGCTCCTACATGGGGGCTGGGAGCCCTGGACACCTGGGTTCTCTCCCTGCTCTGGGAAGGGTGTGGGGCCTGGTGAGCCTGGGGCCCGGACACCTGGGTTCTTTCTCAGCTGGGGGGGGGCTCTGGTCACAGCAAGGCCCTGGATGCACCTTCAGCTCTGGTGGGTTTGCCCCCTCTCCAGTACCCAGGCCTGGCACAGGGTCCCCACTCCTCACACCTGTCACCCTGACCCCAAGCAGCACAGATTGACTCCTCTTCCCTGCCCGCGGCCCAATCCTGCACACTCGTCCAGAAACCTTGCCTGCTCCTGGTGATATGCCCTGGCAGGGCATAGCCGGCTGGGGCTAGCAAGGGGGCTGCAGGTCGGGAGTGAGGGCACCTGTAGTCTGAGGGGGGGGCGGGGGGGGCAGTAGGGCGGGAGGAGAGGGGCACTGGGAAGGGCGGGGGCTATGGGTCGGAAGTGAAGGGCACCGGCAGAGCCAGGGGGACAGGGCCTGCGGGTTAGGAGTGCGGGGCACCGGCAGGGCTGGGGGAGGCAGAGGGCCGAGACAGGCCGGCACTCGCTGCAGTCGCTCGCGGCGGGGGCGGGGGCGCTCGCACGGATCTGTCAGCGCCCCCACCCCAGCGGGGTCAGGGCGCCAGGCATTGTGGGTAACGCGGTATGCAAATCGCCCCGGGCCGGCCCCGCCCCCCACAGTTCTGGGAGCAGGGCGGGGGTTTCTCGCAGTCCCCCCGCGCTGGGCGTCCTGGCTGCCTCCCCCCGGCCCACACCCCATAGAGCCAAGCGCAGCCCCGTGGACACGGCCCCCCCGGGGCTCGCTCCAGGGGCTGGAGCTGCGTGGACAGCCCCCGCCTCTAAACCCCATGACACAGACCAGCCCGGGCCCAGGCGGGGGTGGACGCGGCGCCCACCCCCAGCCCATCCCCCAGGACTCGGCCCCCCAGCTCCAGCGGAGCCCGGCCCCCGTCAGGGCAGGTTGGAGGCCTCTGTCACTGGTGGTGGATTCCAAAGCTGGCGGCTGCGGGAAGGGGGGGGACGGGGGCAGTGAATGGAATCCAGATGCAGGCACATCTGGGGAGGGCGTCGGGGTCGAGTTGGGGGCTGATCCGACCCGCCTTTGAAACTGAAACCCAGCAGGCAGCTGTCCCGGGACCTCCCCCACATCCCCCATGCACCCAGCTACCTGTTCTCAGCCAACACGGGACGGGGGGAGGGGGACTGGGTACCAGGATGCCTGGGTTCACCCCCAGCTTTGCAAATACATCTAGCGAGTCAGGGCACAGGGATCCAGGAACCCTGGGTCCTCACCCAGCTCTGAGGGGGCTGCTTACAGCAGGGGGTGGGGGGAGCCCAGACACCTGGGTTCTCACTCCAGCCAACAGCTTTTCTGTCTTTCTCTTCCCTCCCAGGTCTTCTGAGTGACAGCCCCAGCTCCAGCCCCCCTGACTGGCTGAACCCCCCCAAACACTCCTCACCCCCCAAGTGTGGTAGATGCTCCAGACCCCCTGGGAGGGGCCCCCTAAGTCAGGCTGACCTTGAGACCCCCCCACTTGCTGCTGAGCCCATGGGGTGCCCAGGCCAGGACTGGCTGGTTGGTGAGGCCCCCAGGGTTGTGGGGGTCCTGATACAGAGCCCTGGTGCCTGGTAGGACCCGGGAGGGGCGGGGGGGCAGGGAGCAGAGCCTGGGGGACCCCCAGCCATCACCTGCCCTGGGGAGATCAGGAAGAGGCTGCAGCACTCTGCTGGGCCCAATACCGGAAGGGACATGAATCGGACCAGGGCCCGGGACTTCTGGGAGCAACGTGGTCGAGACCCCCACTAAGCTGGCAGGTAACACCTAAGGCCTCTCGCTCCCAACCTGCAGGCCCTCCCTTGGGTCCCAGGGCTGGGATATAGGGGGGACTGGGGCATGGCTAGGTGCTGGGTCCCAGGGCTGGGATGTAGCAGGGGATAGAGCTGTATCTCGGTGCTGGGTACCCCTGCTCTAACCCTGCTCTCCCTCCGATCAGGTCCCCTGGGTGCCCAGTGATGCCCATCCCGCTTCTGCCCATGGTGATGACATCATTCCTCTGTGCATTCCATGCTGCCCCCCTCCCCCCGCCTGCCCCAGATGCTGGGGTTCCTTGGGACGGGACACCGCCTCTCCCGGATGAGTGGGACCTGTACTCTCCCCGTGTGGCCCTGTCCCACCGGGAGCCCGCAGGGCCTCCACTGCTGCTGCTGCTGGAGGAGCCTGGGATGCAGGCAGCAGCGGCCAATGGGACACGGCGGGTGCGGAGGGCAGCAGAGATGGCAGCGGCGCGGCGGGGGGAGATGGCTGTGTGCGACAGCGTCAACGTGTGGGTGACGGACAAGCGGGCAGCTGTGGACATCCGGGGCAAAGCAGTAACGGTGCTGTCCGAGGTGCAGACGCTGACGGGGCCCCTAAAGCAGTACTTCTTTGAGACCAAGTGCAACCCAGCTGGAGGCACCGGGGGTGGGTGCCGGGGTGTGGACCGGCGCCACTGGCTGTCCGAGTGCAAGGCCAAGCAGTCATATGTGCGGGCGCTCACCGTGGACTCTGAGAAGTTGGTGGGCTGGCGCTGGATCCGTATCGATACAGCTTGTGTCTGCACCCTCCTCAGCCGCGCTGGGCGGACATAGAAGCCCCAGGGAACGTGGTCTCTGTCAGCGGCTGGACAAGTTGGAGCCATGGACGTGGTGCCTGAGGGGCCTGGAGATGTGGGCAGGACTGCATGGATGGTGCTGCCACTGCTCTCCCCATGGCCAGACTCCAGGGATCCCACTGATCATGCTAGGGTCTCACAGGAATTGGGGTCCTCAGGCATGGTGGCTGCTGCCTGGGCCCACAGCCAGTCTCAGTGGCCTGCATCTGTGTCCCAAGTGGTGTCATTTCTTTGGGATTCAACTGTTTCATTTTGGTTAACTCTATTTCCTACCATATTTATTGCCCCCTGCCCTCCCTCTGCCCCCCAGGACTCTTGTGATGGCTGCTCCCTGACCCCCTTGCTCCATGTTAACTTATTTCCTGCAGCACCTGCCCCGGTGTGCCTCCCCCCCCACCCCTGGAAAGACCTGAATGACCCCATGCCTCGTCTCAGCTTCTGTCATTGGGTTCGCTGCCCTGGGAGAGGCTGCCACGGAAGCTGGATGCCAGATCCCTTTGTGGACTCTCCACCCCTAGCCCTGCTGGTGACCCTCACTTTGGACTGGCAGGCCGCTCCTGCCCTAGTGCCAGTCGTTCCCAACCCGCAGCCCCCTCTCCCCCCAGCCCTGGCTGTGGGAATGGGGGGGGGGGAGGGGGGGGATTTATGACCACCTGGCTCCCCCTTGTGGCAGAAGAGAGGAACTGCAGCAGCTCATGACCCATAGCAAGGTCACCATGAGCACCCCAGTGTTGGGGGGAGGTGCAGGGGGCTGCAGGTTATAAAGGGTTGGGAGCAGATTCTCTGCACCCCACAGAACAGGGAAGAACCATGTCCCTGAGGTGGGGCGGGGGGACAGACCTGACACAGAGCCCTTCTGGTGCTGGAAAAGAACCCAGTAGCTCTGGTCCCTACACTGCTCTACCCACTAGCCCCCACTCCCTGCCCACAGCTGGGAGAGAATCCAGGTGTCCTGGCTCCCAGCCCCCTACACCAGATCCCTCATGCCCCCTGGAAGCTGGCAGGAGAACCCAGCCATCCTGGCTCCCAACCCCCTCTGCTCCAATCCACCAGCCCCTCACCCCCTCTCTGTGCTAGGAGGGAACCCAGGCATCCGGCTCGCAGCTGCTCCGAGTCACATGTGCCAGGTTCCAGCACCATGGCAACAGCCATCACAAACATCCCCCCCTCCTCAACAATCCAGGCAGCCTGGGCATGGCGGGCACTGCACTGGCTCTGGCCACTGTGCCGCAGCCCTTGGTGGGTATGAAGGGGGGACACTGGCACCACCGGCAAGACTGGCACCTCACCAGCAGTGGTGTGGGGCTGGAGTACCAGCCCCCCCTGCCCTTCCTGCCACCTGCTGCCCAAGTGAGTGTGGTCAGAACCCAGATGCCTGGGTCCCATGTCTAGCTCTGGGAGTGGGGTGAGGGCTGGTGGGCTAGAGCCTGGGGGGCTGGGAGCCAGGACTCCTGGGCTCTCTGTCCACTCTGGGAGGTGGTGGTGGGGGGATCTAGCTCCTCTCTCTCCCCCCAGTCCACCCTGCATCAGCCCCTACCCCTCGCCTCTGAGCAGTTGTGGAAGGAGGGGGACACCAAGCACCTGGCCACCACCACAGTCCTGTGCCACAAGGTGAAAACCCATGGAGGGGTCCTCAGCCAGCCTCACCACCCTATCCCCCCACCACACTGGCAGGTGCACTTCAATAAGGATCTGCAGGACAAGGTGAGTCTATACCAGCAGGGGGAAGCAAGGGGAGGGTCTCTGGTGCAAGGGGGGTGGGTACCAGGACACCTGGATTCTCTCTCACGCCTGGGAAGGAAGTGCAGGCTGGGGGCTTGGAGCAAGGTGGGGCTGGCTGCTTGGACTCCTGGGTTCTTTCCCAACCCTGGGAGGGGAGCATGGTGGCACTGGGTGAAGGGGGCCAGATGCCTACATTCCAGGTTCAGCCAGCCCCCTGAGAAACAAGAGGATATGACGGGTTCCTCGCTCCCTCCCTGCTGTAGGGGCAAGTGCAAAGTCCCAGGCAGGGGTTGGAGGGCTGATGTAGGGGCAGGGGGGTCCCTGCTGTGCACTGATGCTCCCCGTGTACCCCACCCAGCTGCATCTCCACACCTGGCAATTCCCCCTTGCCGCAGCCTACCTGGTCAGCGAGATGCAGGAGTGCTTCCCTGGCTGGCCCAGCCTGGCCCCCAATGGCGCCCGGCTTCCTGGGGCCCAGGTCCCATGCCTGGTTGACCACCACTGCGATGGGCCCTCCAAGGTGAGGGACCCACAAGATCGAGGATCCCTGGAGCTGGGACTCCAGGGGCTGGAGAGGGAGGGCTGGGGGAGGGGGGCCCCAGAAGACTTGCCATGGGGGTGAGGGATCCGCAGGGTGGTTGAGTGACAGTCCTGACCCTGGCATCTCCCCCACTGACTCCTGTGTCCCACCCTTGCAGCAGGTGGTGCCCACTACCCAGAACCCAGCACTGGCTGGGCGCCTCTTCTACCTGCAGGAGGAGGGGGCACTGCACCAGCTTGAGCCCTATGCCTCTGTCCCTGCCCGTGACTTCCGGCCCTTCTCCCAGTATGGCATCCCTTGGCACAGGGCCCCAGACCCCTGGGTTCCCTGGAGGGGAGCAAGGAGAGGACTGGAGCCTGGGAGGGTGTTTGCCAGGACTCCTACATCCTGCTTAGGGTGGGCAAGGAGGTAAAAGGGAGTAGGGTAGGAACACCTGCAGAGCAGGGCTATAAGCCAGGACACCTGGGTTCTATAGGGATGGGGGGGGAAAACACTCAGGCCCCCAGAGAGGGGGAGTGGGAATGAGGCCTGGGTTTTATTTAGAGCAGGGGTTCTCAATCCCCATGGACCGGCAAACTGTGGCCCCTCCAGAGCCAGGTGGAGAGACTGTGGCTCCTTCTGCAGGGCCCGCAGTAGTGCAGGGTTTGCCCCCTCTTTACTTGACTTTACCTGTGACTGCTGGGCTGTGGTTTGCTGGGCCATGTCAGTCATAAAAATTTGGGAACCCATGATCTAGGGGAAGAGAGATAGCAATCAGGACACCTGGGTTCTGTTGGAAGAGGAGGGGACATAGGTGGTGTTGGAGGGGGGAGACAGGACAGTGGGCTCTACTTGCATAGTGGTCCTGGGGAGGGGAACAGGCCAGAGCGGGGGAAGCTGGGAGCCCAGACCCTTGAGTTCTCTGGAGGGAGGATGCGGGGGCGGGAGCAGGGGTCTGACAGCACTGGAGTGGGGCTGGCAGCTGCCACCCGATAACCAGTCCCCTCATTTTCTTTCTACAGGAAGGAGCTGCAGTGTCTCACCCACAAGAGGGCAGGGGGCCTCCCCCTGCCCTTCCCCTACCCCCCATGTGACCGTGCCCCCTGCTCCCTGCGGCTGCCTATGGAGACACCTGCCATGACCCACCGGGGGGCACTCAGCTTGGCACATGAGTCCTTTGGGGTGCAGTGGTGGGCCCCAACGTGCCTGGGTCCCAGGCAGCGCCAGCCCACTGTGTGCCTGCAGGCTGCCCTGCCCAAGGTCCTGGCGGCACATGGCATGTACTGTGCAGAGGCCTAGAGTTACGGGAGTGGCAAACCAGACCCTGTGTGACCCCCAGCCCCCAAACATGCTGCACTGTCAGCCCCCACCGGGCTCTGGGTCTCCATGACTGAGGTAGGGCTGTGCCATGCCCCTCCCTGCCTACCACAACCCCAGACTGCGGAGGCTGGGATGGGGTCAGGGGCATGTCACAGAGACTACAAGGCCAGGGGGATTTGTTGTCTGGCAACCCAGCAGGTGTGGGTGGCATGGGGAATGGAAAGGGAAGGGGTGCCCTTGGAGAGGGACAAGGGAGCCAGAGGGGCCCAGTCCCTTCCCAGGATTCCTGGCTCCCAGGCCCCCTGCTTTAACCCACTAGACCCCAACCCTTTCCCAGAGTTGGGAGAGAACACAGGTGTCTGAGCCCCTGCAACCCCACTCGCCCCCAACACAAACCCACCGGGCCCTGGTTCTCTCCCAGAACTGAGATGGAATCGTGTCCTGGCCCCCAACTCACCTGCTGTCACCCACCAGACCCCACACCTTCCTGGAGCTGGGCTAGCTATGAACTCCTTACCAGTGCACTTTGGGGTAGCTTGGATGCCTGGGTTCTCTCCCTGATTGGGGAGGGGGGGGAAGCATACGTGCCGGAAGCCACCCCCAAGCAGCCTTGGCTGTGAGGCCACCTCCACCCTGTGCCCAGGCGGCCTTGGGTGCTGTCTGTGGGTGGAGAGGCCAGGGTGGGGGGCTGGGAAGGTCTGGATATGTCGGGGCTGGCCCTATGGGTACATAACAGGCAGCAGGGACAGAGGGGCACCACTTCCTGCCCAGCCCTGCCAGCAGCATGAGGCCCCTGCAGGTGAGTGCCCAGCCCAGGGCTCTGTGGGTGCACAGAGGGAGGGAGGGATGCCAATGGGGCGGGGGGTGGGGGCAGAGGAGAAAGAAGTCTCCTTGCAGGGGCAGGATGGGTTACACTGGCCATGCCTGCAGGAAGTTGGTGGGACCGGGCCAGTGGGCACCAGGGGTTTAAGTGTGTGCAGTGGGGGCACAGAAAGGGCACTATGAACATGGGCAGGTTCCAGGCAGGGGCTGGGCAAGGCTGTGGGGGCACCTAAGGAGGTGATTGGGGTTTGAGGGGTGTGTGGCTAGCAAGGAGGGAAGGAGGGGCACATGCATGTGCAAGGTGGCAGGGCACAAGGCAGGTACAAGTGAGCATGTACCTGAGGGCTGTGTGCCCGGGGGGGGGGGGCAGCGGCAGTGCAGGGACAACATACATGGGGCAAGTGTGCATGGGGGGGGCGGGTCATGTGGGAAGAGAGTGCCCATAACTTCACAGAGGGCACCCAGGAAGGGGTGTGCACATGGGTGGAGAGGGGGCTGCACACAGCCATGGACAGTGGGATGGACACATGAGGAGGCCTGTAAATTGGGAGGTGGGGGAGGAAGGATGTGTGCTTGGAGGGGGGTGGGGGGAGGGAAGTATGTGCACCACCCAGTACAGGACATGTGCATGAGCGTGTAAGCCTGGATGCCTAGGGCTGGGAGTTGGGGACAAGGGGTGTGTGTGCGCATGTGTATATATATGAGTGCAAGGGGTGCTGGTGTGTGTGCTAGTGGTGCACAGGCAAGGGTTACACACACAGCATGGAGGGAGCAGGGAGGGGTGTCCCTAGGGCTGTTAGAAGAGCTGTGCCTAAGGGACCCAGGGTGTGAGCCCAGGGTTAAGCATGATACAGGGGTACATAAGCTCAGGGTACAGGGACAGGGCTATGTCTCTGTGCTGGGGTCCTGGGATCTCCCTGCTCTCCCCTCCCTTCAGGTCCAGGTCCTCCAGATATATGCCAGGAGGGAGGAGACTCCTCCCTAGCTTACTCCTTCAGCCATACAGTTGAGGGCAAGCAAAACTCAGAGGCATCTGAACCCCAAGCCTTTGGGCTTGAGGGCCTGCATGTAGGATGCCTGCCAAAGGATTTGGAAGCATCTGAAGCCCCAGGCGGGGGTAGAGGATGCTTGCTGGTAACAGGGCCACATATGGTTCTTGAATGAATCATGGATTTGGAATCGATTTGGCTGATGTGACTTTGGACACAACATTTTTTCCTTAAAAATAAAAAGGTATATGCCAGAAGGGATCTGTGTATGGGGACCCACAGGGTGGCAGCATGCCCCAACTTGGTGGTGGAGAGGGGGAGGCAGTTCTACTGCCCCATACAGGATGGAGGAGCCGGGGGGGGGGGAGGGGTGTCAGCACCCACCTGCCCCTTCTCACTTGGTACCAGCTCCCCTGGGGAGGTAGGACAAGGCCCTTGCTCCATGCCTACCCTATGCCCAATGACCCCAATTTGGGGCTGTGGGGCAGGAGAGGCCCCATGTCCCATCCCGGTGCTTTCTGCCAGCAGAGGGTGCTGCAGCTGGTGCTGCTCCTGCTAGTAGGAGCTGCAGCCCCAGGGGCCACCCGCGGGCGCCGCCTGTGCCGCCCTGTCAACGCCACAGTGGCCGCTGAGAAGGAAGCCTGTCCCCTGTGCATCACCTTTACCACAGCCATCTGCAGTGGGTACTGTCAGACTAAGGTGAGGCCCTTGGGGTGGGGAGAAATGATGCCCAGGGTGGCCAGGCTACAGGAACTAGCAGTACTCCAGAAGGGGTAGGGGGGCACCTTGGCATGGGCCCTGAGACCCCCAGCTCTGCCTAGGTGGGCACAGGGGAGGGGGATGGGCAGCATCAGGTGAGGCAGGGTTGGGGGGCAGGCAGGGGCTGTAGGGAAGCTGGCACTGCAGTGATGGGCGTAGGCTGGGCAGGGAGATGAAGGGGCATAGGGGAGGGGAGGGGAGGAAAAGCAGGCTAGGCAGGGGGGTGATGTGTGTGTGGGGAGGGGCCAAGGCACAGTGCCACCCATGGCATCCCTCCCTTCACCCCCAGGAGCCTGTATACAAGAGTGCGCTGTCACCCGTGGCCCAGCATGTGTGCACATACCGTGAGGTTCGTTACGAGTCGCTGGTGCTGCCTGCCTGCCCACCCGGCATCGACCCCACCTTCACCTACCCCGTGGCCCTGAGTTGCCACTGCAGCCTCTGTCCCATGGACTCCAGCGACTGCACTGTCCAGAGCATCGGACCTGATTTCTGCAGTGCCCGCAGGGGCTACGCCTAGACTTGGCAATAAACCATCCCCACGGCAGCCCGGCTCCGCGTCCATCTGTTTGTCTTTTGGCGCAGGAGCAAAAAATACCAGGCCTCAAACCTGCCAGCCCCTCACTCCCCATTCCAGAGCTGGGATAGAACCCAGGTGTCTGGGCTCCCAGCTCCTGCTGTAATCCACCAGCCCTAAACTCCCCTCCCAGAGCTGGGATAGTATGTAGGGGTCTGGCCTCCCAGCCTAGAAAGAGAACCCAGGTGTCCTGGCTCCCAGCTCCCACTGTTGTAACCCATCAGACTCCACTCTGCTCTCAGACATGGGAGAGAACCCAGGCTCCTAGGCCCCCTTACTGCTCTAATCTCCCAGATGTGATTGCTGGGTACAGTGTGGGAGAGGAAACAGGACTCCTGAGTTCCAGCTTGGCTGTGGAAAGGGGCAGTACTATGATGATATGATCAAGAAATGCCTTGGGGTTGGGAAAAACAGGTGGTTTATTGAGAAGTGCAAAAAATCTATGGTACAGAGGAGCAGAGGGGGGGTCATACCCCTCCATGGGAACAGGGTGGGAGGGCAGGGCTGTGCCACTCCCACCCTGCTCATATCAGGTCCATGAGGATGTCGTCCTCCATGACACTGGGAGCCTGGACCTGCTGCAGCCCCGGCTGGGGAACAGGGCCCCGGGCCCCGGGGTTCATCAGCATCTGACCTGGGGAGGGGAGAAAGCAGGTGAGGGTTGGGCTATTTGTACAGGGCTCCCTTGCCCAGTGCTGAGATGCAGCTGGCTCTGGGGTGGGGCACACGGGGGGGGGCTGGTTATATGGGCTGCCTCCCCTGATGCTGAAATGCAGCTGGCTCTGGGGTAGGTTGTTTTGCAGTTCTGATTATACAGGGCTCAGTGTAAGAGATAGCCAACTCTGGGGTGGGTGCAACAGTGGTAGCTATACTGAGACCCTGAACCTGGCACCAAGATACAGCCAGCTGCCAGGGGGCTGGTTATACAGGGACCCCTCATCCAGCACTGGCTCTGGTGCAGGGCATGCTGGGGACAGGTGAGGGGGCCTTGTATAACCAATCACCAAGATGCAATGGTCTCTGGGTTGGAGCATATTATGAAGGTGCTCACTCAGGGCTTGCCAGTCCATGCGCCCACCCTGCCCACTTACCTGGCAGTGGTGCCCGTGGCGCCATCTGTCCTGGCCACTGCTGTCCAGGGCCCTGATGCATGAGAGGCTGCCCAGGCAGCTGGAGCTGCTGTTGCCCCAAGGGCTGCCCCATGGACTGGTGGGGCAGCATGCCCTGGCCCGGTTGCTGCAGGTGATGCAGGGGCTGTTGGGACTGGGGAACAGCTGTCTGGGGCTGCAGGGGGGAGGGAAACACACTGGAATAGGAGAGGGGCACTAGACATCGCAGCTCTCCCCCCTTCCCAGCTGGACCTGATATCAGTGCCTCCTCACTGCCTCCCAAAGCAGATGTTCCCATCCCTCCCCCACCCACCAGGGCGAACAGAAACTTGGGCCTGTGTGTGGATGGGGAAGGGATCCAGGGGGGCAACCTCCAACTCCATACCAAGCATGCTGACAGGGCTAGGTCAGGGCACAGCCAGGGACACCCTCTACTAGAGGTGGGGCATGGATAGCCAGGCTAAGGGGCTGAAGATGGAGGCTGCCAGGACACCTTAGAGTTGGGAATGATACTGGGAGCACCCCAGTGTGGGCAGGGACTGGTATGGGGAAGCCCCAGGCCTGGCAAGCAGTCTGCAGGCCTCCACAAGTAGGCCAGAGTTGGAGCTGGAGGGGAGAGGGGAAAGCAGGTTAAGGGGTCTCCTAGGCCCCTCAGAGTGAGCAGAGGTCTATTATAGGGATCCCCTAGAGTTCCAAGGGGGACAAGGATCCTCTCCCCAGGTTTAGATACTCACAGGTTGCTGGCTGAGAAGGAGGCTGCGAAGCTGGGGGTTGGCACCGGGGTTCTGGGGTCTCAGCAAGGCCCCCCCCTGTGTGGGCTGTGGGCCAGCTTGGGGGGCCCCAGGTGCTGGGGGTGGCTGGGGGGGGGCAGGGGCTGTGGGTTGCTGCTGTGGCTGAGGCTGGGGTGGGGCCTGTGGTGGCTGCTGTGTAACTGCTGTCTGCTGTTGGACCCGGAGCTGCAGCTGCAAAGAGGTGGTCAGGGGGTAGATTACTCAGGAACCAGCCCCTGCCTGCCCTTAGGAGAATGACATCCTCCCACAGCCTTGTTCAGCCCAGACCCCCTTAAGGAGCAGCAACCACAGCTCAGAGACCTGCTGGGCTGTAGCGGGGGAAGGGAGGAGGGGGACGCAGGGGGGGCGTGGGGGTAATCACCCCCCCCCAAATATACTCCCCACGTTCCCCCACCAACCTCCTCCCAGTCTGGGCAGGGACTCACCAGACTCTGTTGTCGCTGCTGATCATCCATGATGCCCACCTGGGACATCCCAGGGCTCACCTGCTGGCTGGCCATCTGGGGGGAAGGGCAGAGATCAGCTTGTGGGGGGAGCATTTGGTTACACTGGTCAGTAACACCTCCCCCAATCAAACCAAGGAATCACTGACCTTCATGCTGCTGCTCTCCCATTATTGAATTCTCTCAAATACCCCCAGGACCCCCCCAACCCCACACCATCAAGACAGCTCTTCCAAAGACCCACCCCCACTTCACTCAGCAACCCCCTCCCCACCACCACACGTTCAGCAGAATGCCCCCCATCCTTACCTGCTGCTGGACTCCCTGCGCCACGGGCAGGGCTCCTGGCTGCTTGGGCAGGAAGGGCTGGGTGTTGGGCACTGGTGCTGAGCCCAGGGGCTGGGAGCTGCCCAGCTGCTGTGTGTGGGGGGGGGAGAAAAGTGATGAAGAAGAGTGGAAGATGGAGGGGTAGGGAAGCCCCCTAAGCTGGAGGGTTGAGGAGGGAGGCTGAGGGGGGAAGAGGGGCAGGGGTGTCTCACACTGCGCTGCTGCTCAATCTTCTGCTGCTGAACCTGCTTGTGATTGGTGATGACCTGGCGGATGCCATTGACAAAGCCGCTCTGGTCGTATGGGATCAGCCCCATAAAGATCTTCTTCTTGGAGGAGTACAGGAGCATGAGGACCCGCACCTCACAAGGTGTGGTGTGGGGGAAGTGCACGCAGCCCGCCTGCCAATGAGAAAGACGGAGGGGGTCAGGCAGTGCACCTCAGAAATAGGTCATAACCCAACCTGACCACTGTCCTGCATGGGAAAGGGTGAGGCCCCACCCACTAGGACAGTCCCAGCCCCAGCGGAATAGGCCATACCGCCAGATAGCCACCAGCCTGCAAAGGAGAGGGTCAGGCCCCATCCACTGAGATAGGCCTGGCTGCAAGGAATAAGTCACCCCCTAGGTGACAGCTGTCTTGTACAGGAGAGGTAGACCTCATCCACTGGAGCTAGACCCCCACCTCTGGGATAGGCCCGGCTCCAAAGCAATAGACCACACCCAAAAGGTGGTTACTGCCCTGTATTGGAGAAGATTAGGCCATGCCCACTGTGATAAGCCCTGCCCCAAAAATATAGCATCCACCTCCCTTCCAAGAAGTCACTTTGCAAGGGAGCAGGCAGGGAAAGTGCAGGCATTCCCCTGCAAGGGAGATAAGTGGGGGCACATGAGGTCCTGCCCCCTTGAGGAGGCCCTGTCTCCTTGGGGGAGGCCCCTCTTACCACAGGGTCAGGCCATTTGTGAGGTGGGGGAGGGCCATACCTAGAGGATAAGCTCTGCTCTCTCCTATACACCCTGCTTGCAGGGGGAACATCTGATTATGCCCATGGCCCCCCACAGGGATACTGCCTCACTAGAGAACAGCTTAGGGGAGGAGGGGGGCTTCAGAGCCCTTATGCAATAGGGACAGGGTTAGACTCTACTCCTGTGATAGGCTCTGCCCACCACCGCTTGCAGGGAGTTGCGAGGTGGGGTGGGAATCAGAGATCCCACCCCTAGGCCAGACCTTCCTCACCCAGGGCCCCTTGCCATACTCCCACAAGAAACATTCCCAAACCCTGACCCTCTACATTGTGGCACTAGCCAAGAGGTTCCTGTGTACACAGCCCTGCAACGCACCTGAGCCAGCCACATCTCTGCACTGAGCAAGGGGTCTCTTGTACCTTCAAAACATCCTGCCCCAGAAGGGGGCAGGGGACAACTCCTTGGGGCCCTATAGATCCTGGGGCCAGACCCCAGGGTCAGTGGGGACAGCAGGCACTGGGGTGAGGAGGAACTGAGATGTGTGTTCACACATCTCTCTGCAATAGATGCTGCATGAAAAAGTTTTAGGGGAGGAGGGTCACACACTTACAAAGCTATGGCCTGAGGTCCCATATGGGCTGGGGGAGGGGAAGGGGAGGAGATAGGGAACAGGAGGTACCCTGGGTGGGGAAGGGGCCAAGATGGGGCATAACTGGGAGGCAAGGGGGGAGGGGGTAGAGATCAGTCTCTTACGAAGCCATTGCCCATGATGCGATACAGCCCCTTGAGAGACTCCAGGTCCTTGTTGGTGAAGTTGAACTGCACCATGCGCGAGTTTCGGAAGAGGGGCCCCAGTGTGGTCTGTGAGGAGGGCAGGGAGTTAGTGCCATGCCTTGGCTTGCCCCCCTCTCCCCACCCAAAACATACCCAAGAAAGCAGAGATGGGGGAGAAGGAACAGTGCTGGGTCATGTACCTCCTGTGTGCAGGCATCATTCAACAGGCATGTACCCCCCCCATCAGTGCCCCCTGCCACCCCAAGTGTTCATCAGCACAGTTTGAATCACAGAGCAGTCAGGTTGGAAGGGACCTGCAGAGGTCACATCTAGTCCAACCCCCTGCCTCAGGCAGGATCAGCCCTAGCCAAACCATCCCCTACAAATCCATCATCTAAACTCTTTGTAAAACATCCGTCAGCCCTGACACAACACAAAACATCACAGCTGAACCTGCCACAAGTAAAGCAGGGACCACAGCAGTCAACATGCTGCCGCTGTAGAAGGGTGTTAATACACACTTGAGATCCCAGGTAGAGGCTACAACCCCCCACCAGAGGAAGGCAAACCCCCCATCCCCAGTCTACAACAATCTGACTAGGCAGGAAAGGCTTAAAAACACCCTGACATGTGTAGCAGAAAGTTGGAGGGGGCAACCAGCAAAGCCCAGAAACCTGGGAAATCCCCATAGTAAAATATGGACATAGTTACACATAAATCATCCCTGACCAAGGGCTGTCCAGCCTCTTCCTGAACACCTTCAGGTGACCCCACCGATGCCTGGCTCCCACAACAACAGGAGGCTGCCTTCTCCATCCCCATCTCAATCTCCCCAGGACTTACCAGCAACTGCTGTGGGATTAGCTGCATGATAAGCTTCTGGGGCCACTGGTCTGTTTTCCTGGTAACAGTCGGGAGGGTGGCAGTTAGTGAGAGAAAGGACCTCCCTTCCCCAGTACCCTCATGCCGCAGCCCTGCTACCACTTACTGTATGGCTTCTACCCCTTTCCACTCGCCCCATCCCCTAAACCCTGATATCTCCATAACCCCACACTTGTCCCACTTGGTAACCCCACCCCCAGACCTTCAACCCCACCCAGTCAAAGTACAGCCCTCCCAGCCCCAATGACTGTGTCCCCTTCCCCCCCCAAATGAGATCTGTCTGTCAGAGCCACTTCTGGATGTACAGACATGGATAGAGGAACACTTACAGGTTCTCCCCAGGATTGACAAACACCTGGCAGGGCAGTGAGCGGGTCAGCTTGGTGCTGGAGTCCACAGAGGCTGGCTTGGGCTTCTGCAGGCAGATAGAAGGTTGGACAGACATATGAGGGAGGGGGAGAGTCAGAGGTGCTGGCACCAGGCTCCTTCCTCGGCCCTCTCCCAGGCTGTACACTCACCTCCTGCCACTCCAAAACGCCACTCCAGGCCACCACCTTGCTGGCGACTGTCTGCTGGGCCCCAGGCAGCTGGGCAGCTCCAATCTGGGAGGCTGCTGGTTGGGCCACACTCACCCCACTGGGGGCCACACTGCTAGGCTGTGGGTGGACAAGACAGCACAGTCATGTCTGGCCTAGACAGGCCCTGCCAGTGCCCTCCCACTGGAGGGGAAGACCCCAGCCTGAGCCCCTTCCCTGGGGCTGGAGCAGAGCTGGCACTCCCTAGTGGAGAAAAGCCCCTGAGCTCCCTGAGGGGACTGTACCTACCATAGTTGGGGCGCTGGGCTGAGGAGGGGGCTGCCCAGGTGGCTGGGGCAGCAGGCCGGAGCTGGAGGTGACAGTGGAGACGAGGCTGGGCTGGGAAGATGGTGGCATCTTGGGGGCCATGGGGGGCACGGAGCCAGCAGGGAGGGGTTGGGCAGGTCCTTGGGTGAAGGCCGTTGGCATGGGGACTGTGGGGCAAAAGCGGAGGGATGAATGGGGAAGGCAGATAGGACCCCACACCCCACATCCCCCCCCCACATCCAAGACACCCCACTTTGTCAGGACCTCCAACTCTTTCTAGGACCCCTTCCCAGAATCCTCCAGGGCTCCCCCAGCCCACCCCAAGACCCTTTATCCTCCCTGATCCCCAGCCTGGCATGCCCAGCCCCTACATGCCAGGGCTTTGCCCCTTTCCCACTGCCAACTTCATCCCACCTGGGGACCCTTCCCAGTTCCACCCCTGCATCAGTTCCCAGACCTCCCACAGTGCACAATGCTTTGAGTGTGCACATGGAAACTGAAACCCAACTTCATTTCTTAAATCTACTGAAGGCAACTAATCCTTAGTTTTGCTTTATGTTCAAAACAGTGAGTCACTCTCAGCCAGTGTGGCAGTGCTCTTACCCAAGCCTGGGGTTTGGATCACTTTATTGAAGACTGTGTGTAGATGGACACCACACCCATGTCCAGATCTTCACCCCCTCCCTACACACATTGGGCTCCCCATGACCATTCAGGCACCCCACCCCACTCTCTCCTTTCTACCCCAGGAAAACCTCCTTGCTGTCAGTTCCCAGGATCCTCCCTACCCCAGAACACCTCTCCCTTCCCACTCTAGGGGGGTACTCACAGCGTGTGATACCAGCTTTCTGGTTTTTGGCAGCCTCTACTGCAGACTGTGCAGCAGCCTGGGCGGCATTGAGGGAGTTGGTTGGGGTTACCTATGGGGCAGAGTAGGGTAAGATGGGAGAGGGGGCCAGGAGCTGGGATGTCCCTCCTCCCCCAGCCCTGGTGGGTGCTGACATACCTGGTAGGACTGCGAAGCAGACGGCAGAGGCTGTGGGGGAGCGGGTGGCAGCTGGGGGGGCGCTGTGGGGAGCTGTGGCTGGGGAACAACCTGCTTGGGCTGGATGGTGTTGGAGGCTGCGCTCCCACCTACTAGAAGGAGAAGGGAGAGGTCAGCAGGTAGAAGGGGTCAGTCCACAGCTCCCTCCAAACCCAGACCACCTTGGAGCCTCCTGGGGGCACAGGGAAAGCTGGGCAGATCTGTGACCCTGTCTCCACACTAGGGCTGACTCCACTATGACCCCTGGCCTCCAAAGTAGTGGAGTCTGTGACCCCAGCATGACCTCTGAACCCTGCAGGGAGAAGTTACACTGAATCTGGCCTCCACACCAGGATGATCTCAGAACCCAACAGAATCTATGATGTCAATGGTAGAATCATAGAAAGTTAGGGTTGGAAGGGACCTCAGTAGGTCATCTAGTCCAACCCCCTGCTCAAAGCAGGACTGTCCCCAACTAGATCATCCCAGCCAAAACTTTGTTTAGCTAGGTTTTGAAAACCTCCAAGGATGGAGCTTTCACCACCTCTCTGGGTAACCTGTTCCAGTGTTTTACTACCCTCCTAGTGAGAACATTCTTTTGAATATCTGACCTAAACTTCTCTTGCTGCAACTTCAGACCATTGCTCCTTGTTCTGTCATCTGCCACCACCGAGAACAGTCTAACTCCATCCTCTTTTGAACCTCTCAGTCTCCTTTTCTCTAAACCAGTGGTTTTCAAACTTTTTTTTTTTCATGGACCACTTGAAAATTGTTAAGGGTCTTGGCGGACCACAAACTTTTTTTTGTTCTACAAATCAAAGCACAAGACTACTGATATTAATATATGAGTTGTACCTTACAAATACAGATATTCTTGATTGTTCCGCAAACTTTCAGCCGACCACATGAATGGAGCTCGTGGACCAGCGGTGGTCTGCAGACCAGTTTGAGAACCTCTGCTCTAGACTAAATAAGCCCAGTTCCTTCAGTCTTTCTTCATAAGTGATGTCCCCCAGCCCCCTCACCATTTTTGTTGCCCTCCGCTGGACTCCCTCCAATTTGTCCACATCCTTTCTGTAGCGGGGGGCCCAAAACTGAACACAGTACTCCAGATGTGGCCTCACTAGTGCTGAATAGAGGGAAACAATCACTTCCATTGACCTACTGGCAACACACCTACCAATGCAGCCCAGTATGCCATTAGCCTTCTTGGCAACAAAGGCACATTGCTGGTTCATATTCAGCTTATTGTCCACTGTAACCCCCACATCCTTTTCTGCAGAGCTGCCCAGTCAGTCAGCCCCAGCCTGCACTGGTGCATGGGACTGTTCAAACCTAAGTGCAGGACTTTGCTCTTGTCCTTGTTGAACTTTATAAGATTCCTTTAGGTCCAAATCCTCTAATTTGTCTACGTCACTGAATCCTAGCCTTACCCTCTAGTGCAGGGGTTTCAACCTTTTTTAGTCTAAGTAACCCTGGCAGCGGATGCCGAGTGGCGGGGAGCACATGGCCAAATGCTGAGGGTGGGGGGTAGCATGCGGCCAGACAAGGAGCAGGGAGGCAGGGATAGCACACAGGCAGGTGGGATGGAGTGCCGCTGCCTCCCAGGAGCAGGGCTGGGGCGGGGCGGGCAAGCTCACTGATGCCCCTCTGTGGGGCGGGGAAGCTCACCAGGCTGGTGTGTGGTGGTAGCAGCCAACGTGTGCAAGCTTCCCCACCCCCAGAGGGGTGCCACTGTTCTCGCCCTGCTCTGGCCCTAGGAGGCAGCCTGCACATACCCCTTAGGACTGGCCCAACTATTTCCTGGGGTACACATACACTAGAACAGGGGTTGTCAACCAGGGGTATCTACTACTCTCCCCAGCTTGGTGTCATCTGGAAAACTTGCTGAGCGTGCACTCTATGCCATCGTCCAGGTCACTGATGAAGACATTGAACAAAACTAGTCCCAGAACTTACCCCTGGGGCACCCCACTTCATATCCTATGACCCTAGTGTGACCCCTGATCCAGGTAGGGAGAGCCCATATGGTGTTGTATGGGCAACCTCATGACCCAGTGTGACCTTTAGCTCCTGACCCCAAGACCTTAGTGTGACCTCTGGCCCCATATGGTCCTGTATGGGTGGCCTCAAGACCTCTGCCCACCCAAGGCAAACTGGGGACAGCCCCAGTGCCCTCCTCAACCCTATACCTGGCAGTGCCATGCCACGGATGAGGATCATGTGCCTGGGGTCCTGGCTGTAGTCCTTGGGCTGGGCCTCCATCATGCCAGCAGGCACGGCCTTCTCAAAAAGCATGCGCAGTGCTGGAAGCTTTCGGGGGGAAACGATGGAGAAGTGGATTCCACGCTGTGAAGAGGAGGAGGGCGTGAGCAAGGGCCTGGAGCCAGAAAACAGAACCCAGGAGTCTGGGCTCCCAGTTTCCTGCTCTGCTTGAACACTCCAGAACCTCTTCCCTTCCCAGAGCTGGGAGGAACCCAGGTGTCCTGGCTCCCAGTCCCCCACTGCTCTTGCCTGCCAGACCCTGCTCATAGAATCAGAAAAGCAGGGCTGGAAGGGACCTCCACACGTCATCTAATCCAGTGTTTGTCAACCCATGGGTTGCAACCCAAAAGTGGGTTGCAAGAATATTTCTAAGGATCACGAGCTTGTGCCAGAAAAATGCACAGAAGTTCAGGTTTCCCCTTGGAGGATGGCAGTGTTCCAGCCTGCAAGGGGAAATTCATGCTTTCGCAGCATTCCAGCCTGCAAGTGCCTGCTGGGGATGTGGCCAGCATGCAGCCAGGCAGGGTTGTGGGAGCAGCCCCAGAAGCCAAATGAAGGTAAATGGGGGGGGGGGGGGGGGGGGAGGAGGTTGGAGGGTCAGGGCTTGGGGATTGTTGGGGGGGCCGTGTGTGCATACGTACGTGTGCACGTGCATGCGTGTGTGTGTGTGTGTGTGGAGGGGACGGGTGTGCAGGTGCCTGCCAGCACTGGGGGAAGGTGGCTGGGTCCTGAGGCAGGGCAGGGGAAGCGGGGGGCTGTGGGTCATGTACTGGCAGGGCCAGGGGTCTGTGGGTCGGGACAAACCACTGATCTTGGCAAATGGGTCCCAGTAGGAAAAACATTGAGAACTGCTGATCTAATCCAACTCCCTGCCTCAGGCAGGATCATCCCTACCCAAATCATTCTGTAAAAATCCATAATCTAAACTCTTAGTGAAGCTACTGTCAACCCTGACATGACAAGACATCACCAAACCTTCCACAGGTAAAGTGGGGGGAACCATGGCAGCCAACTTCCCACTGCTGCAAGGTTGTTAATATATGCTCAAGAGATCCCAGGTAGAGGCCATGCCTGAGGTTATAGTGGAAGGGAAATCTCCCAAACCCCAATGCTGCCCATAGTCCACACCAATCTGACTGGGGGATAAAATTCCTTCCTGGCCCCAAATATGTTGACTGGTATGACAGAGTTGGGAAACAACCCAGTTATCCTGGTTCCCAGCTCCCCTGCTCTCACCCACCTGATCCCACTCTCCTCCCACAGGTGGGAGAGAAACCAGGCATTGAGGCTCACCTCTCCAATCTTCTGCACCAGGTTCTCGGTGGTGTAGCCAGAGTAGGTGGTGCTCTCCACAGCCGGCAGCAGGTAGGGGGGCGAGTTGCAGATCAGGATGCAAACCTTGTGGGTCTGGCCTCTGCATCAAGGGGGAGAGATAGAAGGACAGAATCCACTGGGCAGGGTTGACCAACTGATGGAGACTATGCATCATAGCATGCCATGCTCCAGTCCCAGGGATGAGGCATGCTGGGAAACTGTCTTCCTGTCGGCAATGGGAACTGCACATCTGAGACCCTGGGGTCCAATGCCTACCCCCCTTTGGCCACTCTGAAGCCATGGCCACCTATATGGGACCTCTGCTGCCCCCCATACCCAGCCCCGACACTCACATCTGCTCCCTCATCTTCTTGAAGTCATCGAAGAGCTGCAGGGCGGTGCTGAGGCCCTCAGCAATGAGGCTGCAGCTCTCCCCGCCCCCGCCCACGAACCTGGGAGGGGAAGGAGACAGGGGGCTCAGTGATGGGGCTTGACTCACTGGAGGGAACCTGTATCTTCCCAAGGCTGGGATAGAACCCATGTGTCCTGGCTCAGACCCCCTGATCTAATCCACCAGACAGACCCCTTCACCCAGAACCTAGCTAGAACCCAAACATCCTAGCTCCCAGCCCCTTAATCTTACCCACCATATTCCACTCCCCTCACCCAGGCATCCTTGCTCCCAGACCCTTTCCTTTCTCAGAGCTGGGACAGAACCCAGGAGTCCAGGGTTTCCCAGCTTTCATGTCCCTGCCTCCCATTCTTCAAGAACTGGGAGGCTCCAACTCACCCCCTATCTTGGGGTCTACACCCTACAGTCCACTCCATCTGCTCTGCAAACCCAGAATTACCTGCTTTACCACAGCACCCCCACAACTCACTGGATGCTATCAAGCCAGGTGACGAACTCATAGGCGCTGCTGGTTGGGGCATGGCACTGCACGTATGACTCTGGGGCACAGTCCACAGTGTTGAAGACTACCAGGCTGTACTGGGTACCCCCATACTGGCAGACAGAAGGGGTAAGGCATATCAGGAGCCCGGTCACATCAGGAGCCCCCGGCACTCCCCTCAGCCCCTACACTCCCCAAGGGATCCCACTGTCATAGGTGAACCTAGGAATTTCAAAGGGGAGGTGCAGGGAATGTAACTGATAGTGTTGGGGGGAGGAAAGGAGTGGGATAAAACTTCCCCCCACACTTGCCAGGCAGTATATTGTGATGCAGCAGATGCCAGGAACATTTTTGAGCCCTTGAAGCAGGTTAAATTCTAACCCCACCCTAACTGTTGGCACTCCCCTTCCTTCCTTAACCAGGTGGCAAACCATGCTGGGAGGGGGGAATGGGAGGGGACAGGGGGGAAGAGACCCACCACTGCCACTGTCCCTGGCTGACCCATGTTCTTCCTGCTGCTGCCAAGCCTGGCCCTCTGCACAGGTGCTCTTGGGGTAGGAGAGGGCCTGGGGCTTGCCCTGCCCCTAGACAGCCAGGGACACCAGTAACAGGAGATGGGCCCCGCCTTCCTCACCTCCTCCCTGCTTGGGCCCCACCCTGGTTGTCCCACATTAGCCCAAGGTTCCAACTACACCTCAGGCTCTGTAGAGGACCCAGGCATTCAGGGACAAGAGGAATCAGTTGCCAGCATGTGAGGTATGACTGGGCTACTGCACCACATCCTGGCCCACCAACCCACTGGAGACCAGTGTCCCACGAAGGGGCATCTCCATGGCCCCTCAAGCCCCTTCCACCTCTATGGAAAGATGGGGGTGGGGTAGAGTTTGAGGAGCACCCCACAGTTCATCCTGTCCCACCCGTATCCTTACCCTCAGGGGAGCAGGGTATAACGTGCCCCCCACAGTACTATCCAAGGAACCCCCAAAGTGAGTAGGGGCACCCTGCATGCTCACAACCTGCTGTGAACAGGAGAACATGAAGATTTCAAAGGGCACCTGCACCAGGAATGACACACATGTGGTATGAACCACCCCTGCCCCCCTAGTGGTACACTCCACCCCATCCCCCTGGGAACTGCCCATAAGTGGTACGTCCCTGCCTAAGGCATGACCAGCAAATTGAACATCCTACCCTGACCTCCCTTGTGAAAGACCAGCTTGTGGTACATCCCTGACCAGCTTTCCAACCCCACTGCCTGGAGATGCCAGGTACCCCCCAAATGCCCTCCCTTGGCAGGGGGTGCTGGGACACCAGGAGGGCCACTCCTGCACCCACAAGTGATACCATGCACACACCCAGGACATGGAGGGATCCAGGGTGCTCATCCCACCCTTCATGACAGTTTGCCAGAGGCGGGCCGGGAGGTGGGGCAGGACACACGCATGGGATTGCCCGACAGTTGCCCCCAGAATGACACTGTTGGGCCATAAAATTCCCCCTTCTCCAGGCAATGTTGTGCTGCCTACTCACATCTCCCCCAAAGTCTGTCTCAGCTGGTGGACCACCATTAAAATACCTGTGACAAGAGGAAAAAGCTATCAGAGCTGAAATAGGGAAGGGGGCAGCGGGGCTGGAGGAGAGATGGAGCAGGGCAGGAATATGTGGGGCAACTGAACCGGGCTGTTCCTGTGGGGGGAGGGGGGTTGTTAGGGCACAGGTGGGAGGGTGCCAGGAAGGGGGTGGGACTGCTGGGGGCTGGGGTGGCTCAGGAGAGGTAAGAAAAGGCAGCTATGATCCAATTGACAGACACAGAACAGGTGGAACAGTGAAGGGGACAGAGCTGCTCTCTCCCCCTCCCACCGTATCTGGAGGCTTCCCATTCAAGTAGCGAGCAGGCCTCATTCTGCTTGGATGGAGCTGTGCTGGGGAGACAGACCAGCTGCTTCCACTGATGGAGGTGCCCAGCTGGTATCAACAGTGCCTGGCTGTCATGGATGAGAACAGGGACAGCAGGGTGGGGCACTTGGGGCCAGACATTTAGGGGGGCGTGCTGGGTATCAAGGATAAATTGGAGGGAGGGTCCCATAGCTGGGCATCGTGGAGGGGAGGAACTGTAGCTGGGAGCTGTAGTAGAGAAGAGGGGTCACACCTAAGCACTGGAGGGGGCAGGGGGCTGTAGCTGAGTGTTGGGAACCATTGGGGATAACACATCCAGGTGACAGGGAGGTGAAGGCCTGGGCACTGGGAGTAGGCTAGGGGGTCCCATACCTTGGCATCGGGGGGGGGGGGAACGACTGGAGCTGGGAAAGTGATGAGGGGACACAGCTAGGCACTAAGAGGAGAGAGAGGAGGCTGTAGCCAGGTGCTGGGGACCAGGGGTACATATCTAGGCATCAGGGTCAGGGAGGTGAGACCTGGATATCAAGTGAAGGCTGGGGGGATCCATAAGTAGGCATCAGGGTGGGGGAGCAGAGATGGAAGACTGGCGGGGAGAAGTAGCCACATGCCAGGACAGAGATGAAGGGGCATAGAGAAGTTGTTAGATGTGTTAATCCGATTGGGGCTGGAGCCAGGTGGGGGGGCGGGGGCCGACACATCACTGGGCATTAAATAAGGCAGGACAGGCATGGTATCCGGGCATCTGGGCAAGCTATGGGGCAAAGAGGGGGGAGGTCTTACAGCTGGGAGTTTTTGGGGTGGTGCCCATAGATGGGTGTCAGGGATGGGGGGCATAACCAGGCATTGAAGGGTTAAGATGGGATACTGTTTACCCAATTGGGAGCAATGGTGAGTCTGAGCACTGGGGGGGCAGGGGCATGGTCATTCTGGCAGGCTGGGTGGGCACAGCCAAGCATTAAAGGGGTAAAGCCTGGATCCTTGGGCTCACCCTGCCAGTGTAGACTGGGGGGGGGGCACCCCTGGAAGTCCCACAGCTGGTGGGGGTGGACACTGGGGCAGCTGGGGGTCCATAGCCAGGTGTTAAAGGATTAAAGCCCAAATGCCCAGGGTCACTACGGGAGGCACGGGGCAGGCTGCAGGAGTCACAGACTGGCATTAAAGCCTAGACGCCTTGGTTCACTGGGGGGGTGGGAATTAGGGCAGGCTAGGGCCTCCCAGCTGGGTGGTGGAGGAGCAGACAGAGCCAGACACTGCAGGGCTGGAGCCTGGATGCCTAGGTTCAGGGCGGGGGGGCATCAGGACAAGTGCCAGCTTGGCATTAGAGCCCGGAGCCGGAGTTCAAGGCGGGGGGGGAGGGAGACGGACACACGACACTCACTCGATGGCGGGCAGCAGGTAGTGCTTGCGCAGCGACTCGAAGTAGGGCCCCAGGTTGGCCGTGCCTTCGATGACGAATACCACGTCGGCCACCATCCCGCCAGGCCCGCCCAAGGCCGCCGCCTCCGGGCCCGGCACCACCATCGCCCCGCGGGCGGGCGGTGGGTCACTACGGCGCACCCCTGTCCCGCGGACTTACCATGGACACGCAGGCCCCGCCTACCCCCGTAGAGACCCGCTTCCGGCGCCCACCGGAAGTACTCCTCTTCGCTTCCGCGTGCGGGTGTAGGGGGTCTAGGCCCCGCCCCCGGTCTCCATAGTAATTGCGCGGCTTCCCCAGTGTGCCCCGCGCGGGCAAAATGGCTGCAGAAGGCTGAAAGGGTGGTGATGGCGGAGCCTGGCGGCAGCCCCGTCTCTCTGCTCTGCCTGGCAGCCACCAGCGGCGTCCCGCTCTTCTACCGCGGCGCCCCCACACGGCACCAGGTCGGGCCGGCCCCGAGAGAACGCAGGCGTCCACCCCCCGATCAGTCATGCCTGCCTCGGGCTGCATCGGGTCCCGCGCGGTTCAGCACTCCCTCCCCCCCCCTCGGCTGGGACCCGCGAGTCCTGGCCCCAGCCCCGTCCGCGGCTTGGGCAGAAGCCAGGCGCCCTGGCTTCAGCGCGCCCCGCCCCTCCTGGAGAGAACCCAGGTGACCCGGCTCCCAGCCCCCACTCCCCTCCCAGGGCTGGGAGAGAACCCAGGTGCCCTAGTCCCATCCGGCCACCCCCCCCCCTCCACAGCTGAGGGGGGCGGACGCCTGGGTTCCCCCTTGGCTCTGGGCAGAGAGCTTAGTCCTGGATCCCTTCACCACCACCACCCCCGGGACCCCACTGACTTCCCGCCCCCGCCCCCAGCTCCCCTTCTCCGTGATCGGCTCCCTGAACGGCGTCCACATGTTTGGCTCTAACCTGGACGTGGCGCTGACAGCCGCCCGCACGGAGGGCACCCGCGTGCTGTGGAGGGCCTTTCATAACAGGTGGGGCCTGGCCTGGGGGAGAGGGAGGGGACCACAGGTCGAGCTGGAGGGGGGAGCGAGTCTGGCAGGAAGGGGGCAGGTGTTTAGCCTGAGGGAGGGGAGCAGGGCTCCAGGTAGGGCAGGGGGTCCATTTGGGGCTGGCCCTGAAGGGCTATGGTGCTGGACAGGGCCATTACCCCCCCCCTTGGCTTTTCCAGCATCACCCTCATTGTGATGTCATCAGAGGAAGGTGCTAGTGACTTCACCCTCAGCCGACTCCTGGACAATGTGTTCAGTGCCATGGTAAGCCTCCCCGCCCCCATTCTATGCCCCTATCCCTTTCCTTCCCCCAGCAAAGTCCATGGAGCAACCCTCCTTCCCCCATACCCCACCTTCCTGCTCTAACATCCAGCCCCCATCCCTATCCTTCCAGAGGGGGGTGCTGTCATATGACCCCTCTACACAAAGGGTCCCTAGAGGGCTGAGGGGGAGGGGGGGGGGCCAGGAAGTGTACCCACATTCCCCATCTTCCCTTAGAGGACCCTAGGCATGTGTGCGCATATGTATATGTACACACGCAGAGCTGTATCCTCACACAGCTGCCCTGGTTCAGCCCTGCGCCCCAGCCCCTCAGTGTGTCAGGCTGATGGGCTTGGGGCCTGGTTCCAGGTGCTGGTGCTGGGCCTGGAGGAGTTGGCGAATATCCGCAATGTGGAGCGCCTTAAAAAGGACCTGAGGGTAAGTGATGGAAGGGCAGAGCAGGATGCCCCAACTGCCCTGGACGTGGGGTGGGGCAACAGGGCCATATGCCCCTGCCCTGAGCTGGTGTGGGGCTGAGCCCTACTCCACCCTTCCCCCCACCTACAACCAGGCCTGCTACAAGCTCATTGACAGCTTCCTGATGCCTGGGGAGCGCATTGGGGACCTGACGCACTGTGTGGAGTGTGTGCTTGTGCCCTGTAGCACCATCCTGCAGGTGAGAGCTCCACGGTGGCCCACGCCCTACTTTTATCCCCTGGAGGGACCTTGGTGCCCTGGCCCACAGGCACGGGAGTAGGGACAAACAGGAATGAGCAGAAGGCTGGGATGCTGGAGCAAGTGAGGATCCAGGGGAGGGGCAACTACTACTGGGACCAGGACAAGGAAGGAGCTGCCCTGCCTTGACCCCTCCTCCTCCTAACCCCCCTCTTCCAGGAATGCCTGACTGCTTTCACACGGGCAGCAGAGAGCCGCTTTGGCTGCCTGCTGGTGGGCGGCCGTGTGGCAGTGGCCACTGAACCCTGGTGGCAGCTGGCCCCCCAGGAGGTGAATCTGCTGGCCTGGCTCGTGGGCTCACTACTTCCCAGCACTACCCGGGACTACCCTGTCTACCTGCCCCAGGGCAGCCCCATGGTGAGAGCCCATGGGGAGGGGCTCAAGGCTGCAAGGGGTGGAAAGTAGGGAGTAGACATAACCATGCCTATGCCTCCCCCTCCCCCCCTAGGTCCCCCACCGTCTCCTTACCTTCCAGCTGCTGCCCGGCTTGGACATCTGCCTCCTGTGTGGGCCCAGCCCCTCGCTGGAGGCTGTGAAGACTGAGGTGGGTGCCAGGGGGGACAGCATGGTACCCCCCCACAAAGCCTGCACAGAAGCCCCAGCTAAGGCGCTGAGGGGGGGGGGGAGAAAGAACACTGGCACCATTAGCCTGCCTATCTCTGCGTTTCAGCTAGTGCCACGGTTCTGGAAGCCCCTGCTGGAGCCTCTGCGGGCATGTGCATGTCCCCCCAGTGTCCCACTGCACCCTGGAGTCCTGGCGTAAGTCAGGGGAGGGCGAATGGGACATTGGGCAGGGGCATCAGCACCCCTGGCTAGCTGCCCCCCACCCCATCTCACTACATCTCCTCCCTCAGTTTCCTGCTGATCAACCGCGAGCAGAAGCGGAGTCTGAGTGCAGTGCTGCCCAGAGGGGTTCAGGCAGAGGGTAGGTCCTGCCCCCACAAACCCTGACTTCCTGATGCCCCCAAAATGTGCTGCAGCAGTGCCAGGGCAGTGCCTACCACTCTGCCCTCACCCACCTCCTCCTCCCTGCCTTTTCCTCACAGGCCCTGCACTGCCCCTGGGGAGTTGTGCTTCTGTCTTGAGGGCCTTCTATGCCCTGGTAGTCTCACATTACTTTCCCTGTGAGGGGAGCCCAGGTGAGTGCAGGAGCTGGCCCCCAAGCCTCTCCAACCAGGGACCCTAGCACCGATTCTAGTTCTGCTGGGCACTACTGGGCAGGTACCTCCTAAGCACCCCCCTTCCCTCTGTTCCTGCAGTGCCCCCACTGGAGCTGCCCCTAGGTGGGGGTTCACATAGTGCCCAGCACTGCTATGTGGTCAGTGCTGGGTACAAGGCCTACGCTGCCCAGGCGCCCCCGCATCAGCTTTTCCTGCTACTGGCGCCCGAGGTTCCCACCTTTGCCCTGCGCCCGCTGGCTACCCATATTCTGCAGTACCTGGTGGGGGATGCTGCCTTTTGATACCACCTGCCTGGACACCTGGGTCCCATGGCTTGGCCAAGGGACTGATGCCACCCGCCCAAATGCCTAGGTCCTACAGCTTGGCAATAAGAGACAGACTCCACGTGACCAGATCCCTACATGTCAAGAGAGCACTGATGCTGACTACTGGGGTCCTGAGTCTCCTCTAAGGCAGGGGGAATGAACACTGGCTGCTTAGTTGCCTCAATCCCCACAGCCTGGCAAGAGAGGGGATTGAGGCTGGCAGCTTAGACACCTGGGTTTTTCAGGGCCCTGGACCAGGGCTGAGACACACCTGCCTGTAATTAAACCTCAGGGAATACCCCGATCTGTGTTTCCTGTGTCATTTCCACCTGACCACCCGTGCAGCAGAGAGAGGGGCATAGTGCTCCCCACCCTGCAGGATCCAGAGTTTGCTCCACACCCTGCTGTGACATGCTCCACCCCAGAAGCAGGTGTATCCCAGTGCCATGGTGGCGACTGTACCTGTGACCTGATGCCCCTAGCCCTCCCTTGCCGGGTCCCACAGCACAGAATGAAGCTCAGGGGAGGGGGGCAGGTGGTATTAGGGGCCCTGGCAGGTGCCCCATTTATTAGTCACATGGAGATAGATACACACGCTCTGATCCGCAGGAACTACGTGACGCTAAAACACCTAGAACGGCAAATACCATGGAGCCTGGCCAGCACCTGTGGGGACCCCCGCTTCCTCCCCCTCCCTGGGGCAGCAGCAGCTCTCCCAGCTGCTAGGAGGGGGGTGGGGGGGCTATTAGCGTCATCCCACAGGCCTGGGGTCCCCAGGGAGGTGGGGGGGGGGGTGAGCAGATCAGGGCAAATTCATGCACCCCCCACTTCCATTGCAACACATTCCCTTTAATTTGGGGTGGGGGCTATGACCCACCCAGAGACCCCACAGTCCCCCAGCCCAAGGCCTGGGACTGGGCCAGGACTCGCCATCCCTGTTGGGGTAGTGTTGGGGTCCTGTGGCCATGGTGGGGGGGGGACTGTAAACATTTTGGGGGTGGGAGGGCCAGGCCCCCCCTCCAGAGAAGGGGGACTAGGAGCAAAGCTCCCCCTGGGGGGATGGGGGACACAATCCAGATTTCAGGGGTCAAGCGCCCAAAAGCCTGCTTATGGGGAGCCAGGGCTACTGCCCAGAGGGTCCCTGGTTGAGGAAGAGGGGTTGCCAAGATCCAATCTATATGGTCTGATCCCCTCCCAGCCCCACTCCTTGGTCCCACTGTCACCGCCCCCCCCCAGCAGTGCTGGCCTGGGCTAGCTGATGAGAACACAAAGGTTACCATGACGACAGGACGGGGTGGGGGTGCAGAACAGGCTCTGGGGGGTGGGGGGGTGCCTCTGTGCCCAGAGGGGCTCTCCCCTGCCCCTGCCTCTCCCCACAACAAGCTGGTGCTACTCCTCAGAATTGTTCTGACAGCAGCTCACACAAGTGCCTCGACACAGCCTCCTTGCTGGTGCGCAGAGTCAGGCGGTACATCTGGGGAGCAAGGAGGGTGTCAGGGGGGTCCTGCCTCCCAAAGCACAGTGGGACCCAGGTGATCTGGCTCCCAGCCCCCACACTTTGCTTCCCCTCCCAGGGCTGGGATAGAACCTAGGAGTCCTGGATCCCAGGCCCACTCCTCTCCTGGCAGTGACATAGAGCCAGAACTCCTGGGCTCTTGGACACTCTGCTGTAGTCCAGTAAGTGTCATGCTCCTCTTAGACCCAGGAGAGAACCCAGGTGTCCTGGCTCCCAGTGGCCCTCCCAGAGCTGGGATAGAACCCAGGTATCCAGCCCTGCCCCCTGCTCACCTGGGCCTGGGCATTTGGTTCCAGCCGCAGGAGACAGCCAACCTGGAGGGACTTGGTCTGGATGATGCCAGCGCCTACGAAGTTGTCAGGGTTGGGGTCTACCTTGTCCAGCAGAGCACTGCCAAAGCCCAGCAGCTGTGAGGCAAGGACCAAGTAGCAATGAAGGACTGCCCCAGGCACCACCCCCTACTCCCACCCCAACCTGGACCCTCAAAGAGCTAACGGCATGTCTTGGTGGGACTCCTAGGTCACACATACTGGGAGAGAACCCAGGTGTCCTGCTATCCCAGTCCTCCCCACTCTTCACCTCTACCTGACTCCACTCCCCTCTCAGAGCAGGGAGAGAACACGGGCCCACCAGCCCCCACCTCTCACCTTGGCTTTGGTGACCTCTGGGTCCATGGGGTGATTTGCCTTGAAGATCTTCTGGGCTTCCTGCTGGGGTCTGTAGAGATGGGGGTGGGAAGTGGTGAGAAGGTCCTTGCCCCCCCCCATCATTAATAAGGGTAGGGTGGGTCTGCCCTGCTTAAAGGACCCCTGGGAAAGGGGACCTGGGGCCACTCCCAACAGGGACAAGGACTTAAGACCCCCTCCTTTCCAGGACTCACCTACAGGGTCCCCTCTGTCACCCCTCCCTGCCAGTCCTGGCCCCTATCTATAGGCTCCCTAGCCCCAATGGACAGGCCCTGCTTCCATCCCAGCCCCCTACCCCAGCACTCCCACCTCCCCCAGCGTACAGGCTGAGCTGCTTCCAGCGCTGGAAGAAGTCCTGGGACTGCATCTCCGTGGCCTGGAAGAACTTGTTCAGGGTGATGGGCAGCTTCAGGGTGATGTTCTGCAGGGTCCCCCCATACCTGGGGGGGAGGAAACTATCAGAGGAGACCTCCCTACCCCTACAGTCCCTCACTCCCACAGGACACCCCAGGCCAAGCAGCTGCTGCTCCCCCTCCCTCTTGGGCCCAGATTCCACCCTCTTCCCCAGAAGCTCCATCCCCTTATGACCCCTGCCCCTTGCTCCCCACATCTACAGAAGGCCCCTCCCCACTTCCTTAATTAGGCCATAGCAGCATCCCTACCTCAGGCAAGCCCTGCCCCTGGCTCCTGCCATTCCTGAGAAGGCCCCACCTCCAGTACCTGAACTTGATGTTGATGAGGGGCGCCAGGGTGAAGTCACTGAGGCACTCGATGTTGAGCACCTGCTGGACCTGGGCACCACCCTCCACCAGCGGGTCCACGGCCTTGGTCTGGATGTTGAGCTGTGGAAGGCGCTAAGGACTGGCCAGGCTTAGGGCACCTACTGGGCAGGAGAGCCTGCTCCTTTGGGAGGGGGCACAGGGCATGGACCACCCCATGGGACAGATGCCCCCTCCTCTCAGTAAGGGTAGTCTGACCCTACTCCCCCTCCTCACTTCTGAAAGGCTTGCCCTCCTGCAGGCCACACCCCAATCTCTCCATGGCCCCACCCCTACAACTCCCACCCCTACTCATTCCCAGGGCACTGCCCCACAGGCCACACCCCTATTTGTCACCCAGACCCCACCCCTGCAGGCCACACCCACACACCTCCCCATGGCCTTGTCCCCAGAGCCCCCCCTGCCCCCAGCTCAGGATATGACTCTGCAGCTCCCCGGGGTAGGTGACAGTGGGTGTGAAGCTCTGGAACTGGACCGACGTCTTGTTCCCGTAGAACAGGTACATCCGGCCTGCGGGGGCAGCAGGTGAGGGGGGTGCACATCCTCCAGAATCCCCAATCACTTTCCCACAGCCCCAGGGGCCTCCAGCCCCCACCAGGACCACTGCCCCCCACCCCACCCCTGGGACTCCCGCACAGCACCTGAGATCCCACAATCATCCTTCCCTGACCCGTCTCCCACAGCCCCCCGGGATTCCCCAACACCCCCAGAGACCCCCCCCAATCACCCTCCCCCAACCCCAGGGTCCTCTGCCCCCTTCTAGCAGCCCTAGGGACCCCCAGCCCCCACCAGGCAGGGAGTAGAGGAGTTTAGTAGGTTAAGGCTACTCAACTATGGAAACCCTGCTCCTCCATGCTTCCTTGTGGTCTTACCCCCTGCAGATGACACCCCCAAACATCCCCTAGGATTACCTCCCCCCCCCCAGAGACCCCCACTCATCCTCCTACAACCCCAGAGATTCCTGCCCCCTACGACCCCCACATTCCCACAGCCCCTGGGTTTCCCCCCAGCCTACCCCAAGAAACTCCTACTCATCCTTCCACAATTCTTGAGATCCCTACACCCCCTCCCACACTTCTTGGAATCCACCCCACCAGGACCCCCAATCATCTTCCCCACTAGGTCTGAAACAGCAGCAGAGGGAATGCTCTAGGCCACAGAGACCCCAGCCCTGCCCCTCCCTTGAGCCCCCTTCCCCCCAGCCCTAAACCCCAGGCTAGGGTGCAACTCTCTCTGCTCCCCAGCCCTGCTAGGAACCACCCAATGCCCCAGCTCCCCCACACCCTCCCCAAGCTACACATCCCCATTCCCATCCCCCCAGCTCACCTAGGTTCTGCCGGAACTCAGACTTCACTCCGATCTGCAGCAGCTGGTTCTCAAACAGCACCCCATTGTTCTTGCACACGAACCTGCAAGGGGCTTGGGTGGGCAAGGGGGCACCAGGACAGTCCCTGCCAGTGCCCCTCACTCCTGACCTACAGCCCCCTTTAACTCCCTCCCTCCCCCCCAAGCCCTGCTGGTGCCCCTCACTCCCGACCCACAGCCCCCTGCCCCGCCAGCCCTGCCTATGCCCCTCTTACTCCTAACCTCCAGCCCCCTCTGACTCTCCCCCACCCCCATCTTCCTGGTGCCCTTCATTCCTGACCCACAGCCCCCTACCACCCTGCCCTGAACGTACCCCTCACTCTCAACCCACAGCCCCCTGCCCTGCTAGTGCCCCTCACTGCTGATCCACAGCCTCCCTCTCCCCTCCCAGCCCTGCTGATGCCCCCTCACTCCCAACCCATGCCCCCCTGCCTCCACCCCAGCCCCGCCAGTGCCCCTCACTCCCAATGCCCTCCTAAATGACAAACAAGATAACTGCATTCTGTGGGTGCTGCTCTGTGCAGCACAATCCCGACTTCCTATTACCCCAGCCCCCCACCCCCATAACAGCATGAGAAATAGAAGTGCAATGTGAATGTGACAACTCACACGAGTGTGAGCAAGAGGTAGGCAAGCATGAAGCACTGACCCTGTAGCCCTCACCTGGGAGGGAGCACAATGTCCCACACTGGGGAGGGGAATAGGAGCAAGAGAGAAACTGCAGTGGGGGCAGCTGGTTCCTACAACCCCACTGCCCTACCCGGGACCCAGGCATCTGGGAACCGCCCCTCTTACTTGTTAAGCAGCTCATCAGCTTCAGAGAGAGGCAAAGCAGGGTCCTCGCAGACAGAAGCAGCGGCCCCCGTGCTGAGCGCGGCAGGGAGGGGGAGCAGCAGGGGGTGGTGCAGGGAAGAGAGCAGAGAAGATGAGTCACAGGGCGCCAGGCCGCACCAGGTTAGTTCCCGAAAGAGAGAGAAAGAGAGACGGGACACACACACACGCACACACAAACAGATGAACAGAGCTAAGGCAGCACATGACAGGGGCAGAGATGGGACACAGGAGGTCACGGCACCCTGAGGAAGGAGCTGGAGATGAAACCCAGGCGTCCAGGCTCCCAGTCTCCCCCCACCCTAAAGCACTCAAACTCCATCCTCCCCCTGCTAGTGGGATAAAAACCCAGATGTCCCAACTTTTAGCTTGCCTGAGCTCTAGACCAGCATTTCTCAACATGTGGGTCATGACCCAAAAGTGGGTTGCAAGAATATATGGAAGAGTTGCGAAAAAAACTTTAAAACTGGATTTTCCTTTAAAGGAGAAAAACATGGGAAACTGTGGCTTTTCCCTTGCAGGCTGGCAGTTCCAGCCTGCAAGGGGCTCCTTGGGGCTTCCCATGTCTCACACGCTGGCAGCAGGTCAGGAGTGAGGGGCACTAGGCCAGGACTGGCCATCAATGTTGACAAATGGGTCTTGGTACAAAACTAGTTGAGGAACCACTGGTCTAGACTACTCAACTCTCCCCACCCCCTTCCCACAGCTTGGATGGGACCCCACTGACTCTGACCCACTAGATCTCATTCCCTTCCTCTCCCTGTGCAAGGAGAGAACCCAGGAGTCCTGGCTCTGAGCTCTGACCTACCAGACCCCCGCTCACTACCCAGAACTGGGGGAGAACCCAGGACTCCTGGCTGCAAGCTCCCTGCTCTAACCCACCAGATCCCACTCTCATCTCCAAGAACCAGGGGGGAACCCAGGAATCCTGACTACTGGGCTACCTCTACTCTAGCCCATTAGACCCCTCTCCCCTTCCAGAGGTGGGATAGAACCCAGGTGTCCTACCATCCCCCTCCCAGGTGCAAGGGGAGGCTTGGTGGAGGGGAGGGGGCAGGGGGACAATGGGCAGAGCCCCCTTACTCGGCAGGCACAGCTGCGTCCACCAATAGGGACGCAGAACTCTCAATGGGCGGCTCCAAGTCACTGCGTCATCCAATCGCGGGGCAGCGGCAGAGCAACAGACAAGGGAGGCACCCAATCCCAAGAGAGCAGCAAGAAAGAGAGACAGAGGGACAGACAGACAGCGATGGGAGGAGACAAACAGGAGATGGCAGGTGAGCACAGACACCCCCCTCCCCCATGAGGCAGCACAGCACCCCCCCCCCCCCCCAAAAGGCAGAACAGCCCAGACCCCTGCTCCCCCTAAGTTAGCCCTAGCTGTCCCCATCTCCCCATGACCTTGAGATCACAGCCCTCGGAGAGAACCAGCTGCCCCCTAAGCCCCAATATCAACCTCATCCCAGGCCCTACCACAGCAAGTCCCCCGCCCTCCCCAGCACTCTACATCCCTCTACCACAGTATGCCCCTCTCCAGTGCTCCACATCCTTCACCAGTGCTGGAGGCTCTGGGCCCACATGAGGACAGGCAGAGAACATCCCCACTTTGAACCTCTCCTTATGAGGAGACCCCCACTCTACCAGGGGCAGAAGCAGAGATTTATTGCCCCCTGCTCCTGGATGCGGACACATGGATATCACCCCCAAAGCAGAGGCACTGCTTATAGCACCTCCCATGGTCCAGCTGCCCCACAAAATAAGATGCATCAGCTACTTCCCCCCACCAACCCATCTCCCTGCCCAAGCCCCACCAACCTATCTCCTGTGCCAAGCCCTGCCCTGCTCCCACCAGGCTGGTATATAACTGGGAGGGGGCATTAAGAGGCACCCAGTCCTACCCCGACCTGGGGCTGTCACCTGGGATCAGCCCTATTACCTGAGGAAGTTCTCTTCGGTGCCAGGGGCCAAGCAGGGGCAGCTGCCGGGCTGTCAGAGAACACGTCCACCAGGAGGTTTCCAGCACTGGTGGGGGCTGCCGAGCCAGCAGGGGAGCTGCCCGGAGTCCCAACAAGTCAGCGGACGGCGACGGAGTGGACTGCAGAGAACATGAGGGGTGGGGTGAATTCATCCCACTGGGGCACAACGCAAGGTTGGGGGGGGAAGTATCCCAGGTGGGGGGTGACCCAGTCTGCCTGGTTATGGGGATGCATGGCAGTGGGGGCACCAGGGAGAGATATCCTGGCTCCCTGTAGAACCCAAGTGTCCTGGTTCCCAGCCCTGCCCCTCTAAATACAGAGGTAGGGTGCAGAGAATGGGGGAAAGGACCGAAAAGCCCAGGCTCCCAACACCCTCATGCACTAAAATCACTCCCCTTCCAGAGGTGGGATAAGACCCAAGTGTTCTGGTGGGAAGCTCCTCGCTTCCAGCTGCTGTCCTCCCCCTCCCCCCCAATACTCACAGCGGTACTGGCACTGGGATCCATGCCCCCATTGATCTCTGCCCCAGGCTCTTTCTTGCCATCATCCAACTCACTGCCTGCCCCAGGGCCCTTCTCTTCTTCAGCTTGGCCAGGATGGATGACTCCCGCTCAGGGGAATGGGGGGCATCTCCTCCAGCACTGTTGCCTGAGAGAGGTGCAGGAGGCATGTCAGAACCAGTAATGGGGGGGGGGGGGGGGGGGGGGGGGGGGGGGGGGGGGGGGGGGGGGGGGGCTGGCCCCTTTCCTACCCAGAGAGCAGACAGTGCCTCTGTCTGAGGGTTGTGCCCCTAGAGGGGGCAGGCCCCTGCTGCATCTCTGCCCCCTGCCCCAGCAAGTGTCCTTGGTATGGCACCCCCTGGAGGCAAGAGACCCTGTTCCATGAAGCAGGAGGTCCCTGTATCTCCCTACTCCCAACTCCCTGCCCCAGGGCCAGCACCCCCTTGAGGCAAGAGGCCCTGCCCCATCCCCACCCCATGGGCCGCACCAGGACATCAGTGCTGGCAATGGAGCTGAGCTTGAGGTACTCGACGGCACGCTGCTGCAGCTCCACATCTGCATTGCGGATCTGGCTGTCGGAGCGCAGCACCTCTTGGATAGTGGCCCTTGGTCTCAGGAAAAAGGTTGATGAACTTGATGTAGGTGGAGAGCAGGAGGGCACGGGTGGCCACCGAGCACAGGTGGAACTTGGAGTGCAGCAGGTTGAACTGCACCAGGGGGCTGCAGACATGTGGGGAAGGGAGGGGGGTGAGGGGTCAGACCTGGGGGCCACCCTCAGCACTGGGGCTCCTCTAAGCAACCTGACCTGGCCCCAAGCCCAGTTCAGCACACCCACGGCCTTAATGCATCCCCTGGGTCACCCCAACCCTGCTGGTGTCTCTCACTCCAAACCCACAGCTGTTGCCCTGCCAATGACCTTCATTCCTGACTCACAGCCCCCTGCCCCACCCAGCACCCCTCACTCCCGATTCTCCCATTGCCTGGTGATCCCAGTGGGGGTCCTCAGACCCTGCTTAGATCTGTCCCCTTGGCAATATGTGCTCCTAATAGGTCTCTGATAACAGTGCCTGCCCATTTCCCTGCCTCCATTGTCTGTTGTTATATGCTGGGGAGAAATGGGATGACTTTCACCTGGGACTAAGGCAGAGCAAGATGCTGTCTGGGAGGTGGGTAAGAGCCAAACAGACCAAGTGCCCTAGAGAAGGAAGACCTAAGCCAGCCAATGCATACCACATTGACACAGGCATTCAAGGTGGTCACAGCCCGGCCCACCTTTCCCTCCCCTCCCCCTGGCAAAGAGCTATAGCTGCTTGCATCCATTCCTCCACAGCTTAGATCCATGGCCCCTACCCACTATGCTGCAACCCTCTGCCCCATCAGCATTGGCTAAGGAGGGCAGAGGCTGGCCTCCCAGGGAAGGGCTTCTGTCGTGCTCCCCGACCTCATACCAACAGCTGGTGGGAACTCCCTGAGGTGGCACTGAGACTCTAAGGGGTGCTCAGATCCTGTTCCCTGCCCTTCTCCACAACCAGAGAGCCAGGGGCTCACTCTCAGTACATGCCATGCAAGAGGCTAGCATCAAAGAGCTCACAGAGGTTGTAGCAAGTTAATAGAGAGGTTGTCCAGTTAGGTGTGATTTGCAGACCCGTCTGCTGTCATAAAAACATAAGAACAGCCATTTACTGGGTCAGACCCTAGGTCCATCTTGCCCAGCCTCCGGTGTAAACAGGGGCAGAGAGCAGACCCTAAAAGGGAGAATGAACAGGGCATGACCAAAAGTTTTCCCATTGTTCTCTCTCACTTGCAGCCTCTGGCATTTAAGGTCCAGGAAGTTATGGTTTAGAGGCCGTGCCCCTCACTCCCATGCTTAATACCTACTGATGTCCCTTTTCTCCAAGAATCTGTTCAATCCTTTCTTGAATCTAGATAAGCTATCAGCTTCCACAAAATCTGGTGGCAATGAGTTCCATGTTTTAATTACATGCTGGGTGAAAAAAAACAAACAAACTTCCTTTGGCTAGTTACCTGGTGTCCTCCTTCCTCCCTTTTTTGAAAATGGGGACCACATTGGCCTTTTTCTAGTCCTTTGGCACCTGGTGGACTCTTTAGTTTCTCGTCATATAGACCCCAAGTTACAGAGGAGAGGGAAGGGTGCCTGGTTTTTCTCCAGGCTTTGCTGGTAGTCATGTGGGCCCAGGAAGGAATTATTTCCTTTCTTGTTGCTACAGGTATCAGGGGATTGTTTTGCCTTCCTTGGAGGCATTGGATGTTGGGTGCAGCCAAGGCTGGGGACTGGAACTAGGCTGTGCCAATGCTTCTACTGAGACTTAAAGCTGGAGGTTCCTGGCTAGAGGGTCTTGCCCCTCCACTCAGGGTCAGCCTAACACTGCATTTGGGGTCAGGAAGGAGTTTTACCCCAGTCTGACTGGTGCAGACTTGGGGGAAAGAGTTGCCTTCCTCTGTAGTAGGGACAGAGCCTTCCTCCATGGGTCACTCCAGTGTACTTAACCCAGCAGCAGCAGGACACTGCCAACCACTGTCCCCCTGCTGTACCTGGGGCAGGTGTGGAGTCTCTCAGTGTCCTTGGGCAATGGCCTCGTAGCTGTGCAACAGGGTAGTGGTGTAGTGTTTGGAGTAGGTTGGACAAGGACTTGGCTTGGATGGGACCGACCCTGCCTCATGCTGGAGAGGTCAGACTAGACGACTTTTGGAGAGGGCTCTACCAGCCTGGTGGCTCTATGAACTGGTGACCCCAGCTGGGGAGACTGTCCAGTTGGTGCCCACTGTTCTCTGGGTGTCCAGTGGTGGCTGTGCCAAGGGGAGACCCCACCGCCCCTCACTTTGGATGCCTTTCTCTGCATCTTTTCCAAAGGATGTAGTAAAATTAGAAAAAAAATACAGAGAAGGGCAACCAAAATGATCAGAGGGATGGAGCAGTTGCCGGGCCAGGACAGAACTAAAAAGGTGAGGTATCTTCCATTTGGAAAGGAGAAGGCTGAGAGGAATATGATAAAAATCTATACAATCATGAGGTGTGTGGACCAAGTGAACAGGGAACTGTTGTTTGCAGAGTCCCATGATGCTAGAATAAGTGGGAATCCACCAAAATTAGCAGGACACAGGTTTACAACCAACAAAAAGGAAGTACTTCCTTTATGCACTGTTAACCTGTGAAATTCATTGCCACAGGATGTGGTGCCCCTTAAGACTTGAGATCAAGTCCAGCCCCTACCACAATATGGACCCCTCACCAGTGCCCCACAACCTTCCCCAGTGCTGCAGGCTCTAGACCCCATGAGGGAAGGCAAAGAACTCCCCTCATGAACTGCCCTTAGTAATGATGAGAGCTCCCCGCAAGCAAGGCAGGAGCAGGGACCTATTGTCCCCTGCCCCAGTGCAGGCACAGGGGCATCACCTCCAAAACAGAGGCACAGGCTTATAGCTCCCCCCATGTACCCACCTGCCCCCTCAAGAACAAGACCCTCTCCCCCTCCCCCCACACTCATCTCCCCTGCCCAGGGCAAAGGCAGATAGCACAGCCAAGTTCAACAAGGGACTGGATAAATTAATGGACGAGAGATCTATTAATAGCTGTTGAACAGCACGCCTGGAGATGGTTCCTCTGGCTTCTCTAGATGAGTAGCAATTGATGCCAGAGAAGATGCTGAATAGGAGATAGATCACTCTAGTTATGTCCAATTCAATGCCCTCCCTAGATGGACCATTGGCCTGACCCAGGATGCACTTATTATATTCTCAATGGCCTGCCTCCAGGTCCTGGGGGAAGAGGGAGAGGCTCTAGCCAGTGCCCATCACTTGCCATGAGACTTCCCAGTGCCTCCCAGCTATACCTGGAGCGGGGGTCCCCTGCAATGAGATTCCCGAACTCCCCGAGGATGTAGCCACCAACTTTCACCATGTTCTCATGGCAGGCAGGGGCCTGCAGGGCCTGTGGGGAGAGGAGGGGGAAGCAGTCAGAGGAAGGGATGCAGCATGGGAGGCACTGACCAGGGACTGCCTCCCTCACTGAGGGAGTCAGAGATGCAGCCCTGTGGGAAACCCATGTGTCTACTCCACCCTTTATCATCCCCTGCACCACGGAGCTTGGGGGGTGTCCCAGAGGGGACCAGCTACCTCCTCCAAGGGAGACAGCCAAAGGAAACACAGCCTTGTGAATGCATCTACCCCACATTCTTTCAGAGCTAGGGAATTACTGCCCCCTAACTACCCTGTGGCCTGATGAAAACAGAAGGGTCAAAGCCAAGGCATGGGGAGAAACTTAAAGAGAAGAGGTGTTCCTAGAAAGTGGGAGGGGCTTACACTGAGAGGCATGGTCAGAAGAGCTTAGGGGGACTTCTAGGAGGTAAAGAAGGGTATTAGAGAAAGGGCTGCCCCAAACAGTGCTCCACTCCCACCCAGGGGGTGCCCTTCCCTGCCAGCTTCCCCCCCCACCCCACAAACACACATGGTCTCAGCCAACCTCAAAGACAGTCTTGGCGGCGTAGCCCTGGACATCATCCCGGTTGATGACAATCTGGATGACGCGGTACCAGACCTCCTCACTCACGTAGTCGCCTGCGATGCGGATCAGGTTGAGGATCGTGTCCACATACCAGCTGTAGTCCACTGCATACTTCTCTGCCAGGATCGCCACCTTCAGCACCTGAGGGAGCACCATGGAGCCCCAGCTCATACTGTACCTCAACCCGGCATCTCCCAATACCCACCCCTACACATGCACACCCCATCCCTGACTCTAATCTACCATGCCTCACCTCATCCCTTTCCTAGAGCTGGGAGAGAACCCCAGAGTCCTGGTACCAGCCCCCCTGCTCTAATCCATCAAATCCTATTCCTCTCCCAGAGCCACAAGAAAACCCAGACATCCTGGCTCCCCAGCTCCCAGCCCTGCCCCCCCCAAACCACTAGACAGGAATTAGGCATCTGGCTCGGCAGACTCACGATCTCTTCACGGATAGAGTAGTCGGCTGTCTCCAGGTAGCTCAGCATCTCTGATACAATCTGCTTGGCATTGGTGCGGTCACACATGGCGTACAGCAGGTCAGCTGCACGCTGCCGCACACTCACATCCCGCTCCGTCTGGGGAAGACAAACAGTGAGGGGGGGGGGGGCACCATCTCCCTACACTCCCCTCATGGGGACACCAGGTAAGTGCCCCCCATAATCCTGCCCTCCTAGAAGTCCTCCTAGGTTCCCCTGGCCAAGCCCCTCAGTGTAAGCTCCTCCTGCTTTATGGGCATGCCTCTTAGGTGTCATGACCCAAAGGTCTGATTTTTTTGTGTGCTTCGGCACTAAGAATTATCCCCGTGCGTTTACAGCTTCATTGCACGGAGGAGTTCTGCTGCGCAGAGAACCTGCGTGCAAAGGAGTGTTCCTGCCACTTTGTAGCGGTCTTTGCAGGGTGCATTTTCTCTGCAACACAGAAATGCATGGTGCAAAGGAGTTCCCGCTCTTCGCATGCAAATCTGTGCCCCGCAATTGGCTAGTGCTAAATTATTCCCACGTTGCGGCTAGCGATTGGCCTGCTAGCCGTATAAGAGGCTCGAGCAATTTCCGCCCAAGCTGAAGAGGACTCCGCATCCATCTCGTGGGGACTCTGGGTGTGCGCGGCAGGGTAATAGAAACCCTGTGTGTTGCTCAGAGGAGTTTGGCGGCCTGATCCACCGCCCACCTCTTCCCGTCTTCGAACGGAACCTTCTATAAGACGTATTGACGAGTTTTATGCGCGCTTGTCCTGGACATCCGGAGTTCTGTCTGCGTGGAGTCTAGCAAACTCCACGTGATTGTTCGAGTTCTGTCTGCGTGGAGCCTAGCAAACTCCACGCGTGTTCGTGTTTTCTGTTGTAACCGCAACTCAAGCAAGTTCTCAGCCTGCACCGCGACCATCTCGGTGTAAGTAAACAATCTTAAAATCAACCGTTACGTGTTTGAGCCTAATTCTAGCTCGGCGCCTGCCCTCTCCGACCCGGCCTGCCGGCCACAGCCCGCATGCAGAGCGATGAAAAGGGCCCGGGGCCTGACCCGGCCCGCACATTAGGCTCCTCCTCCTACCCCAGTACACCCTTTCTCCAAGCTCTTCCTCTTTCTGGCCACCCCTTCCCTCCAAGCCCTGTCCCCTAGCAAACGGGGTGGATCCAGTGCGGGGTGTGGGGGTGCAGTGGTACAGCTGCACCCCGCTTCGATTCCTGCCCCATCCAAACTTTAAAACCAAGTGCCTGGCAGTGGCAGCAGCATTTCTAGTCAGGCAGCACAAAGGGAATCAATTAACTTCATGGCTCGTGATTATATCCCTTGTTCCTGCTAATCACTCTCCACTCCACAGATATTAATGACTCCCTTGACTTCTTAATCATCTTCTTATGCCCTGTTTAAACTATCCTTTCCCCTTCAGTTGTGCTGTCTGTTTCTGGTAATGTCTCTTTTCTGTTTCACAGCCCTGCAGACTGTTTTTAGCCCTAGCTAAAAGCCTTAACTCAGGTGTTGTCACGTTAACTCTGTTGTGGAAGGGGCTGACAGTGAAGCACTGGAGGCACTGTCAAGATGCTGAAGAAGATTAAATTTGGTTTTGATGACTACAAGACTCGTGACTCAATCTCTTTAGACTATTTTGACTGTTTTTTGCCTAGTTTGTCATGGTTTTTATAAGCTTTAATATAATCTAGCCAATCAGTGAACATCCTAACACCTGTATTTGCTTTTACTTTTATCTTAAACCCAGTGATATAGTGCTAACCCCACAGCCTATTAGTGAAGCTTCTAGAGAAAGCTAGAGAATTAACTGGAGAAAAATGTGTGTTGTGTTATATGCGATGATGTGTCACATAATCTGCACTCCCCTTTTCAAAATCCTACGTCTGCCCACGCACACGCATCCAACAGGCTCTTTCCCAGCCACTTCCCCTTCTAAACTACAGCCACTCATCCAAGCTCCTCCCCCTACCCTAACACCAAGCCCTTTCCTTTCTTCACCACTCCCTCCCATCAAACTCCTCTTTTTTGGTCACATCTTCCCCTACAAACTCCGCCCTCTCCCAGAACACACAGGGCCAAAACCACCCAAACTCCTCCCCATCCAGACCCTCCCTCTTCCAGCAGGATATACCTCTCCCAGCTCAGGCTGCTCCCCCTCCCCCCTTCTCCATCCAGAGCATGCCCCTGCCCACCTGACCCTCCTGTCACAGGCCCTGCCCCCTCAGAGGCCCCACCCCCCTCACCTTGAGGGCATTGATAACTGTCTCAATGTGGGTCTTGACAGCCTCATGGGAGAATTCAGAGCTGGCGAGGGTGCACATACTCTCCAGAGCCAGGTACCGTAGGTTGGTCTCTCGGTGCTGGAGGAACTGGCCCAGCTGGTTACAGGCCCGTACCAGCAGGTTGGGTTCACTGGAGGAAGACATTAGGGTTAGCAGACGGAAGGCCAGGAGTGAGGGACACTTGCAGGGCTGTGGGGGGCACAGGGCTGTGAGTCGGGAGTGAGGGGCACCTGTAGGGCTTGAGGGCAGGGGGCTGCAGGTTGGGAGTGAGGGGCACCATCAGGACTCACGGGGAAACTCAGGACTGGGTTGGCAGAGGCTGCAGATCAGGAGCAAGGGGACACTAGCAGTGCTGGGGGAAGTTAAGGGCTGTGGGGCACCAGGAGGCTCTGCTACCAAGAGTTAGGGTAGAACCCAGGGCTGGATAGATCGGAGGCTGCAGAGAAGAGTGTGTAGCACTGGCAGGACCAGGAGGAAGCACCAAGTGGGCAGGGAGGCAGGGGCCTGTGGACTGTGAGTGAGGGGCACTGGTAGGACTGGACGGGGCTGCAGGAGTGAGGAACACCAGCAGGGCTGGGGGACAGCTTAGGGCTGGTAGGGGGCTGCTGTTTTGAAGTGAGGGGCTGAAGGAGGAAACCCAGGGAGAGGAGCAGGGGGCTGCAGGTCAGGAATGAGAGGCACCGGCAGGGCTGGAGATGGGCAGGGGGCTGAAGGTTGGGAATGAGGGGCACCAGCAGGGCTAGTCAGGCTGAATCAGCAGGCCTCACCTGTCGTAGTGGATGATGAGGCTGATGGCCTCAAAGAGGATGGCGTTCTTGGCATTGGAATGCTGAACCTTCTTGGACTTTGGTGGCTCCTGGGCCTTGTTGAGGACTGTCTCCAGGCACTCAACCAAGCGCCCCTTCACCGCCGCGTCCTCTGGGGGGACAGAGCATGAGGCGTGGCAGAGCCAGGGCGAGGGGCATGGGCCACAGCACAAACCAGGAGTCCTGCTTCCGACCCCCCCCCCCCCCCCCCGCCTGCTACATATAACCCACCAAACCCCCACCCTCTCCCAGAGCTGGGCAAAAACCCAGGTGTCCTGGCTCCTGGTCCCCAGCCCAGGAAGGGAAGCAGCCCCTGCCTCCCATTACCTGGTGGTGGGTAGCACTGAAGGAGGCGCAAGAGCTTTACTGAGAGCCACGGGGCCGGCACAAAATAGTACGTGTAATCTTGTAGGTCCGTGGAGGCCGAGGAGACAATCTGTGTGGGGACAGCAATGAGTACCTGTGCCTGCCAATCCCCACACCAGGCTGACCCCCACAGCCCCCAAATCTGAGAAGAACCCAAGACTCCTGGCTCCCAGGCCTAACTCACTCGATCCTTCCACCCCCTACAGCAATAAGGAGGCAACCAGTTTGGCAGGTGAGCCACAAGACAGCCCCATACCTGTGCTCCCTGCCCATGTGGCTGCTCTGCTTTCTGCTCCCTACCCTATCTGCCTGTGTTCCCTGCTTTCCCCCCCAACAGCCTGCCACATGCCATAAACAGAAGCTGCCTATACTACTTGTGACATCCCTGTGCTAGACACTCCTACCCCGAGGCCTAGGACAGAACCCAAGTGTTACACCATGGCACTCCCCACCACACCATCTCAGCAAGTTGGGGGATACCAAGCTGGTCCACTTCCATACAGCCCACAGCCACCAGCTACATGCTTGTGGTCTGCACCCTCCACCATCCTGCCCTCATGTCCTGCCTGGACAACGAGTGACAGGGACACACTTGGCAAGGACAAGGGTTCCTGACAGACAAGCCTATACTTCTCCCTGATCCTGTGAGCCACCAGGGATTTCAGCTGTTGGCTCCTTCACAGAGCCATCACCATAGGCGTGTATCTGGCACACTTCATGGACTCCCCCAACACCTGCCCCTTCTGCAAGCAGAGGGAGACCCCGGCATACAATTACCTGTAGTGCGCCAGACTCCAGCCCCTGCACCACCTACTCTAAAATCTCATACTGAGGTTCTAGCTGCATGATTCCCCATACCTTTTCATTTACACACTCCCTGTCTGTGGCCTCACCAAGTCCCGAGACCTCCTGGGTCAACCTCCTCCTAGCCCTAGCCAAGCTGGCAATATACCTAACCTCATCCGTTTATGTCTCTAGGCAGAGTTTCACTTGGACTTGATGGAGGGCCAGTAGACACTGTCCAGTGTGCTCTATTCAGTGTCGTCATCCCCCCCCGTGCATTCATTTTGAACTTATGACCCTCACTCCTGTCCCCATTTTGTGTTTCAGTTGTGCCAAATATTCAGTAATATGTCTTTAGTGGGCCTCATCACAAAGTGGTGGTCTACTTGGTGGACTCTGGTTCACATTCCAGAACGGTGCATCACCCCAGCACTAGATACTCCCACCCCAAGGACTAGGATAGAACCCAGGTGTTCAAGCTCCCAGGCCCTTTGCTCTAACCCACCGACCCCAGAACCTAAGTATCTTGGCTTATAATCCATCCTTCATTCACTACACCTCTACTCCCCTCCCAGAGCTGGGTCCAAACCCAGATGTCCAGCCCCTCTCACCCGGCTCAGCCTGGACACAGCCAGAGAGACGCAGGTCTTGAAATCATCGGGGTTCTTCTTGCAAAGGCAGGTAATGAGGCTGACAGCAGCCGTGACCACCCCCTGCAGGAGAAGGGGTGAATTGTCAGATATGGGGGGAGGGCAGGGGCAGGATGATAAACTTCTGGTCAACAGGGGGGTGGCAAGCAATGCAAATGTACCAAGTGCCACCTGGGCAGAAGGGGGCAATGGAACTGACTGTGTACTAGACAGGTGGGGGCAACTAGGAAGTGAGGGGGGAAATGGTGGGATGAACCATGTGCTCAGTATGCCAGGGGGAGAGGGGAGCTGAACAATGGACCATGTGCAGGACATGAGACATGCCATGGTCCAGAGAAGAGGGCTGGTGGAACATGCCATGTCTGGATTTCGGGGCCATGCAGGTAGAACATAACATCCAAAGAAGTGTCAGACACCCCAGGACCTACCATGTGCTTGCTACTGGGGGGTGGGAAGGGAAAGGAATAGAATGTACCACATGCTGGTCTCTGAAGGGGAGAAGCAGGGTGCATTCTACCCTAAGCTAACACAGCTCGCATGACTAATGATATGACTCAGATTGTGCTAACATACATCCAGTATGTCCCTATGTAGCTACTATGAGCAGGGTCCTGTATTGCCTTCTAACTGCCAAGCCACACGATTACTAGGATTTTAGTATTTTATTTAAAAAGCTTTTACATTTGTACTAGCTGTGAAGGGAGGGAGTGGGATAGGCCAAGTGGGGATCATTCATAAAGGGAAGCAGGATCTACACTAGGGATGAGAGATTCTTCAGACCCACAGGCCACATATGGAGCTTTGCTCAGCTGTCACGGGCCAAGTGACCCCTCCCCTGCCTCCTCCCTGCCCAACAAAGACTTACAAAAACTCCCTAAAGGGCTGATTCCATCAGCCTGGCCACACAGATCCCAGTCACCACTTACTGTTTGGGTTCCATGGGCTGCCACCACTTAGCTGTGGACCCTAGCAGGGGTGTGTGGACAGCAGATCGTGCCTCTGCTCCACCCTCAGCTGGGATGGGATCACGGATGGGTGGGGAGCGAGTGGCTGGGATTCCCAGCTAAATAGCAGTAGCCCGCAGAACCCAAACAGTAAGCAACAGCTTCACAGATGCTAGGGTCAGAATGGACCTCAACAGATTATCAAGTCTGACCCCCTGCCCCAGACAGATGACCCCAGCCAGATTCCTATCCAGCCTTCTCTTAAAGGCCCCCAAGGTAGGGGAGAACACTACCTCTACCGCTACCAATGGGCAGAAACAATTGGTAATGGACAGGGGGGGACAAAGCTGAACTCCTCAACGAGTTCTTTGCCTCAGTGTTCCTAAGCGAGGGGCACGACAAGTCTCTTACTGGGGTTGTAGAGAGGCAGCAGCAAGGCGCCAGACTACCATGCGTAGACCCTGAGATGGCACAGAGTCACTTGGAAGAACTGGATGCCTTTAAGGCAGCAGGCCCGGATGAGCTCCATCCGAGGGTGCTGAAGGCACTGGCCGACATCACTGCAGAGCCACTGGTGGGAATATTTGAACGCTCGTGGAGCACGGGCAAAGTCCTGGAGGACTGGAAAAGGGCCAATGTGGTCCCCATCTTCAAGAAGGGGAGGAAGAAGGACCCGGGCAACTATAGGCCAGTCAGTCTCACCTCCATCCTTGGCAAAATTATCAAGGCTCACATTTGCGAGAGCCCGGCAGGACAAATTATGCTGAAGGGAAACCAGCACAGGTTCGTAGCAGGCAGATCGTGCCTGACTAATCTAGTCTCTTTTTATGACCAGGTTACGAAACGCCTAGACACAGGAGGAGGGGTGGATGTTGTATACTTAGACTTCAGGAAGGCCTTCGATACGGTACCCCACCTCATACTGGTGAACAAGTTAAGAGGCTGTGACTTGGATGACTACACAGTCTGGTGGGTGGCGAATTGGCTGGAGGGTCGTACCCAGAGTGTCGCAGTGGATGGGTCGGTTTTGACCTGGAAGGGTGTGGGCAGTGGGGTCCCGCAGGGCTTGGTCCTTGGACCGATACTCTTTAATGTCTTCATCGGCGACTTGGACGAGGGAGTGAAATGTACTCTGTCCAAGTTTGCGGATGACACAAAGCTATGGGGAGATGTGGACACGCCGGAGGGCAGGGAACAGCTGCAAGCAGAGCTGGACAGGTTGGACAAGTGGGCAGAAAACAACAGGATGCAGTTCAACAAGGAGAAATGCAAAGTGCTGCACCTAGGGAGGAAAAATGTCCAGCACACCTACAGCCTAGGGAATGACCTGCTGGGTGGCATGGAAGTGGAAAGGGATCTTGGAGTCCTAGTGGACTCCAAGATGAACATGAGTCGGCAGTGTGACGAAGCCATCAGAAAAGCCAAATGGCACTTTATCGTACATCAGCAGATGCATGACGAATAGATCCAAGGAGGTGATACTTCCCCTCTATCGGGCGCTGGTCAGACCACAGTTGGAGTACTGCGTGCAATTCTGGGAGCTGCACTTCAAGAGGGATGCAGATAACCTGGAGAGGGTCCAGAGAAGGGCCACTCGTATGGTTAAGGGCCTGCAGACCAAGCCCTACGAGGAGAGACTAGAGAAACTGGACCTTTTCAGCCTCCGCAAGAGAAGGTTGAGGCAACCTTGTGGCTGCCTATAAGTTCATCACGGGGGCACAGAAGGGAATTGGTGAGTTTTTATTCACCAAGGCGCCCCCGGGGGTTACAAGAAATAATGGCCAAAAGCTAGCAGAGAGCAGATTTAGATTGGACATTAGGAAGAACTTCTTCACAGTTAGAGTGGTCAAGGTCTGGAACGGGCTCCCAAGGGAGGTGGTGCTCTCCCCTACCCTAGGGGTCTTCAAGAGGAGGTTAGATAAGCATCTAGCTGGGGTCATCTAGACCCAGCACTCTTTCCTGCCTATGCAGGGGGTCAGACTCGATGATCTATTGAGGTCCCTTCCGATCCTAACATCTGTGAATCCCTTGGAAGTCCATTCCAGGTTTTGGCCACCCTTACCATGAAAAAGCTCTTTCTGATGTCCAGCGTAAATCTGCTCTCTGTCAGTTTGTGATGATTGCTCCTTGTTACCCCAAAAGGCGCCCTGGTGAACAGAGCATCTCCAGTTCCTTGCTGTGCCCCCCTAATGAATTTGTAGGTGGCCACAAGATCACCTCTCAGCCTTCTCTTGAGGAGGCTGAAGAGGTCCAGGTCCCTTAGTCTCTCCCCATAGGGCTTGGCCTGTAAACCTTTAACCATATGAGTGGCCCTCCTCTGAACCCTCTCGAGATTATCCACATCCTTCTTAAAGTATGGCACCCAGAACTGGATGCAGTACTCCAACAGTGATCTGACCAATGCCACATAGAGGGGAAGTATCACTTCCTTGGTTCTATTTGTCATGCATCTGCTGATGCATGATAAAGTGCAATTCACTTTGCTAATGATTTCATTACACTGACAATTCATGTTCGTCTTGACATCCACTATGACTCTGAGGTCCCTTTCCATTTTTGTGCTGCTTAGAGGGTCATTCCCCAGCCAGTAGGTGCACTGGATACTTTTACACCCTAGGTGCAGCACTCTGCATCTGTCCTTGTTGTACTGCGTCCTATTGTGTTCTGCCCATCTATCCAACCTGTCCAGGTCTGCCTGCAATTGTTCCCTACCCTCCAGAGCATTCACTTCCCTCCACAATTTAGTATCATCTGCAAACTTGAACAGAGTACACTTCACGCCCACATCCAAGTCACTGATGAAGACATTGAAGAGTATGGGTCCAAGGACCAAGCCCTGTGGGACCCCACTACCCACATACTTCCAGGTCGATACCAACCCGTCTACTAACACACTCTGAGTACAACCACCAAGCCAATTCGCCACCCACTGGATTGCACAAGCATCTAAGTCACAGCCTCTTAATTTATTCATGAAATGGGATGAGATACGGTATCGAAGGCCTTCCTAAAAATCTAAGACAATGACATCCACCTCTACTCCTGCATCTAAGCATTTTGTGACCTGGTCATAAAACAAAACCAGATAGTCAGGCATGATCTGCCTGCTACAAATCCATGCTGGATGCCCTGCTACATTATTTTTCCCGCTGGACTTGCACAAATATGATCTTTAATAATCTTTTTAAAGACTTTTCCAAGGATGGAGGTGAGACTGACTGGCTTATAATTACTCAGATCCTCCTTCCCCCCACTTCTTGAAAATGGGACCCCATTGGTCCTTTTCCAGCCCTCCAGGACCTGACCCGAGCGCTTGAACAGTTGTACCAGCGATTCTGCTATGACACCGGCCAGTTCCTCCAGGACCCTCAAATGAAGCTCATCTGGGCCTGCTGACTTAAAGACATCCGGTCCATCCAAGTGACTGTGCACCAAGTCAGCGTCAACAGTTGGTAGGCTGGTGTCCCTCTGATGCCCAACTAAGAACCCGTTAGGAGACTTATCTTGACCCTTGTTCAAGAAGAGAGGCAAAAAAACTCATTGAAGAGCTCAGCCTTGTCCCCCCCCTCTGTCACTGATTACTCCTGCTTATTCAGAAGGGATCCTATGCTGCCCTGTGCCTTTTTACTCCCTACATATTTAAAAAAAGATGTTTTGTTATCTTTAATATGTGTTGCTAGCCTTAGCTCCGTAGTTGTTTCGGACTTCCTAACTGCCTCCTTGCAAGTGTGGGCCAAGTAAGTATACTCCTCTTTGGTAGCTTCTCCCTGCTTCTACCGCCTATATGCCTCTTTTTTTGTCCTTAGGCTCCCCTAGATTTCTCTGTTTAGCCATGGAAGATTTTTAGCCCTTTTCTCCCCCTTTCCCTTGCAATGGCATTGTCTCCCTTTGTGCCCGAAAGATTGCTTCCTTCAGGAATGACCAGCCTTCCTGGACTCCCATCTCTCCAATACTCTTATCCTGCAGTGCATCGTTGACTAAACTCCTGAGCACACTGAAGTTAGCCTTCCTAAAGTCAAGCACTTCCACCCTACTAGTTATCTTACCCACTCTGTGCCGTACGGTGAATTCTGTTGTATGGTGGTCACTGTCCCCAAGGTGACTATGAATCTGCAGCTCCCCTACCAGGTCATTTCCCGTAGCCAACACCAAGTCCAGTAGGGCATTCTCCCTAGTGGGACTGCATACCTCCTGCATTAGGTGAAGGTCCTGTACGCAGGTTAAGAACCTACGTGAACAGTTGGATTTGGCTGACTGCTCCTCCCAGCAGATGTCAGGGTAGTTTAGGTCCCCCATGACAACCACGTCCCTAGCCTGTACGGCCTCTGAGAGTTGCCTCAAGAATTCCAAGTCTAGCTCTTCCTCTTGATGTGGTGGTCTGTAGCAGACCCCCACCACCAAGTCCCTTTCCCCTCGACCTCCATGTATTCTAACCCACAATGCCTCGACTTTCTCCTCCTCCCATTTTGACTGGGGTAGATGTATAATGATCCTTAACATAGAGAACCCCCTCCAACTTTCCTCCTTACTCTGTCCCATCTGTACAACCTATAGCCCTCAATGCATACTGCGCAGTCATTGGTAGGGTCCTAGCAGCTTCATGGCTGACGGGACACTGCACTGGGAGCTGAAGGCACCCAGAGCCAGCAAAATGCAAGGGCTCCCACTAGCTCTGCAGTCCCAGTGGGGGCTTGGCTCTTTCTGTGGATGCTGACTCCCTGGGCTGCATGGAGCTGAGCATTAGCCCAGCCCAAACGGTGTTGGGAGACATACCTAAGTGGGCACCATTTGCATCCCTGGGCACTGCTGGAAGGAGCCAGAGGTGGAAACAAAAGGAGTGAAAGTGGGAGCTTGGAAGTGGGTTGTGGTTCAGGATGTGGTGGGGTCGCTGCCAAGGTGGGAAGCAGCAGAGGGCCTGGGCTCTGGACAGTGAAAGTGTGGGCTGGGCAGGGCTGTGCGGGGCACATCAAGTGGCAAGTACCAGGTGGGAGCCAAACAATGGGAGCCACACTGGAGATGCTGTGCAATACGGTTGATCAGGAGCAGCAGCTCAATGAACGCAACCAGTTGCTGTTGGGCTCCTGTCCCAAGGCACCTGACACTGGGTCCTGCAATACAGTCCATGACAGGCACCGATGCTCCCTCTGATTTCTGAGGCAGGTGGGTGGGAGTGGCCCCTTTGGTGCTGGGGCTCCAGCTCAGAAGCTAACAGCTGCCTCTGCTTTCTTGATGGGTGTGTCTACCACTCTAGGGTGTCCTGGCCTGGGCTACCCTCCACGCCTGGGCTAAGCAGGACCAAGGGACCCGTCATGGACTAGAAAAAATCCCTCCAGGGGCCAGATCTAGCCTGCAGGCTGTATTTTGCTCACCCCTGAGGAATACTGTGTTCACTATGAGTGGGGGGGGAGAACACATTAGTGCTAGTTATGTACAGGGTGGTGGGGTGAAACCTGGCCATTCACAAGGAAGGTAAGCATGGAACACCACATGAAGGGTATTCTGGCGGGGCGAGGTGGGGGGATGGATATGCCACATGCTGATCCTTTGGCAGCTGCACAAAGAACAAATCACATACCTGCACACCATGTATTGGTCGTTCGGGAGGAGCACTGGGATATACTATGTGACAACCATGTAGGAGGGGAGCAGAAATGTAATACCATGTGGCATTCATTCCTAGAAGCAGGACCTGTACTCTTGGGGGGGCAGGGGTAAAATATATCATGTAATCATAACTTACAAGATGGTGGGGCAGGACAAGGATGGCAGGAGTGAGACATACCACAGGCAGGTCATTTTGGCGGTGGCAGGAAGCGATTAGGATGTACCACATGTTGGTCATTCCCAGGGGAGGCAGAGGTGCTATGTATCATGTGCTGGTCATTCAAGGGTGGAGCAGGGATAGGATGTACCATGTAGTCATTAATGAGGGGACAGGGATGCAATATACCATGTGCTAATCATTAATGGGGGTGCAGGGATAGGATGCACCATATGCTGGTCATTCAGAGGGATGAGGGGAGAGAACATACCATGTGTTGGTCATTCAGCAGGTGTACCACGCGGGAGGTCCACTCGCCCATGGGCACAAGGTCAGGCGAGGTCTTGTAGAGGCGCAGGAGGCAGAGGGCCGCACTCTGCTTCACACTGTCCATAGTGTCGCTGAGTGAGGGGGCAGATAGGTCTCGTTAGCAGGGCAGGGGTAGGGCCTCCCTACTCGCTCACCTCCTCTCCTGTCCCAGCCATGTGGTGCCCCGCTTACCCAGCCACCAAGATGCGGGGGATCTCGGAGGCGAAGGCCTCTGCCATCTCGCGGCTGCCCACGTTGGCGATGCAGTGCAGTGCCAGGCACATGAAGGTGGGGTTGCGGCTTGCCAGGTCATTCTTGATGGCGTTGTTAATGAGCCGGATCAGCTCACTGTTGGAGTTCACCAGCACGGAGATGAACAGGTATCCCTGGGGAGGGGCCAGGAGTGGCTTAACAAAGAGGCTGAGGAAGGGAGGGGCAGGCTGGGCTCAGCCCCTGTCCCATGGAAGCCAGAGCCCAGTGGCACCCTCTCCTCCCGCCCTACCAAGACATCAGCCCCACAGCCCATTTCCAACCACGGCATTATGACCCAGCTCCAGCCGCATCTCTGCTTCCCTTCCGGGTCCCCAGCTCTGCCTCAACCCTATTCCTGCTGCTGCCCCCACCCTTCCATCCCACTCCTGCTATGCACCCCACTGCCCCTTCCCCACAGGGGCTGCAGCAGGAGGCTGCCCTGAATGCAGGCTCCCCTCCTACAGACCCACTCTTTGCCCAGCCCTCAGGCACCTGTTCTGTCCAAGGTGCTCAGTACCCAGCCCCACCAACCCGCCCTCCTCAATGCCCTGCCCCCTACCCTTACCTCAGGACCCAGTCCCGCAACACTGCCTAGCACTCATCTCCATCCTGCCCCACAGTGCCCAGCCTGCCCATTTCACCCAACAGCGCCCAGTGACCAGCTCCCTCATCCCACCCCAGTGCCCAGCCCTTTCACACCCCACTCCAGTATCCACAGTCCAGCCCCCCAATCCCTCCCCATGGTGCCCAGTTCCCACTCCCCTATCCTGCCCCACAGCCCCCAATGCCCAGCTCTTCTATGCTTCCCCCAACCTACCACACAGTACCCAGCCCCCCACTCACAATCTGCTTCTCGGTGTACTTGTTTGAGCTGAGCAGGTTGACAGCCTCCATGTGCCCAAAGTCAATGTCATGGCCAAGCAGAAAGATGAAAAGCAGCTTGCAGACATATTTCTTTTTGCTGTAGCCATCCAGGGCCTTGTCCCCTGGCAAGAGAGAAGAGAGGGGAAGGGGGAGGTGGGGGTCACCAGAACTGCTGGAGGTGGGGGCAGGGGGAAGCAGGGAGAGATCAGGTGTGAATTCTGTCCTGGGGGATGGATTAAGATACAGGAAGCATGTCTGGATCTAGGGATGCAGGGAACAGGAAGACTTGGGGGGGGGGGGGGGGTCTTCTGGGTGGGGGAAGCAGGGCAGGGAATGATCCAGGGGGACTGGATAGGAAGGAAGGCTGAGTCCATCCCTCCCCATCCAACAGCCTTCCATGTGTTTGAGGGGGGTGCTGCTCAGAAGTGCATTGAACCCCCCCCCCACCCAGCCACAGCCCCTCTGGACAGGACCTACACTCACCCTTGAACTTGGAGCGGATGTTGGCCAGTTCCTTGTTGATCCTCTTGATCTCAGCCTCTTTGCTTTTACCTGCAATGGGAGCAGCAGGAACAGATGTGCTCAGTGGGGATGGAGCAGACCACAGACCCATTCCCCTTATCCCTGGTTGTAGGGTCAGATAAGGGCTGGCACTTCCTCAAGGGAAAAGGCCCCTGCCTCATCCCTACCCCCAAAGGCCCAGCTGACACAACCCAAAGTCCTAGCATCTGCTCCATCTCTTGATCACAGCCAATTCCTTCCCCACAGCCCCAACATTCCCCTGCTTTCTCCCTTCCCCACATCCAGAAGGCAGCTGCCAGCTGGCCCCATCAGCTTCTTTCCTTCCCCACCTCCTCCAAGTCTTTCCTAGGGAAGACCAAAGAGAAACCCTGGGACTAGTTTATATAAGAGCCTCTCAGCCAGTACTAAAATGCAGCCAGCTCGGGAGGGGCACACTGGAGGACTGGTTATAGAAGGATCCCTTGCCCAGCACTAAGATGCAGCCAGCTCTGGGGTGGGGCACATGGGGAACTGATTATACAGGGAACTCTCGCCTGAAACTAAGATGCAGCCAGCTCTGGGGAGGCACACACTGGGGGGCAGTTATACTGGAATCCCTCACCCCAGCACTAAAATGCAGCCAGCTCTGGGATGGATGCAGGGAGGAGCTGTTTATTCATGACTCTCCTATCATTTCCTCCCAGATTTCAACCCATTCCAGCTCAACAGAGACCTCTTTGCTGTAAACATCTAAAGCCTTGTCCCCTGGGCACAGGAAAAGGGGATGGGAAAGGGGTCCCCAGCCCTGCCAGGGGGTCATGCAAAGATTGGGAGGAGCAGGGCAGAGGCGTTCTGTCCTGAGGGAGGTGGTGGGAGAAGCAGGTCTGGATCTGGGGATGCAGGGAACAAGGAGACTTGGGCATGTCCCTCACGCCCCTGCTGTGTCCGACTCCAGCCCCAGCGTGCTCAGCCTGCCTGTGGGAATGACCCTCGGCCCTGCTCCAAAAAGGGGCTTCGGGCAAAGAGCTGGGACTGCCTTTATCCTTGGAGCTGGGAAGAGGAAGAGGATCAGGTAGGGACAGCCTAGAAAAATAACAGCCTGGAGGAACTAGCCAAGGTCCCTCCTCTGTGAAAGAGACCCCGACCCCCCCGCGCACCAGCTGCTGGACAGACACAGCCAAGAGCCACTTCCTGTCCCAACAGGCAGGGACGGGGGCTCGGGGGGAAGAGTGCATGGAGGGGGGCACTCCACTGCAGCTGGACTAAGCTGGGGACCTGCCCACCGCTGGCTGCCAACACTGGTGTCTTGTGGGGGTGGGGAAGGGATGCAAGGAAGGGAGGGGAAATTTTCCAAGGGGGCTCAGCCTGGAACTGTGAAGGGGGGATGGGACCAATCCAGGAGCCACCTCAGGGCACAGATTGTGGTGGGGAGGGCAGAGACCTGGTGAACAACCGTGCAGGGGCAGGAAGAGAGAGCTCTGGGGGGCAAAGGAGGGGGTCGAGTGGGTACAGCCGGAAATAACGGCCTGGGGGAGGGAGCCAAGGAAGACCAACCCCCCCACACACACCGCACGGACACATACCATACCACACACGCACCTCACACACACGCACATGCCAAGGCTAGACAGACGCCGCCAAGAGCCACTTCCCGTCCCAAGGGGCAGGGGGAGGGGGAGAGGAGGGGCGGCGGGGCCCGGCCCGGATCCACAGGGGCAGCGCGGGGCGGGGACGGCGCGGCTGGTGGGGCGGAGCCAGCTCACAGTTGCGGATGTCGGAGATGAAGACGGCCAGGCCGCGCATCCCATCGCCCTTGGACACGGCCGGCATCGCAGCAGCGGCCCCGACCGGCCCGGCCCAGCGACCCGCTCCCCAGTCCGGATGCGGCCCGGCCTCGCCCGCACCCCCGCGCTGCCACCATTGGCCGTTGCCCATGCCACTCCACCCCCTCGCCCACCTCCTATTGGGCAGCCTCCTTGTCGCTCCACGCCCGGCCCACCCCCTTCCCCAGTCTATTGGTTCCGCCCCCGCGGGTTCCGCTCTCAGTGGTAGGGGGCGCTGTTACTTAAAGGGAGCCCCGCCCCATGTGTTTTCTCATTGACCGCTCCTCATTAGCCCCGCCCCACGCCAGTATTTATTGGTTGGGCTGACCGAGTGACAGCCCACGGGTTTAGCCCATTGGTCGCCTGGCGGGGCATTGAGGGGACACTCGTAAGTTAAAGCGAGCCCCACCTCTTCTTCCTTGCTGTTAGGCATTATCAGTCACTACACCTCCACGCTATTGGCTGGTCGGACAGTCCATCTATATTAGACCCTCCCCCTCGTAGCGGGCCGCAATGATCCCTCATGGCCAGGTTCCGCCTTCCCGCGCAACTCATTCAATCACCTGCCTGTCGCTCAGATGGTAGTCCCGCCTCTTCTCCATCCCTATTGGCATCTCCCATTCTCCTGCCATGGAATAGGCCCGAGAGCATTGAAGGCCTCGTTCGCTGATTGGCGAGAAGCTGCCAGGATCCTGGCTGGGGATTGGAGGGTTGGGGCCTGCAGTTCCGGGGTGGGGGAACACTAATGGGGGCCGGGGGGTGCTGCCAAGCCAGCAGCTGGGTGGGCGGGGCTTGGAGATAGATTACTTGAGTTCTCTCCCAACTGTGGGAAGGGTGTGGGGTTAAGTGGTTAGAACAGGGGGCTGCGAGCCAGGACGCCTGGGTTCTTTCCGAGCCGTAGGAGGGTGGCGAGATGGGCCAGACTTGAGGATGGGCCTGGGTTCCCCACAACTCCCCCGTATTTTACACTGGTTTTGCTTCCTCTTTTCCCTCCCTGCAGCTCCAGGAGTATAGAGGAGCCGGAAGGTTGCAAAACGCCTGCCCTGCAGGCTACACCCGGCCTGACCCTGCCCAGAGCCATGTACTGCCCATCTCTGTGATGTGACCCCTGCCACTTGCACACCCAGCATCTGCTCCTCTCCAGCACCGCTGCCCAGCTCCCCTTACCAGTCTGAACCCCTACTGGAGCCAGCCCATGCCAGGGTGACACCCATCCTGCAGGGGCCAGGCTATGAATTCACACCGGACGCCTGGGTTCCATCCCAGCTCTGGGAGGGGAGTGGCACACCCCCACTGGCCAACTCAACTCTATAGCTGCTGCCCATGTCCCTTTAAGACCCCTTGTGATCTCACAGAATCCTGATGTCAGAGGTCATGGGGTGAGGTGACTGTTGTATCCCATGGTGACACTTGTGAAGTCAGGTCAGGGGAATCCCTGCTCCCTCTCCCCTACCTGGGGTCAGGACCAGATCCTGTCTCTCACATGGGGCCCTTGGGCTAGTGTGACACCCTTCACACAAGGACCCTGCTCCTCGCACAAGGACTGCGCCCATCACACAAGTCCTCAGGCTTTGCAAGAGGAGAGCCAAGAGGGAGGAAGGTGGCCCCTTGCATAAGGAAGCTGCCCCTCCCTCTGCAGCACCATGGCCTATGTGGTAGTGAAAACCATCTGGCAGTCGAAGGAAATCAATGAGGCTGGGGACCCGCCCTCTGGGGCAGAGACCCAGGCCCAGAGTGCCAGGGACCTGCTGGGCAAGGCTGGTGCCAAGGCCCTGCTCAAGAAGAAGAAGGCGGTGTCTTTTCATGGGTGAGGGGGGGTGGAGCTGTGCCCAGGTTAGAATATGGTCCTGGGATGCCTGGGTTCTGTGCCAGCTTGGAGGGACAGGCCCAGAGACCAGACACCTGCTTGGAGGGACAGGCCGGGAGCCCAGCTGCCTGGGTTCCATCCCAGCTCTGGGAGGAACTGGAATCTGGGAGGGACCAGGATGCAGCAAGGACAGGGCTCAAACCCTGGATGCCTAGTTTCTGTCCCTGCTCTGGGAGGGATTGGGATTGAGCAGGGAAGGAGCTGGGAACCCAGATGCCTAGGGCCCTTCTCAGCTCTGGGAGGGATCAGGATCTAATAGGGAACAGAGCTTGGAGCCCAGACACCTGGGGTCCCAGTTCTCCTGGCACCAGTCTGGACTTGAGACCCCTGTTGTGGCTGGGGAGCAAGCAGCATAACTAACCACCATCCTCTCCCCACCCACAGGGTGGAGCCCCCCCTGGCCAGCGAGGGCCCTCCCAGCCGCCTCAACCTGAAGCGCTCATCAGCCTGCACCAATGTGTCACTGCTGAACCTGACAGATGGGGAGCGCGACGACTCCACTGAGTCCACGGACGACAGCCCCTCCCGCGGCCCATTGCACCCACCGGACCCTGCTGGCTCTGAGGATGACACTGATGCCCCCACCCCAGTGGTGAGGGGAGGGCCTGGCCTCTTCCCCTCCCCTACTCCTTCCCCCTGCTCTAGGGAGCCCTGAAACTGCCTTTGTCATGGGGGCTCCTGAAGAGCGGGATGCCAGCAGGGAGGTCTGGATATGGGGTTCTCTGAAGAAGGGGGGGATCTTCTGAGGGGTTGGGGGAGCAGGGATGTGCTGGGGGATCTCTTAGTGGCACCTATGAAGGGAACTCTTTGTAGGGGTCTTGCGGAGGGTAGGCAGGGGGCCTCCATGCTGGGTCCCCAGGCAGAAGGAGGAGGACTCCACATGGGGATTTAGCGCCCCCCCCCATCTCCCACAGGACATGGCAACCAGTGGCCTGGTTCGTGCCAAGGACTCAGTCACCAGTCTCAAAGAGCGGGCGTCCCGCGTCAACAGGCGAGTCCAGAGCCTGCAGGTCTGTGCCCCTTGCAAGCCCCCTCCCTCACCCAACCCTGGCACCTACCAGGACCTACCTGCACCCCCTGACACCCCCAGGGGGCTGATCATCCCCAGGGGTATCCCTGCCTATGGGACTGTACCACTGGGAGCCCACAACCCCTTCCCTACCCCCCCCCCACACTCTCTCCCTCCCTTGGGGCCCCATCCCAAGCCAGAATCCTACCCCACCTCTCCCCTACCCCTTCCCCCTCACTCCCCCTGGGGCAGGAGGCACCAAACCTGGCCCCTTCACTCTTCTGCCCCCCCACCCCCAGAGCGAGTGCTCCATGCTGTGTGAGAACCTGGAGCGGCGACGCAGGGAGGCGGAAGACCTGGAGGAGCACTGCACACGGCTGCAGGTATGGGGTGGCCTATGCTGCCATGGCTGCCCATTGGAGGCATTGCAGTGTAGGGCAGGTAGCTACAGATAGGGGGCGCTGCATCCAGCTGGGGGCTTCTGCCAGCTGCTGCCCCTCTGCCCCCCCACAGGAGAGCTGCCGGAAGGTGAGCCAGTCAGTGGAAGACGCTGAGATCAAAACCAACCTGCTCAAGAAGAACTCAGTGCTGCTGGAGGTGAGAGCAGGGCTAAGGGGACTGCTGGGGGGAAGCTTGCAGCACTGGAGAAGTCCACACCCCAGGGGCACTGTTGGGTGGGGGAAGCTCATAGTGCCGGTTCCCTGCCTAGGAGAAGCTGCGCTCACTGCAGCGCCAGGCACAGGGTGGGGACCTGAGCTGGCCAAATCCGGAGGCACTGGGTATCCCCAAGCCCTTCCTGGAGGTGACAGGGGGCAGCCTGGCTCCCCAAGGCTGCCCTGGGACACTGGAAGATGAAGAGAATGAGGAAGGCAGCACCACTGAGGCCCTCAATAGCCTGCAGAAGGTGCCAGCAAGGACCTGGGACATGAGACTGGAAGGGCTGCAGCTGGAGAGCAGGTGCCAGGGGGCAGCGGGGCATAGGGCAGCCAGGGGGAGGGGTTCATGGGGACATATTGGGGGGGTGATCACTTCCCTGCCCTTGCCCCAGGCTGGGGGGCCCCCTTCTACCCCCATCCCCTTTCTACCCCTTGCCCCTTGGAGGGGGCCTTGGTGTGGAGGGGTCCCCAATCTGTAACCCTTGGGCTGAGGGGTCCTTCTTCCAGCCCAGCCCCCCTCTGACCTGTGCTTGGCTGCTATGGGAGGGGCAGGGCAGGGAATAGAATGGGGGTCCCTGCCAGCCCAGCCCCGCTTGACAGCCCCTTGTCCCCAGCCTGGGGCCACTGAAGTGGCTGGAGCAACTGCGGGCCCGGTGGGAGCGTGACTGGCAAGAACAGAGTCAATGCCTGCAGGGGCAGCTGGACGAAGCCTCCACCATGTAGGTACCTGCCCCTCAACCCCCACTTGGACCTCCCTCACCTGTGCCCTGGGTCCCTGCCTCATCCCCCCTGCACCTCCTACCCACAGCTCCCCCACACCCCCTCCATTTCCCATCCCCCTTGCACCTCATGCCCACAGCTCCCCTGTACCCCTTCTATGCCCCAATGCACTAAGACCTCCATTCCCCCAACACACTGGACCCCCACACCCTCTAGAGGCCCCCTCCTCTCTCCCCCATCACACCACCTACTATGCCCCCATGTCCAATCCCCTGCCATCCCCTCCCCATCCCCTTTGCAGCAATTGGGTTAGGCTCTTTGCAAACTCAGGCTCCTGTGCTCATGCCCAGAGCAGCTGCCTGTCTGGCTGGGGGTGAGGGACACAGAGAGGGAGCTGCCTTCTGGGCTCACTCCCCACCCCACCCCTGCAGGGCGAAGTGCACGGTGCTATCTCTCACTCAGCTCCAGTCTGACCTAGAGCAGCTGAGGCAGATCAAGCCCCTACTGGAGGACCTCTCCTGGCAGCTGGGCACCCTCAGAGGCCTGGAGGTGCCCAGCAGAGCCACTGGTGCCTGTGCCAGGTGAGGAGAGCATGGTGCATTGAGTGTGGGTCAGGAGTAAGGGGCACCAGTGGGGCTGGGAGGGTGGTGAAGGGGGCTACTGGTCCAGGAGTGAAGTGCACTGGCAGGGCTTGGTGGGGTGGGGAAGCAGGGGGCTGTGGTTTGGGAGTCGAGGGCACTGGCAGAGCTGTATCTGATTCTTCCCCCTCACCCCCCCCCCCCAGCCAGGGCTGTGCCATCATGGAGAGCTTGCGGCAGATGGTGGAGCGTGCGGTGGCACCTGTGCTGGAGGAGCTGAAGCAGCGTGAGGGCACCCGGACATCCTGCCCTTCCTGCCAGAGGCTGCACAGCAAGATACTGGTAGTGTAGGGGAACCCCCCAAGCCTCTGTCCTTGCCCCCTTGTACCACCTCCTCAAGTGAAGCGGCCTGGCAAGAGCAGAAACCACTCTCACCAGGGCCCCCCACTCCCTTCCTGAGACCCCCTGCCTGCCACCCAGCCCCCTCCTCAGGTGAAGATTCTTCCCAACCCCAGATCTAGGACCCCCCCCCCCCACTTGACTTCCCCTCTCCCTCCACCCAGCTGCTTCCTGCCCCCCCCTCCCGTGTGACAACTCTCTCCTTTCTTCCCCCCCAGGACCTGGAGCAGGAGGCTCTAGAGACCCATACCCAGGTGGAGACGCTGAATTCCAGCCTGCGCCTGGCCCAGGATGAGGCCCTGAGAGCCAAGACCTACCTGGAGCAGGCCTGGATCAGCCCCCAGTGAGTGAGGGGCACTGGCAGGTCTGGGCAGGGCAGGGGGCTGCTGGTCAGAGTGAAGGGGAGCAGGGATGGGGGGCAGGGAGCTGGAAATCAGGAGTGTGGAGCACTGGCTGGGCAAGGCAGGAGGCTGCAGGTTGGGAGTGTGGGGCACCAGCAGAACTGGGGGGGGCACTGTGCCAGCCCAGGCAGGTACAAGGGGTGAGAGGCATTGCTCTAGGTCTGGATCTAACCTCCCTTCTGCCCCATAGGGAGAAGCCCCTCAGTCTTGACCCCCTGCACACACGGCTCAGCTCCCTGCAGGCCCAGCTGTCAGCAGAGGGAGCCCCCCTGGTATCCCTCAAGCCCTGCAGCAGGGAGAACCACAGCCTCCAGTAAAGCCCTGGGAACCATATCCTTGACTGTGCCTCTTTGGGGTGATGGCAGCAGGTGGGGAGCTGACTCAGGGGTGAAGCCCCTGGCTGGGGGTGACAGGGATGCTTCAAAGAGTTGCTGTCCTGACCTTGTCATGGGGAGGGCAGGTCTCCGGGCTGTGCCCCTCCCCTGGTCCCTTAGCAGCCTGACACCCCTATCCCCTCTCCCAACACTGCTTCTCCCCCAGCCATGCCCTCATCAGCCCCCTGACATCACTCCTTCCCCAATTCCCCCATCACTCCCCACACATCATCCATTCCCCATTATGTCCTGCTACATAAGGACACTGGCTGGGGGGGAAGCTCACAGCACTGGGAAAAGTTTCCTCAGACATCACCCCATTTCCCCCTCCAAGAGAAACCACCGGCCTGGTGCAATTGGGACACTTTATTGTTTGTTTGTCAGCATTGGCAACAAACCCCTCTGTTCTCTGTCCCACCATGCCATGGTGGGTGGGGCTGGTCCCCTTCCCCTGTGTGTGTGTGTGTGGGGGGGGGAGAGAGACGGGGACACACACACACACACGACGACACACACGACTGCTCCCTCCTCCACACATCACACCTAAACTATCCCGTCCCCAAAACACAGACACAGAAGCAAAGGACAGCAACATTGGGGGGCGGGGTGCAACGGGACTTGGGCTACTCCCTCCACCACAGCGCCCCCTGGTGGGCCTGGGAGCTAGGACGCCTGGGTTCTATCCCAGACCTGGGAGGGTATCTGGGGATCAGGCTAACCCTGATCATCCCCCCCCTCCCCCATCTTCTCACCCCACAGCAAGGGGAATGGGGTCCTGCTCCCCGCAGTAGGCTCCCCAAGGCTAAAATGACTGGAATCTCCTTTTGGGGGGGGGCACAGAAAGGTCAATCAGCAGTCCCTGATTGCAAGGATCTGACCCCCACAGCCAAGGCATTTAGCCCTCCCGTGGGGGGCCCCATTTGTGGCCAGTGCAGTCATCCCCTGAGCAGTCACCCTAGAGATCCCCAGGGCAGGGCCCTGTTCCCCCATCACCCTACAGGATATGACACAGAAGTCTGTGCCTCCCATGGGTTTATTGGAGTGCTGGGAGTTGCAGGGGGAGGGGGACAGGTTCTGCAGCTACTTTGGGCCTAGACTGAACAGTGCCAGAAGGTCCAGCAGGGCGGAGCGGATGTGTGCCCCAAAGCGGTGAGCGTCCTGGAAGAGTGGGAGAGGGCACAGGTTAGTCCGGGTTGCGGGGGTGGGGGGGGAGAGATGGACAGGACAGATGGGCCACTCACCGTCTGGGGGCTGGAGATCTTGCAGGACACATGGAAGGTGAGCAGGTCCTCGCCAATGATGATGTAGGAAACGCCATAGCCATTGTCATCCACCTGCAGGGGTGGGGGGAGGGCAGGGAGGTGTGAGTGGAACCCAGGTATCCTGGCTGCTCAACCTTCCCATGACTCTGCTCTCAGACCTGGGAAAAAACCCAGGAGTCCTAGCTGCCAGCTCCTCCTTGCTCTGACACCACTAGAACCCACACCCCCTGCCTCCCAGCAGCACTGGAAGACAACCCAGGTGTCCTGGCTCCCAGCTCCCCTTTGCTCTGATCCACTAAACACCTCCCATTAGAATGGTGACAGAACCAAGGTGTCCTGGCTAAAGCCCCTGGCATCCCTGACCCCAGGCTGGAACCCGGGTGTCCAGGCACTCACCGGCCCAAATCCACCCCCACAGGAAATGTAGTCCGGGTGGTTCTTGAGGTCGAAGAGCTCAATCTGCTGGACAGGGGTCTGGCTGGTGGAGAGTCCCCAGGGCTCTGCCAGGACCTGAAGGGGTGGGAGGGGTTGTGGGTGGAGGGTTCCCTCCCTTCTAGGCTCCTCCTTCCCTGCCTGTCACCCCGCTGTCACCTCCAGACAGGCAGCAGCATAAGCCCTGCCCCCTAATTTGACCCACCCTCAAGCCTCCCCCACCCCCTCCTGGGATCCCCAACTGCATTTAGCCTCACCCCTAATCTCCCAAGCCACACCCATTCCAGGGACTGCCCCTCCCCTTCCCCAAGCCCCACCCCCTCTCCAGGATGGGTCCCCATCCTGCCCTGGGATCTGCCCCACCCCTGGGATCTGCCCCACAACCTTCCCAGGGTGCCAAGCCAAGCCTACCTGGAGAAATCACCCCTTCTCCCCACTCCAGGCCCACCCACAACCTGGGTCCTGAGACCTGCCCATGCCCTGCCCCTCCTTGAGACTCCGCCCCTGTCCTTGAGGTCCTGCCCCCTCCCTGCCTAGCCAAGTTCTGCTGCTGAGACTGGCCCCCCAACCCCGCACCTCCTTGAGGAAGGGAGAGTCCACCCCCAAGTACTTGGAGACCACGTAGAGGCAGAAGAGGTGTCGGTCAATGCCGGCACCCGTCATGGCCCGGCGGTACAAGGCCTGGTGCTTCTCGGTTGCTACCCGGAACAGAGCCAGGCGTTGCTGGGGCTGGCAGCGGGGAATGGAGGGAAGAGCGGGTCAGAGCTCATGCACCCCACCCCCACAGGGCCTTGTAGAAGAGGTACTGCCTTCTTCCCAAGTACCCCCTTCATTTCCCCCAGCACCCAGTCTGCAGACCCCCCCCCCCCCCCCAGACTCACGTTTTGTGCTGGGTCCATCATGGCCCTGACGAAGTTGCAGGACTCGATGGAGCAGGAGCGGACAGTCTCGGTGCGGCCCTCACGGAACAGCCTGGTCATGGAGGCCTCGTAGGTCAGGCAGAACTTCCCCTTGTCCTGGGGGTGTGGGAGGGAAGGGGGGACCTGCTTATACCAGGACCCCTGAATTCTTCTAAGCTAGAGCAGTGTGGCAGTGGAATAGATGCCTAGGGAAGCTGTGCGCTCAGCACTGCTGGTGTTCAAGAGGCAGGACAGGCACTGGTCAGGGATGATTTAGGTATAGCTCTGCCTGTGTTCTGCTACAGGGATTTCCCAGGCTTCTGGGCTTTCCTGGATGCCCTTCCCCCCTTTCTATTACATGTGCCAGGGTGTTTTTAAGCCTCCCTTAGAAGCATTGCATATTGGCTGCAGCCAAAGCAAGGGATTGGGACTGGGCTGTGCTAATAGATTTCATAGACATTAGGGCTGGAAGGGACCTTGGAAGATTCATAGATTCATAGATGTTAGGGTCGGAAGGGACCTCAATAGATCATCGAGTCCGACCCCCTGCATAAGCAGGAACCCCCTGCATAAGCTCATTGAGTCCAGCCCCCTGCCCAAAGGGCAAGAAGTCGGCCGGGTTCATAGGATCCCAGCAAGATGAGCATCCAGTTTGCTCTTGAAGGTGTTCAATGTGGGCGCTTGAACCACCTCTGGTGGCAGGCTGTTCCAGACCTTGGGGGCTCGGACAGTAAAGAAATTCTTCCTTATGTCCAGCCTGAAACAGTCTTGTAGTAGTTTATGACCATTCGACCTAGTCGTCATCCCTTGGGGCGCTCTGGTGAACAAACGTTCCCCCAGATACTGGTGGTCACCCCTGATAAACTTATAGGTGGCCATCAGATCACCCCTGAGCCTGCGCTTTTCCAGGCTAAAGAGCCCCAGGGCTCTCAGCCTGTCATCGTAGGGTCTGCTTCCCTGACCTCTGATCATGCGTGTGGCTCTTCTCTGGACTCTCTCAAGCTTCTCCACATCCTTTTTGAATTGTGGAGCCCAAAACTGGACGCAGTACTCCAGCTGTGGCCTCACTAAGGCCGAGTACAAAGGGAGAATGACGTCCCGGGATTTGCTTGAGAAGCATCTATGGATGCAAGCCAGCGTTTTGGTCGCTTTACTAGCCGCAGCATCGCACTGCAGGCTCATGTTCATCTTGTGGTCAACGATGACCCCCAAGTCTCTTTCTTGCATAGTGTTGGCCAACATAGCACTGCCGAGCCTATAAGGATGCTGCGGGTTTTTCTTCCCAAGGTGGAGAACCTTGCATTTATCGGCATTGAACACCATCAGATTCTCGTCCACCCACTTGCTGAGCCTGTCCAGGTCAGCCTGGATCACCCGCCTGTCTTCTGGTGTGGATGCTTTTCCCCAAAGTTTGGTGTCATCAGCGAACTTGGCCAGTCCACTTCTGACTCCAGTGTCCACATCATTAATGAAGATGTTGAACAGTATGGGTCCAAGGACAGAGCCTTGGGGGACACCACTGGTCACAGGACACCACGATGAGTGACTTCCATCAATTACTACCCCCTGGGTAGTAATGCTCCTGCTGGGACCAAAGTTCCTCACTACCGGGTTTTGCCCCTCTGCTCAGGGTCAGACCAATCACCACAGTTGGGGGCAGGATGGAATTTTACCCCATAGTCAGACTGGGGGAGGGAGTTTTGCCTTCATCTGTAGCAGGAAGTGTGGCCTCTACCTGGGACCTCTTAAGTATGTATGAACAACCTTTTCCAGCAGATCTGGGTGTGATGTCTTGTGTTGTGTCAGGATTGATGGTAGTTTTACTAAGAGGTTGTATGATGGATTTGTAGGGGATGGTTTGGCTAGGGCTGATCCTGACTCAGGCAAGGGGAGGTCCCTTCCAGCCTAACTCCTCTATGGTTCTATGATACACAATGCCAAGATGCAGCCAGCTCTGGGGAGAGGTAGGTTGGAGGGGCTGGTTGATGCATGAAGCTCTCGCCTGGTGCTGAGACACAGCTGCCTCTGGGATGGGGCCTGTTGGGGAGTGCTACTTATACCAGGACACCTTGCCCAGCACCAAGATGCAGCTAGCTCTGGGGTGAGACATATTGGAGGGCCTGGTTGATGCACAGACCCCTTGCCTGGCATTGAGATGCAGCTGTCTCCAGAGGGGTGTATTTGAGGGGGGGGGGGTGTTATAAGCTCACTGGTGATGAGATGCAGCCAGCTCTGGGGTGAGGCACATGAGAATAGGCAGTTTAGGCATGGCCCCCTAGCCTGGTGCTGCAATGCAACCACTTCTGGGGTGCAGCACATGGTATAGGACTGGTTAGACAGGGACTCCCCTGCTCCAGTGCTGAGATGCAGTTGCCTCTGGGGTGGAGCAGGCTGGGAGAGCTGCTTATAGCAGAACCCCTTAGCCAAGATGCAGCCATCTCTGGGGTGAGATGCCGGGGGGGGGTTGGTTTTGCATTTCTGCTTGGACCCCTCGCTTGATGCAGAGAGGGCCAGCAGACCACAATGGCAGTTTTAGAGAGCTATCGCAGGCCAGTCAGCACTTCCTGCCTCTCAACAGCCCAGAGCCCATGTGCCCTGTGGTTCCTCACTGCCGCCAGCAGCTGACCGTACAATCCTGGCCCTGCCCCGCCCCACCCCACCCCACCCCACCCCACCCCTGCTTTGGATTCACCCTAGCTGGAGCGGACCAGCTGGGACCCACATGCACAGCACCAACCCCAGCCTGCCCTGCACCTCTTGCTGAGTGCAGGGAAAAGCAGCCACCCTGTGGCCCCTCTCCCCTGCCACCACTGCCCTGCTGGGTGGCCTGGAGGTGGCGCTGGAGAAGAGCCGCAGGGCAGCAGCAGGGTCCAGGCACCTGCAGCAAGAAGGGCCTGGCAGAACCAAGAGGGAGGCAGCCTCTTTTCACCCCAGCCCATCAGCAGCTTCTGCCCTACTGCCACTGCCACTCATCTTGGGCGGGCAGGTCCAGAGTGGGATGGTGTTGGGTCTGTGCACACAGGTCCCAGCTGGTCCAGAGCTGGTCTGCTGTGGTCGGTTCTGGTCTGGAGTGGGTGCGGGACGAATTGGGCCAGGGCCAGGGCTGCGCATGCAGGTTCCTGCCCGTCCCAATGGGGCCAGAGTCCAGTTGTGGAGCTGCCACAGCCCTGCTGTGCACCCAGGGGTGGCAGGACGCACCATGGGCCAGACAGCACTAAAGGACCTGCTGCAGGCCTGATAAAGTCCCTCTGTGGGCCAGATCCAGCCATTTTGCCTGCCCCTGGTTTACAGGGATCCCTGCCTGGTTGCTGATATGCAGCCAGCTCTGGGGAAGAGTTGTACCCGGTAGTGTGCCAGCTGGATGGCGATCTGGATGAAGGCATCGGGGCTGGTATGGCACTTCTTGATGAGCCCCTTCCCAAACTGCTTGAAGGGGAAGGTGTGGAAGTCAATGTCGTCTGCCAGGGCCTGGGCCACCCTCAGGGATCCCTGGATCACCTGCTGGCACTTGGAGGGCAGGCAGGAAAGGAGGGTAAATGTTATGAGGAGAGTGCCCTCCCCCCAGCCCTTCCTTTGCCCAGTGTGGCAGAGACCCCCCAAAAGGGGCCCCACTCACATGGCTTGTCCTACTGGCCCCACCCCTTGTGGCCTGACTCCACCCCCACAGGCCCCACATCCCAAGTTCATGCTACTAGCCCAACCCCTTTCTGTGACACCACCATTGCTGCCACCTGCATGCCCCACCCCACACTGCCCCCACCCCTTACTGATGTCACCATTGCCCCAAATGCCTGTGATGACCCTCCCTTACAGGCTCTGCCCACACCCCTGGTCCCACCCTCTAGCTCCATCACCCTCCAGGTGTGCCTCAGGCCCTGCCCCCAGCTCTCACCTCCTCAGGGATCTCCCACTGCAGTTTCTGAGGGGGGGGGATGTCCGGGTCCATCTCCCCCTTGCAGTGACCATTCACATCATAGCCCAGCTGGAAGGCGTCTGTGGCCAGCATATACTGCAGGGGTTTGGGTGGGTCGAGACGGGGGAGACAATGAGCTGAGGACTCAGGCATCCTGACTGCCACCCCCCTGCTATAACCCACCAGACTCCACTCACCTCCCAGAGCCAGGATAGAACCCAGGAGTCCTGGCTCCCAGCTCCCTTGCTCTGATCCCCCAGACCCTGAGAGCTAGGAGAGAACCCAGGTGTCCTGGCTTCTTAGACACCCTCCCTACCCCACAACAGGAATTAATCCTTGCCATCAATCAGAGATGGGCACTGGACAGCCAGCAGCAGGCAGGGAACCCAGGCATCCAACCTCCCAGCCCCCACTGTTCTCATCCACTAGACCCCTCCCAGAGATGGGACAGAAATCAGGTGACCTTGTTCCCTCTACCCCAGCCCAATTCACCAGACCCCCCTCCCCTCCCAGAGTGGGACCCAGGTATCTGGGCTGCTGGTACCTCAAAGAGGTGGCCCACGATGGGGGCATCAGCCCAGGAATGCTCAGCATTAACCCCAAGTTTCCCGTTGCGGAAGATGATCAAAGTGAAGGATTTATCAAACCACCTGTGGAGGGGAGGGAAGGCAATATGCGGGTGAGAAATGGGGAGGGCGGAGCCTGGTGCTGCCTCCTCCCACCACTGGAGGAGAGGGCCTAACAGCCCCACAACATGCCCAAGTGACGGGGATGGAGACTGGGGTCCCTGGGGGAGGGAGGGGTCCCCATAGGGCAGTTGGCTTGGGAGATACAGTGCATCTGGGGGATCACCCAGCAGCAGCCCCCATCTTTGGCAGGGGGGTTGGGGGCTGTGAGACTACTGCAGGGGGCTGGGGTAGATGGAAGAGGGAGGGCAAAGCATTTCCAGGGTGGGGCTAGAAGTTCCTGTGGGGGTCATGGATTGCCCCTGTTTGTCATGGCCCTGCCCAGGGGTCAGGTCACATGTCATGATCCTGCCCATGCATCAGCACCTTGGCATGATGGATGGGAGTCAGGTTTGCCTGTCATAGCACTATCTGTGGTAGACAGGGACCAAAGGTCAGCAGTCAGACCCCTCCCCTGCCGCTCCGGTTGTGGCACTGCTTGTGGTAGATAAGGTCAGGGGTCAGATCTGCCTGTCATGGGCCCCTACCCATGCATCAATGTCTTGGTGTGGTGGATTGGGGTTGGAGGTCAAACCCACCTGCCATAGCACTGCCCATGGTGAATGGGGGTCACAGGTCAGGGATCAGACTTACCTGTCGTGGCACTGCCCATGAAGAAGAGCCTTGGCGTAGCGGTCCAGCGCTCGGCCCGGGTCGGGCCCCGTCAGCCCCTGCTCGGTTGTGTCCAGGGTGACAAAGAAAGCAGCTCGTTCCACAGCCTCCAGTGACTGCTGGTTCTTCCCTGACCCAAAATAGGTCCGGCGGGCCCGAGCCCAGGGCTCCCTGTAGCATTTGTGAGGGAGAGGTCAGGCGTCAGAGGCCACCTCCCTCCCCTTCCCCACAGGTCATCCACATCTCAAGTCCCATGCGAGTCCCTTTTGGACCCTCCCAGTCCCCAAGTACCCCCCTGGCCCCTCCCTCCCCAGGTCACAGCCCCTCCTGCCCCCCCTCCCGCCATGTCTTGCTCCATATCTCTACCTGCCCCCTGTCCCTCCCCACGCACCTGTCCCCAGCAGTCAGGGCAGCCAGGTGTTCCTCTCCAGGCACAGGGGGCGTGGGGTCATCCAAGATGTGTTGGAACTGGGCTTGGAGCTCGCGGGGCCTGAGGAGCCGCCCGCTATGGTACAACCTAAGCCGGTAGAAACGGCCAGCGTGGAGCACTGCGATGTGCTTGCTGTCGCTCACATGCTGGATGCGGTCTGGGGAGGGGAGGGGACAGCCAGGGCGTGGGGGCAGGGCAAGGCAAGGGAGTATACCCTCCATGCCCCGCTTTCCATGGGCGGGGATCCTCTCCCCCCACCCATGCTCCATGGATAGGGATGCCTCTCTCCCCACTACTACTCCACCAACAGGGCTTCCTGCTAGATGGAGAGACCCCACACTTCCCCCAAGCACAAGGGACCTCTTCCCATTCCCAGACCCCATGGAAAGGGACACCCCCTCCCCAACACTCATACCTCACAAACAAGGCCCCCCTGCCCCCATGAATGGTGAGACCCCCCCAGTCTTCCCCATGGATGGAGACCACCCCCTACAAAAAGGGACATTCCTCCAATCCTGAACACAGATGGACACCCCCTACCCTTCATGGACAGGTACCCCTCTTCCACCCCATGACCAAGGAGAGCCCCTCTGCAGGGTGTACCCCCCCTCCCACTAGCCCACTGCCAAGTCCATCCCAGCACAAGGGAGAGGGTTGGGGTGACTTATGTTTCCCTCCCTTTGGGTCCCCCCAACCTCCAGATCACCCCAGGATCTGCCCCCCTGGGGTTCCTGGCTCCAGCAGGTCCTCAGTCTGGGTCCCCCGTCATGGAAGGTGGGGGATCAGTGGGATATTAGCTGATCCATTCTGCAGCCAGCCCTGGGCATAGGGGTAGGGGTCAGTGGGCTATAACCCCGCAGTCTCTGGAAAGGAATTGTGTGGGTGAGGGGGTCCCCTACCTGCCTCCAGTCCCGGGATGCGGGTGGTGCCAAACATGTGCTCATACTGAGCAGAGCACAGGGGGAGGGTGCCCTGAATCATCAGCTGGGAGGGAGTGGGTGTCACCAGGGTGGAGAATGGGGATAGAGAGAGAGGGAGGGGGGTAGAAAGTCAGGAGAGACCCCTGCTGAGTGCCCCCGAGTCACCACAAAAGCAGAGCCTCTCCACCCAAACTGGGTGCAAGGGGGGGAAGGGGAAATTTCAGCAGCTCAGAGCTCACCTTGAAAACACAGCCCCCTGCCCTACACCAGGCTGGGGGTGGGGCACGCAGACCGTAAAAGGCAGCCCCACAGAGACCCTAGCCCCCAAAGCATGGCCCTCTGCCCAATCTTCTGTCCCTTGCTTGGGGGCTGCTCTAACCCTAAAACAAAGGGAGGGATCTAGAAGGTAGGTCAGAGCTGGGAGCAAAGGAGACCCCGGACCCAAGATTTCATAGTTTCATAGTTGGTAGGGTCGGAAGGGACCTGAGCAGATCATCAAGTCCGACCCACTGCCATGGGAGAAAAGAGAATGCTGGGGTCAAATGACCCTGGCTAGGTGATTATCTAGAATCCTTTTGAAGACCCCCAGGGTAGGAGCGAGCACTACTTCCCTAGGAAGTTGGTTCCAGATCCTAGCCACCCTAACTGTTAAGTAGTGCCTCCTGATGTCTAGCCTGAATCTACTCTCAATCAACTTGTGGCCATTTTTCCTAGTTACTCCTGGTAGTGCTCGGGGGAACAGGGACTCTCCATTCCCAGCAGGTCCCCCCTGGTAAGTTTATAGACAGCCACCAGATCCCCTCTCAGCCTTCTCTTGTGGAGGCTGAACAGGTTCAGGTCCCATAGCCTCTCTTCGTAGGGCCTGCCCTGCTGTCCCCTGACCATGCGAGTGGCCCTGCTCTGGACCCTCTCAATGCTGTTCACATCCCTCCTGAAGTGCGGCGTCCAGAACTGGACGCAGTACTCCAAATGCGGCCTGACCAATGTTGCATAGAGGGGGAGGATCACCTCCTTGGACCTGCTCGTGTTGCATGTGTGGATGCATGACAAGGTGCGGTTCGCCTTACTGACCGCATCCTCACACTGGCGCCCCATGTTCATCTTGGAATCAATAATGACTCCAAGATCCTTTTCTGCCTCTCTGTGCTGACGAGAAGGGAGTTCCCCAGCCCATAGGTATGCTGCTGGTTCTTTCTCCCTAGATGCAACACCCTGCACTTGTCAGTATTGAATCCCATCCTGTTCTCATCCGCCCACCCCTGTAACCTGTCCAAACCTAGTTGTAGCCTGTCGCTCCCTTCTATCGTCCCCACCTCTCCCTACATCTTAGTGTCATCCGCGAATTTGAACTAGGTGCTTTTCACCCCCTCATCTAAGTTGCTGATCAAGATGTTCAACAGCGCAGGCCCAAAGACCGAACCCTGGGGAACCCCACTGCCCACATCCCTCCAGGTCGAAAATGACCCGTTCACCACCACTCTCTGGGTGTGGCCCTCTAGTCAATTTGCAACCCATCTGGCTGTGTAGGCATCAACATCACAATCACCTAATTTTTTACTGAAAATGGGGTGAGAGACAGTGTTGAAGGCCTTCCTAAAGTCCAGAAATACTATATCCACCATGACACCTGTGTCCAAGGATTTTGTGACCTGGTTGTAAAAGGCAACCAGGCTGGTCTGACAGGATCTGTTCCTAATGAACCCATGTTGGTTGCCCCTAAGCATAATCTCCCCTGCTGGTCCCTTGCAGATGTGCTCCTGGATAATTTTCTCAAACAGCTTCCCCAGGACCGAGGTAAGACTAATGGGCCTATATGCTATAGTTAATGGGTCCTCCTTCCTCCCTTCTGGGGTTTCCTCTCAACCAGCCTGGGAGGGAGATTGGGGGAAGTCCCTGTTGCTCCCCAGCAAAGCTGGGGGACTCCAGCACTCACCCTGCCCCTCCCCTGGCAGTCGCGTGGTGTTAAAGACCCGATCCCACTGGGCAGTGCAGAGAGGGATCAAAGTGCCAGGCACCATGAGCTGCACCCGCAAACCCAGGAAGGGTTGGAGGGGCAGGAAAGGGACCCAGAGTGTGGGAGGGGGGAAGGAAATAGGGGGCCCAGGAAGGGGAGGCATCCATAAGGAGAGAGAAGGGAAACAGAGAGGAGTTAAGCATCCTGCGAAACTCCATGCCAAAAACTTCAGGAGGGAAGGAGGCAGCCCTGCCTATGCCCTCATGGGCCAGACTCCTCCCACTGGCCCACCCCCCTGGATCAGGCTCCTCCCCACAGCTCAAGTACCAGCCCTGTCCCCACCCCTTTGCCCCATGAGCTGTGAGAAGGATGTTAGTCCCACCTACAGCCCCCAGAATAGGCACCTCCCCTGGCCACACCCCAGGTTCCTCCCACCCCTCTAGCCCCACCCCAAACCTCAGGCTCCTACCACCCCCTCACCCCACCCCCAGCCTCAGACTCCTCCTACCTCTAGTTTCAAGCTCCTCCTGCTCCATCTAGCCCCACCTCCAAACCTAATGCTCCTCTCACCCACTCACACCAGCACCCACTTGCCCCACAGCCTCCCTGATGTAACTGTACACAAGCAGTTATACCCCCAGCCCCTGCCCAGTGCCCCCCTCACCGGCTTGATCTGCTCCTGGCTGAGAAGTCGCCGGTACAGCAGGATGGCGTAGACAGCATTGCCGGCACGGGCTGCCGGGATGGGGGTTGGGGTGACATACAGGAAGTCCTGGGGGACAGGGGGGTGTTGAGGGACACAGGTGAATGGGAGAGACCCCTCCCCCTTCCCCAGGGGCTCAGAGCAGGGTGTGCGGGGCAGACATGGGGGATCCCCCCTATAGCCAGCACCTGTGGGGGACACAGGGGGGACCCTGATGTGCCCCCCTGGATTTTGGGGGACAGGCAGCTATCGCGGCCCCCCCAGCTGGGGCCCTGTGCCAGGGGCTGCCTGGGCAGGCAGGGGAGTGGGGCAGCGCTGAGTTGAGGGCCAGTCCCCGCATAAGGTAAACTCTCTGCCCTTCCTGGGGACTCACCATGGCATAGTAGTTGCTGTTGACCATGATAGGACCCCGGCCCCGCAGGTAGACATACTCCTCCCACCAGTCACTCACCTGCAGGGAGGGCGACCCTTAGAGCAGCCCTTGCCAACCCCCTGCCCACTGCAGCATAGCGCCCCCTAGTGCCACCCCTCTGCACAGCACAACACAACCTTCCCTAGTGCCACACACACTGTGCACAGTGCCTCCTAGTGCCCCCTGCCCTGCACCCACCAGCACGGTGCCCCCTAGTGCCACATACTGCATGCACCCCAGCACAGCGCCCCATAGTGCCCCCTGCATCCCACAGTGCAGCACCCCCACTGCTCCCTGCCCTGCACCCCACAACACAGCACCCCCTACCGCCAACACTCTGTGCACCCCAACATAGCACCCCCTAGTGCCCCCTGGCCCCTACAGCACAGTGCCCCCTCATGCCCCCTGCCCTGCACAACGCTCCCTAGCAACACCCTGTGCAACCCAGCACAGCATTCTCGAGTGCCCTCTGCCCTACAACCCACAGTACAGCATCCCTACCACCAACATCCTGTACACCCCAGCACAGCGCTCTCTAATGCCCCCCTGCTCCCTGCAGCACGGCACTCCCTAGTGTCAAGGCAGAATCACTCACATAGTTGGAGGCCCACCAGGATTTCAGCTTCAGGTACCACTGCAGCCGTGGCCCCAGCGAGTGCTCAAAGTCCCGGGCCAGTGCTGCCATGCGCTGGAATTGTAGGTCTGACAGCAGGGGCCGCACGGACTCCAGGTACTGGGGGGGAAGGGGGAGCAGCAGGCAGTCTGGGGTCACATCCTGGGAATGCCCCCCCCCATGGGTGCTGGGAGGTGGAGGCATATCCCCACTTCCCCAGCCCCCCACCTGCACCCAATACCCAGGAATCATGGTCAGAGTCTTCCCACAATCCCCCTGGGGTAGCACTTTGGCCAAGGCAAAAAGGATTCTGGGAGTGTGGGATGGGAGCAGGGTATCACAAGCCACCAAGGTGGGAAGATATGACCTGGAGGCAGGAGCCCATTAGTGTTCCTAATCTGGGGTGGGGGTTGTTACCATAGCAACCACAGGCTCCAGCCCACCCAGGTCCAGGGGGCACCCTCTAGCCCCCCAGATGCTCCCCACAACCCTTGGCTTCCCTGTCAACCTTTCAGCTCCTGGGGACCCCTGTGCCAGCCGCCATGCCCCAAGTCTCCCCTTCCCAGAGCCTTCCAGCCCCAGCTCCCTCTCCCCTCACCCCAGTGACCCATAGCTCACCCGCTGCATGGTGTCATGGATGGTGGGCACGGGCAGGCGTGGCAGACAGGCCTGGTAGCTGTACAGCATGGGTTTGCGGCCAGCAAAGATCTTCACCAGTGCCTATGGGGTAGGGACAAAGGTGGTGGGGGAGTCAACAGAGAGCACAGAACACCCCCCCCCCATCCCACTCACTTGTGGGGCAGAGAGCAAGGGGGAAGACGGAGCCAGACAACCTCTCTCCATGCATGGCCATGTCCCATCATCCCTGTGCATTGATCCACCAGCCCCGACATAGCCCAGTATCCTCTGAAGGTGTCCAGCCGTGGCCCCCTCTCTGTGGCCCCCGCCTGAGCCTAGCCATGGCACATACCAGCCAGACCTTGGTGGTGTGGGACATCTTGCCATGGGCCTCGTACATCCAACCATGGTAGGAGAGCAGCAGCTTCAGGATGGAGCGCATGGTGAGGATGAGAGCCAGCCACAGCACTGTGGCAAAGGCCAGCGCACACAGTGCAGCTTGTGTCGGCTCTGAAAGGTACCCGCTACAGGGGAGGGATGGGGCTCAGTGCCATGGGGCAGCCGCATCCCCTCCCACATCTACCCAGCACACTGGGAGGAGCAGAAGGACACAACCTCTCCAGAGCAGAAGGACCCATCCTCTCCAGTACCATGCCCCCTACACACTAGAGCCCCCAGAGACACGCTCAGGCCCTCCCAGACCCTACCCTCCATCCCCCCATGCCTGCTCCTGCCCAAGTCCCTGTGTGCCAGGTACCGGCCAGGCAGGTGCTCCTGGATCTTCCCGATCAGGCCCATGGAGGGATCAAGGCGCCAGAACTGGGCGAGTAGGATAGTGCCAGCCACAAAGACCCAGCTGGCTGGGCTAGCGGGGTACACACCTGTCACAAAGCTATTCTGTAGTGGGGAGGGAGGGGAAGGCAGGATGTCAGTGGGGGCATCGGAGCCTGACCCACAACCCCAATCCCAGCCCGTGAGCATGGGCCCCATCTATCCCCTCCTTCAATCCCAGCCCCACAGTGTGACTTCAGACTGCCCCAGAGTGCTCCTGCCCCATAGCCCCATCCATGTAGCACAGTCCCCAGCCCTGCCCCAGCCTCCCTGCTCCTAGTATTGTGTTGTGATCCCACACCATGATGCCACAGCCATCCCATCCCATCCCCGTGGCCCTACAAAGCACCCAGCTCTACCACAGGCCCCCCCCCCCCCCCCCCAGTTCCCTGCTACAGAGCCTGTCTGGAACCCTTCTGACTCACACAGGACCTCATTGCCCACCCCTTCCCCAGTCTGACCCAACAGCCCCCAGCACCTGCCTTGTCTATCCCCTGAGCCCCTGCCCCACAGTCAGCCCTGACCCCAGGCCCCCCAACCCCTGACCCACAGCATGATCCCATAGCCCTCCCTCATGGGCCCACTATCCCCAGTCCTGCAGCCTGACCTCAGGATACTTGACCCACGGGGTGATCCCAGACCCCACCTGCCTCAAGCCCACTGAATTTCAACCCCCCAAACCCAGAGCCAGGCTCTGGCCCCAGAGCCTTCTCTTCCCGGCACTGTGGGGCATGACCCCCTTACCTGCAGGCGGCCGAGTCTCTTCTTCCAGGAGTGCAGCCCCGAGAGGTAGACCTGCTTCAGAGCCACATGGCTCAGGTGTACATCGATGCCCTCTGGGGAGACTGTGAACTGGAATGCCACGGCCTGGTGGGCCTCTGCCATGGCTGTGGGGTGCTAGCGGGCCAGCTGTGGGGCAGAACAGGGAGGTGAGGGCAAGCACATCTGGGACAGGCTCACCTCCCCCTCCCCTACCAACTCAACACAGACCCTGGGAGCCAGGACACCTGGGATCCATCCCTGGTGCTTGGAGCGGGGTGAGTAGCTTGAGCCAGGACATTGATCTCCCAACCCTAGAGGCAGCTGCATCTCAGCACTGGGAAGGGTCCCTGTGTAACCCGCCTCTGACATGCCCCACCCCAGAAGTGGCTACAGCTCAGCACCAGGCAAAGGGGTGCTGTAGGACCTGCCTCTCCAACCTATTCCATCCCAAAGGAGATGCCATACAACTCTCCTCTTCCCCAGCATCAGGTGCTCCCCTCCCCTATCTAGACCAGGGGGCAGTGTGGTCCTGCTGTATACCTGGCTGCCGGCTAATGGGGCAGAGAGCAGAGTGACCTCACATAGGCACCAGGGTGACCTCATATGGGATGCTGATGAGCTCATAATCTGTTGCCATGGCAGCACTGAAGGAACCCAGAAGGTACCTCAAAGCTAGATTAGGTGGAGGAGATAGATCTGTGTATGGACCCCCCCCATCCTTCTGAGAGCTGGGATAGAACCCAGGCATCCTGGATCTCCCCCCACCGCAGTTCTAACTCACAAAACTCCCTGCCCCTGCCACAGCCCAGATAGAACCCAGGTGTCTCTGCTTCCTGCTACCCCGGATCTAACCCACTAGACCAGAGGTGGGCAAAATGCAGCCCACGGACCAGATGCGGCCCGCCAGGCCATTCTATCTGGCCCGCGGGACCCCCCCCCAAAATTTAGAAAATTAATATTTATCTGCCCCTGGCTGACTGTCATGCGGCCCTCGATGCCTTGCCAAAACTCAGTAAGCAGCCCTCCATGTGAAATAATTGCCCGCCCCTGCACTAAACCCCAATCCCCTGCCACAGCCCAGCCAGAACCCAGGTATCCTGGCTCCCCACTCTCCCCTGCTAGATCCCACTCCCCTCCTAGGGCTGGGACAGACCTCCAGAGTGGGTTGGGTATTCATAGGGGACACTCTCCCATGACACACTGCTAGCCCCACTGCAGTTTGGGGGCATGGAGGCAGGGGAGTTATTGCCTATCAGCTGGGAATATAAACAGCCCAGATGAGCAAACTACTCCTCTAGCATCTTTTGCACTGAGTGTGAACTGAGATGTCCTAGCCCAGATGGAGAAATTATACCCAGAGGTGGCTGCATTTTGACACCAGCAGAGGGACCTGGGACCTGTGGCTCAACAGCCCAGGCACCCCACTCCAGAGCCAGCTGCATCTCAGCCTGGGGTGAGGGGCCCCAGTAGAAGTAGCCCCAGTGCCTCAGACATCACAGCCGGTAGCTCTTCCAGGTGGCCTTGCAAGTAGTGAGGGAGCCAGGATCTACCCCTGTGTCCTGCCCCACCCTACCCTGTTCCACACTCCCTGTCCTAAGGGCTCTGGAAAGCAGAATCTGGGAGAAAGGTCATCCTCAGGCATGCCAAGGTAGTGCCTCCAATGATTTTTTAGCATCCCATTGCTACTGTTCATCTCCCCACCCTGTTCCCTCTCCTGAGGCAGACAGAGGGAGAGAAGGATGGGACACCTTGCCTGGGAAAGTCAGGGGGAAAACCCAGGTGTCCTGGCTCCCAGCTCCTCTGCTCTAACCCAACAGAGCTGGGAGAGAACCCAGGCATCCTGGCTTCCAGCCCTACCTTGTCCCCCACCCACCAGACCTGCTTGAACCCCATTCCTTGTGCAGAGATAGAACCCAGGAGTCCTGGCTCCTGGCTATCATCCATTAGACCCCACTTCTTTTCCAAAGCTGGGATGGAAGCCAGGACTCCTGGGTTGTATTTCCCTCTAGTGAGTCCCTGCTCTAATCCACCAGACTTCACTTGTCTTCCAGAGCTGGGCTAGAACCCAGGTGTCCTGGCTCTCAGCCTCCCTGCTCCAACCCCCAGATACAAGATAAAACTGAAGTATCCAGGCTCCCAGGTTCCTTGCCCCCTTTCAACTCAAACCCACTAAACCCCCTCCCCCTCTCCCAGCTCTGTGGTGGAACCCAGGCATCCTGAGCCTCAACAATCCTCTGCTAAAAACACACCTCTCCAGGGCCCTTCTACAGGATAACAACCAGCTACTGCTGCTGGTTCTTCTGGGAGCTGTGCTCTGGTTATGACAGGGCCTGGCTGCAGCCATGTGACTTTTTACCATCCTAAACTCCCCAAAAAGTTTCCTCTTCTCCTTCCATTTCCCTACCCTCGGGAAGCTGCTTCCTCTCGCTGTCTCTCAACCTCATTTCCCATGCTGTCCTTGGGATAGCATAGGGCTGTCCAATTCCCCTAGTCCCCACAAGACCCAGGGGCAGCGTGCATGTGTGAAAAGCAGGGAATGGCACGAGGGAGATGTAGGGGTTAGTCCAGCTACTACTTGCCCCCTGCTGCTGACACATGCCCCCATCATGTCCCCCAGGGAGCTCAGATTTCAGTGGGGGCCCCTTCCCCTGCTCACCCCACCCCCAAACTTCCAGTCCCTCCAGGAGCCCTACAGGCTCAGGGTCTGACATAGGCATGGGCGAACCAGGCAGCCGCCTGGGGCCCGGACAGAAAGGGGGCTCCAAAATGGTAATTTAAAAATTATTATCATCATTATCTCTGGCAAAGGGGCACCCAATACTAAATGTTATCTCGGGGCCACTAGGAGTCTAGGCACAGTGCTGCATAGGCTGTGTCTGACCCCATGGATCCCATGGGCCATATCTTTCTTTGACACCCCTGCAATAAGTGCCTTTCCTTTCCTCTAGTCAGACTTAAACAACATTTAATCTGAAGGGGGGGAAAAAGACCAATGTCTTTGAAAATGAGCCCAGGAAACCCAAGCAGCCAGGTGCTCTCAGCTCTGGCCCAGACTTCAGGATCTCTCCCCACTGCACCCATTCATGAATAAAAGGAACATCTAAAACCATCAGCCCCAAACCAAACTGGTCTCTTTCTTCTCTGTTTTGCCTGTTGGGCCCTGGAGGGATCCCAGGCCCTGGCAGCGACAGGGAGGAACCAGGCAGACGCCCCATGATGGAATTTTTGTGGGGCAATAGCACAGAGGAAACAGGCCAAAAAAGTGGCTGGGAAGCATCCCGCCCTTACATCATGGGTGTGGCAGCGCAGCCTGACCTGCCTTGGTTCCTTGCAGGGCTCTGCTTTGTTGGGGGGGGGGGGGGGAGGCACCCAATGTAGGCTTCACACACCCTCCATTATCCCTCAGCCCAGCCTGCCCACCCCCCACTGAATCACCAGGCTTCACTCTGCCTATAGAGGGGTGGAGGGGCTCAGCTTCCCCAGGATGTGCCATGCCCCCAAATGAGGGAAACTGAGGCAGAGGTCCAGGCCAGCCAGGAGCCCACTTTTTAATCCTCCACCCCTAGCCACGAGCCATGGTGTTTTGATGTGAAGTAACCAACCCCATCTCATAGAAGCAACTGCATTGACCACAAACGAAACCTCAAAGGATGGTGTTGATGGGCTTGGAGGGAGAAATAATGAGTGACCTCCAGCTGGCATCCAAGGGCTTCAGCTTGCCAGGAAAGTGCCCCCCAACCCCATGTACACGCCCCCAGACAACACCCCCACTCCTCAGCACAGCCTTCTCCCCTTCTCCCTGGGGGTGGGGGAGCTCACCTTCCCCAGCTCCAGAGGGGCAGGGGGGCAGTGGGGTCTGTTGGGTGACAGCTGGGCTGGGAGCCAGGATGCCTGAGTTTTCCTCCAGCCATCTGGGCCCAGAAGGGGCAGAGTTAAGGTGACATGAACCTGCCTCTGCTGTGGGGCATCCCAGCTTGGTTTGGTCATTTCCTTTCCCTTCTCTGCTTCCCTATGGTAATGGGACGTTCTTTCTGGGAAGGATTTTGCGGAACAACTAGTTGTTCCTGGCTCTACCCGCCCCACCCCCACCCCTCTTTCCTTGGGCTAGGCACCACCCAGCCCCCTGACCGAGACTGGTGCCTGGTTTGGCCAGTCATAGATGCCTGGGAAGCTGCCAGTCTGACCAGACCACATATTCACCCCATTTGGCAGAGATGTAAACTGAGACAGAGAAGCTCAACGACCAGATAGAACCCATGCCCTGGAGCCAGGAAGTGAACCCAGATATCCGGAGTCCAAGGCTCAAACAACCTGGCAGATCTGGGCAGCGACACTGCCAGCAGGGTCATAGTTTCACACACCTTTGTACAGCTCATTTTGCAGCCAGGCAGGTCCAGATGGGTAAGGGACCCACAAGACCCCACTCCCTTCCCAGAGCCAGGACAGAACCCAGGAATCCTGGCTCCAACCCTCCTTCCCCAAGCCATCCTATGTCACTCCACCACCAGAGCTGGAGGAAGAATTCAGGCATCCTGTCTCAAAGCTCTCTTCCCTGCCCTGACCCCACCAGTCCCCACTTCCCTCCCAGCGATGTGAGCTCAGGAGTCCTGGCTTCCAGACCTCTGCTTTACCCTCCCTGCAATTCCCCAGAGCTGGGAAATGCAGGTGTCTACCCCATGCCCAGAGGGACTAGGAGAACCAGCCAGGAGATGCCCCTGCAAAGGCAATCCCAGCCCCCAGATACCTGCACCAGGCTGTGAGCTCTCCAAGGGCTGCTAGGACAATGCTGCGCTCTGCCTGGGTCCCAGGAAGGAACCCAAACATGGCCATAGCCCAGCCCCAGCCCCGGCCCCACCCCCAGCCTGCCCTGCTGACAAGTTGAACTAGTTCTGTCCCTGGCACTCTCAGGGCCTGGCAGGATCCCAAGTCACTTGAAAGACACGGGGAAAAGGGTGGGGGACCCAAACAGCATCTTCTCAGGTAGGGGGTAGGATAGAACCCAGGTGTCCTGGCTCCCAGGCCCCCCACTCTAACCCATCATACCCACTACTGTCCCTGAGCTAGGATAGAACCCAGGCATCAGGGCACCCATTCCCACCACTAAGGGGTGCCAAATCCAATCTGGGCCCCAGGGTGGGGAGGGGACTGGCTGGCTCTGGGGGCTGGAAATGGGGCCTAGGCCCTCCAGTGGGGACCAGCCCTGCTCCCTTTCTTTCATGCAGGATTGGGGGAGGGGCTAGATTCTGCCCCCTCCTTTCCCTCCTGCATCCCATCAGAGGCAATGGGCCAACCTTTCTCAGGCAGGGGGTGGGATGGGGGGATAAAACCCAGGTGTCTGGGTTGCCAGCCTCCCATGTTCCAATCCACCAGACCCCACGGCCTCCCAGAGCTGGGAGAGAACCCAGGTGTCCTGGCTGCCAGCCCCTCTTGCTCTAAGCCCTTTAGCCTCCACCACTCACAATTTTGGGAGAGAATCCAAGTGTCCCCCACCAGCCCCACTCCCCTCCAAGAGCTGGGCTAGAACCCAGGCCTCCCCTCCCCTTGCTCTGACCCAGTAGAAACCAGGACAGAATCCAGGCATCTGATCCCCCAGCCCTGCACTCACCCTGCGGCCCAATGTCTCCAGCTCAGGGTGTCTGCTGGCAGGCGTGGGGAGTGTGCTGGACCCCACGTGCCCCGATGCAGCCATGTGGGTCCAGAGAGGCTATGCCAGGCCCCCACCTCCAGCACCTGGGGTGGGGCACCCCCACCTCCTCCCCTCCCCCAGCCTCTATCCCATCCCCCTCCCCCAGGGATGCTCAGGCTGGTCCAGATGCTGAGGATGCAGCCAAGGATACAGGGGAAGATGCTGCCCCTACCCAGAGCCCAAAGCAGGGACCCGGAGGACGGGCGCGAGGTGGGGGGGGTGGAATGGGGGGAGGTGCCCGGAGCTTGCGTGATACGTCACAGCGTGGGGAGGGAGGGCTGGGAGCCAGGGTTCTCTCCGAACTCGGGGAGGGGGGGCGTTCTAATGGGTTGGGAGTGGCTGGGAGTTAGGACGCCTGGATTCTTTCCCAGTGGTTTCTACCGGGTCAGAGCCCCATGATCTGCCCCCGAGGGGGGCACGCGTGGGAAGGAGGAGCCCCGCCACGCTAGGAGGGGGCGGGGCAGCCCGGACGCCAGGGTTCAGTCCCCAGAGTGCGGTGAAAGCGGTGGGTAGCTGCTGCCACCGGCTGCCGCGCTGGCCTTCCTCACCAGGACGGACAGACACACGGACTCATTCCCCCACCCGCAGCTCCGAACTCGGGGTCACTGTGCTCCCAGGACGCTAAGGGCCCGGACGCCTGGGTTGTCTCTCACCTCTGGGAAGGGAGCGAGATCCAGGGGTTTGAGGGTAGGGGGAGTTGGGGAAGGGAGCCAGGACACCGGGGCTCTATCCCCAGCAAGGATCCGGCTGGACGTGGGCTCCAGCGCCAGGGGCTGTGTTTTCTCCACACTTTGGGAGATGGGGCTGGGGCCAGGACACCTGGGTTCCTGCTCGGGGAGGGGACAAGAAGGCTGGAAGCTGGGTTGCCTGGGTTGTGTCCCCACCCCTGGAGGACGAATGGGGTCCGGGAGCCGGGACACCTGGGTTCTATCCCTGCCCAGCTGGAAGGGGATGGGGGTCAGGGTCAGGACGTCTGGGTTCTAACTCCAGCTCAGGGAGGGGAGTAGGGGCCAGGACACCTGGGTTCCACCCCCCACTGCCCTCTCCCCCAAAAGAGCAACAGCAGGAGGCACATCTGTACCAATAAACCTCTTTATTAGACCTGCGCTCAGGCCCTGATGAACGAAGAACTTGGGACTGGGGGGGCAGAGCCCCCCAGCTACCCTCCTCTCCCCAGCACCATCCAGCCTGCCCATCTCCACAGCAGCGCCCGCTTTGCTCTGATGCTGCCCCTTTTGGGGGAGTGGGGGGACCCGTGCTCCATCCATGTCCGTGGGGTGGGGGAAGGCTGGGTGGGGGCCTGTCCCCTAGTTCCCCAGAGGGAGGGGTCTAGTTCTGTGCCAGCCCCAGGAGGGAGCTGCCCTCCCTGCCACTGGTGCCCGCGTCTTGCCAGGGCAGGGCCCTGCTCTCAGCCGTGTTGCCCACAGAGGGGTGGGGGCGCAGGGGCTATGTGCCCGTGGGGGACCCTCGTCCAGCTGCCCCCCGCCGCCGTCGCCCATAACCCAGGGGGTCGGCTGTGCCCTTGCTGGTCTTGCGGGAGTCGTCCTTGAGGTCCTTGCTGCCGAAGTGGTACAGTAGGCTGGCCAGGTTCTGGGTCTGGCATGTACCCAGGTGGCATCCGCGGCCCGGGGACAGTGGGGACACCTGGCGTGGGGGCCGGCGCCGGGGGCTGGAGGGAACAAAAGGGGATGGGGTTAGGATACCTGGGTTCTCACCAGGCTTGGGGGGGCGGGAAGGGGGAAGCCAGGACACCTTGTTTCTCCCCTTACCTCTGGGAGAGGTGTGGGGGGGGGGGAGGGGGCGGTCTAATAGGTTAATAGCAGTAGGTCTGTGAGCCAAGACACCTAGGTCCCCTCCTCAGCTCTGAGAAGGGAAGGGCATCTGGGGGGTTACAGCGGAGGCCAAGGGGAGCTGGGAACAAGGACGCCTAGGTCCTTACCTGGCTGACCGGGAGATCGCCCAGGATGGTGGGGAAGGTGGAAACGATCCGATCACAAGGTGGGCACCGTATCCCCTAGCCCCCCATGCCCTTACCTGCCAGGCAGGCCGAGCCCTTCTCGCACATCCTCTGGCCGTACGTAGCCCTGGGCACTGCCCCAGGCCTCAGAGCCCGGCTCCCGGGGGGCTGGCGGCACCGGGGGTGCTCCCCGCAACCGCTCCAGGAAGGAAACCATGGGCAGGGGGTGTCGCCTGCAACAGACCCAACGGGGCCGATTATCTTCAGTGGGGGGGGATCCCCAAAAGACTATCCAGCCTCGTCCCCGCTGTAGCCCCCTCCCCTGCCCAGTCCAGAGGCTCACCTGGATGCAACATCCCCCAAGCTCCGGGACTCACAGGGCACCGATGCCACAAGCAGCAGACATTGTAGCAGCTCAGGCAGACAGCGGGGGGCCATGGCGAGGGATCTGGGGGAGGAAGAGTGGGTGGCATGTCAGTGCTGGCAGAGAACCCAGGTGTTCAGCCTCCCACCTCTCCCATGAGCTCTAACGCACCAGCCCCCACTCCCCGCCAGAGCTGGTAGAGAACCCAGGTGTCCAGGGTCCCAGCCCCACCAGTCTAACCCACTGACTAGATCACCCCCGCCCCCTTCCAGATCTGGGAACAAACTGAGGCATCCGGGCTCCCACTGGACCGCCCCCCGAGAGCTTGGGAGAGAACCCAGGCATCCCGGCTCCCAGCCCCCTGCTCTACCCCACCAGCCCCCACTGCCCTCCCAGAGCTTGGAGAGAACCCAGGTGTCCGGGTGGGGAGTGGGGGGACCCCAGGCAACCTGGCCACCCCCAATAAACCTGGGTGCAGGCACTGCTCACCTGGGCTCCGGGCGGCTTGCTGTATCCGTGCGTCTGTCCAGGTGCTGATCTGTCTGTCCACGCTGAGCCGCTGTCCCAGTGCCGGTCCCAGCCCAGCAGGGCCCTTTTAAAGTCCAACTGGGGCGTGGGGGGGGGGGGGGAAGGGGGCAGGGTTTTCGCAGCTGCCCTGAGGGAGGAGGCGGGATCAGCACGGGGGGGAAAGGGCAGCCCCGATTCCCCCACCAACCCCCAACTCCCCACCCCTTCGAGACCCCCTGCCCACCACCCCTTCTACTCCCAGCTCCTGTCCCCCAAGTTGCCCCCTCCTGCACCCAGAAACCTTGTCCCCCCACCTGTCCCAGAGGGCTCCCCACGGCTATGGGGCCCCTCTTCCACACTCCCCCCATCCATGGGATCCCCCCCTACACAGATGCACGGGTCCTGCCCTCCCCACACTCCGGACACCACCCCCCCGTGAGGGAACGTGCTGTATCCCAGGCTGGGGATGACGGTACTCATGTCTACACGGGCTGAGTCAGTGCCACCCGGCTGGGAAGTGACTGGCAGGAAAGGGGGGGCACCAGCAGGGCTGGGGGGGGGGAGTCAGGGGGCTGCAGGTCAGGAGTGAGAGGCACTGGCAAGGCTGGGGGGCAGGGGGCTGCAGGTCAGGAATGAAGAGCACCAGCAGGGCTGGGGGGTGGGAGGGCTACAGGTCGGGTGTGAGAGGCCCCAGCAGGGCTGAGGGGACAGGAGGCTGCAGGTTGGGAGTGAGGAGAACAGGCAGGACTGGGGGGGGGGGGGTAGTGTGCTGTGCATCTGGTACCTGCTGGGGATCTCCAGGTGGGAGGGGTCCTGTACGTTGTTGGGGGGGCAGGAAACCCTCACTGGAAATACCCTGCCAGAAACCCCCATGGCTCCCCTGAGCCTGGGAAGGGAGGAGGAGCTGACAGTGCAGGGGAAGCGGGGGGGGGGGGGGGGGGGGTGTCTCATAGGCCCTCTCATCCCTCACACTAGGTGGGGAGCCAGTGCCCTGGGGTAGATGGACGTGCTAATGCCCCCCCGCATCCCAACCCTCTCAATGGATGCCTCATATAACCCCTCCTTAACCCCATCAACCCTCACCCACTGCCATGGGGCTCAGCCTGGAAGTGGGGGGGAGCTCTGGGGTGAGGTGGTCATCAGGGTTGGGGGATATCAATCCCCCAACAGCTCCAGTGGCTCCCATATCCCCCCACCCTCCACCCCAGGTGAGCTGGCCCCAGCCCAGAGCAGCCAGGCAATGAAGTGAAACTTGGCTCAGCCCAACCAGCCTTCCTGGAAGTCTGGGGGAGTCAATGGGAACTCCCGCCCCCTTGCTGGCACCTGGGCCAGGCCAGGACATGAGCAGAGAAGATACATGGGGAAGTAGGAAGAGATCCCCCTCAGAAGGCAGCACCCCCCTATCTGCCCTCCCCCAGCAGGAAAGAACCCCCTTGCCCCCCAGCCTGAAAGAGAGAACAGTGATGGGAGAGAACCCACATTTGGGCTCCAGTGTCCCCTGTTCCAACCTACTACACCTCACTGCCCCATAAAGCTGGGACAGAACCCAGGAGTCTGGACTAGCAGGCCCTGCTGTTCCAATCCACCTTTCCCTCCCAGAGCTAGGAGAGAACCCAGGTGTCCTGGCTCCCAGTGCCCCCTGCTCCAATCCATGAGCACCAATGGGTTGTGGGGTGCTGGCAGGGCTGGGGGGGTGGGTCTTGGGGTTACAGGTTGGGACAGAGGGGCGCCAGTAGAGCTGTAGGACCAAGGGACTGTGGGTTGGGATTGAGAAGCACCGACAGGGCTGTGGGGGGAAGCAGGGGGCTGCAGCTCAGTGGTGAGGAGCAGCAGAGCTGGGAGAGAACTCAGTTGTCTGGGCAGTGACTGGCTGCCCCAGTTTGAAGTAGGTGAAGATACCTTTGTTAACAAACTCTTTATTTCCTTCAGCCTGGGTTATTTCCCAGCTCTGGGATAGCAGTGGGGTCTGTGGGTTAGAGCTGGGGGGTGCTGAGACCCTGGACTCCTGGGTTCTCCCAATCCCATTGTGGGGGGGGAGCACTTCTCCCTTCTGCCTTGTCATTGCTCGTCATCCGTCTTCCTCAGCAGCTGGAAGGTCCCAGACAGGAAAAAACAAGGATGCTCCTTGCGTGGGGTGGGCGGGGGCTGGAACAATGAGGGACCGGGGAGTGGGGGAAGCAGCTGGGAGGGGGAACGGGGCGGGGGTGCAGGTGTGGATGCCAAAGCAGCCAGACCCCATGGGCTGGGAATAGGGGGCTGGGAAGGACCCCAAGTTGGCCAAGTTTAGGGACTGGCCAGGCCTAGTGACCATAAAGGCCCTGCAGACTGGAGCAGTGGAGAGGGGCTGTTCTGAGCAGTGTGGGGGCCTTGCCAGCCCCAGGCAGGCAGCACTGCGTGAACCATGGCACATGGGGAGGGGAAACTGGGCCGGATGCGGCTGCAGGAAGCTGCTGGGCCATTGTTTGGCCTCCATTTAGAAACCACCTGTATGTTCAGTGCTCCCACGCTGGGATGAGGCAGGCGTTGGGGGGTGGCATTTGGGTCTATTTTTGGACCCGGGAACTTGTTTATATTTTTCCCCTTGGCTCCTTGAACTTTGGGAAGGGTTTGAGAGGATAAACAGGCGGAAACAGGCATGGGGGGGGGTAGGAGATTGCAGAACAGTCAGGACTGGGGAAGGTTTGGGGGCTGCAGGTCAGGAGTGAGGGGCACTGGCATAGCTGTGGGGCAGGGGGCTGCAGGTTGGGAGTGAGGTGCATTGAGAAGCCCCCTCTGTTTCCTGTGGGGGGAACTCCCAGCTGCCTGGTGCTGCCTGGCATTAGGGTAAGGGGTTCCCAGAGCTTCCCAGCACCAGGCGGAAACACCCCAGCTTCCGGGTAGCGAGCTGTTATCTTGGGAGAAATATTTATTGACTAAATGGAAGCAGTAGCCCTCAGTCAGGAGATCAGCCCTCCACAAGCACCTGGCAAAGCTAGGTGCAAGGGGCACTAGCAAAGCTAGGTGCAAGGGGAGGTGGGGCAGGGGGCTGTGGGTCAGGAGTGAGGGTCACTGGCAGGGCTGGGGGCAGGGGGCTGCAGGTTGGGAGTGAAGGGCACCTGCAGGGCTTTGGGGTGGGGGGCACAGAGTGAGGGGCACTGGCAGGGCTGGGGGGTCAGGATGAAGGGCACCTCAGGGCTGGGGGGGGGACAGGGGTCAGAATTGAGAGGCACCAGGCTGTGCTGGTCTATGTGCATCAGTTCAGACCACAACCAGCTGCTGTCTAAATGTATTGAGACCCTCCCTCAAGCCCCCAAATACAATATACAAAACAGGCCTGAGTCTGCCTGGATCTCCCCCCGCTCCCAGAGCTGAGGTAGACCCCAGGTATCCTGGCTCCCAGCCCCCACTGCTTCAACCCTTTCCAAAGCTGGGACAGAACTCAGGAGTTCTAACCTCTCAGTTCTTCTCACCTCTAGCCCAGCAGACCCACGCTTGTCTTCCCAGATCTGGGAGAGAAACCAGGCATCCTGGCTCCCAGTGCCCCCCACTCCAACCCACTAGCTCCTATCCTTCACTCCCTTCCCAGAACTATTTTCAATTCTGGTTGTCTGCTCCTGTATTAAGGTCAATTAGATCTAGTTTGGGACCTGTTCCCCAGACTCCCTGGAGCTGGGGCATCTCATTTGGGGCTCTCAATATACCAGTCCCAGCTGCCAGTTCTAGATATCACAAGCACCACTGTCTGTTCTAGATACCTACCCAGCTAAAGTGTAACCTAGAGGCTCTCAAAGCCACTGGTTCTGAGTGCTCCAATGCCTGACACTTGTTCTAGATGCTCTAAATAGGAGTGTGGTGCTAGATACCCCATTCCTAGATAACTTGGTGCTAGGTACCATTTGTTCTAGATACCTCTACCTTGGTTCTAAATTCCTCCCCCCCCCCCAATGGCATTTGTTGTAGAGGTCCCCTAGGCAGGATGCTGGTTCTGGATGTCCCTATCCACACCATTGGCTCTAGATGTCCCAATGAAGGGTACCTGTTCCATATAGTCCCCCTCAGGGCATTGGTTCTAGGTTCCCCTACCCAATTCCCTGGTTCTAGAGTGCCCTACTTTGGCCACTGGTCCTGGGTGTGGCTGTTCCTGGCTCCCAGAGATAATCTGAGGCTATCAAGAGCAACCCTGACACACAGTCACCTTGCAAGACTTCTAGGTTGGGGTCCCAGTGAGCATCCCCCTTGTGGCCATGAGACCCTAGGGGATGGGGCAGGACACAGCCAAACCTGATGGGGGGAGGGTGGGTGCAGCTGCCAGCCAGGAGCAGGGTGCAGGCCTTGAGATCCCCCTATGGGAGTGACCTTAGCAGGGTTGGGGACAGGGGCCTCTCCTTCCCACAACATGCCAGGGACTAGGGATACTGGACAGGCCTGTGCTGGAGGACCCTCCCCTTCCTGGCTGGTTACCACCCCTGTCCCAGCCTCTGTGACTAGCCCACTTCCAGGCAGGACCCTCAGGGGCTGGCATGAGGCCAGATCCCCCAGGAGCTGACCTTTCCCATTCCCGGAAAGCCTATGAAAGGTCAAGTTATTCCACCCACCCCCTCCCAATCCTCTCCAGGTACTTCTGCTGCTCCTCCAGCCCTACCTCATCCCTATCACTGCCCCCCAAAAAACTTTCCTCTGGGTCCATTTCCTCCCCCTCCCATCAGCGCCCCTGTACAGAGCCAGTGCTCCCTTGTCTCCTCAACACCTGAGTCTAGGGTGCAGTGGCCAGCTACTGCCACTAGGTGGCAGCAGGAAGTCAGTGCTAGGGAGTGCCCTGGATTGGCCTGGGAAGGGTAGAAACCCCCAGAAGATGCAGAAGCTGACCCAAGGGGAGGGAGCAGGGGTCCGAGACCCCTGGGACTGGAGGGGGGCAGCGCTGGGGATTGTGGGAAGAGGTATGGAGTGGGGGGCAGGAAGTGGGGGTGGCAGGCAGGAAATGGATGCTCAGGTGGGAGTAGTGGGTTGGTGGGGGCCATGTCCAGCCATGGGGCTGCTGTGGAAAGGAGGGGTGGTATTAATGGGAATAGTGGGAGTCAGGGATGGGGGGAGCCAAAATGGGGGGGGGGAAGGACAGTGCTGTGGGGGGAGGCATGTGGCAGAGACAGGGCGGGGGGTGAGGGCTGTGGGGGCCCCAGGAGCTGGGAGGTGGGTTGTAACCAGCTTCCCCATGTGTCAGCCTCCACTCCCTTACCAATCCCCCTCCCACCCATACATACACAGGCACATACACATACACACACACACACCATACACATGCACAGCACACACCCACACCAGCAGAGTCACCACAAAACATTGGTGGAGTGCAGAGAGAGGGTTTATTGCCCAGAACAACAGAGACACACAGATGGGGCTGTAGATTGGGAGTGAGGGGCACCAGGGCTGGAGGGTGCAGGGGGCTGCAGGTCGGGAGTGAGGGGCATCAGGGCTTGTTCCTTCCTGGGGCAGGTCTCTGGTGCCCTGTGGGGAGGTGGGGCGGGGAGGCTGCAGGTGCTGGGGTCCCACGCCTCCTTCTCATCCATCCTCTGTACCAGGGTTCCAGTAACATGACACTGGTACAAGGGTTGGGAGAGAGTGGGGGGCAGAGAAGGCCCACCCCCTGCAACCACCGCGAGAGCTTGCATCCATCGCTGGCAGCCAGGGCACCTGTACAAGAGACAGAGAGAGATCAGAGGGTCCCTGACCCACCAGTGCCCCTCACTCCCAACCTGCAGTCTCCTGCTCCCCCCTAGTCCTGCCCCCTCCCAGCCTCCTGCAGCCTTTTGCCCCCCCGCCCAGTCCTGCCAATGCCTCTCACTCCTGACCTGCAGTTCCCTGCCTCCCCAGCCCTGCCGGTGCCCCTCACTCCCAACCCATAGCCCCCTGTCTCCCCAGCCCTTCCAGTGCCCCTCATTCCTGGACCTGCTGCCCGCCGGCCTTCCCCCCCGCCATCCCTGCCAGTGCCCCTCACTCCTGGCCCGCAGCTCCCTTCCCCCATCTGGCTGGGGTTGGGGGACAGATCAAAGCCTCCTCCTTCTGCATTTTTGGGAACACTTTAAGTTTCAGAAGGGACCATAAGATTCCCCCTCAGGGGTGGGGGGCTGGAGCTGGGGGCACCAGGGAGCCCACAGGGGGATGTGGGGCTGGGGCAGGCCTCAGGGCAGGGAAGGGTATATATCCAGGAGCTGCAGCCTCTACAACACCAAGGATAGGGCTGACCTAGCTGTAGAAGGTAGGACCCCCCTTCCCCTTGCTGGAGGGCCCTACCCTCAGGCCATCCTCCTGCCCTTGTGGCCCTGTCCCCTGTCACCCCCCACTGGGGTCAAGTTCTGCTCTGAAACTACAGTGAACTTCTGCTTTGTGGTTTCCCGCAGAGGGGGAGGGGAAGCAGGGAGGTGACAGGAGTGGGGGCTTGGGAGGAGCCCTCCCCAACCACAGCCTCAGGGGACAGGTGTGGGGGAGGCTTTAGGATCATGGCTGGAGAGAGAGGAGATGGAAGGAGGTGTGTGGTAGGCTGGGATTGGGACCCTGGTGCTGTGCAGACCCCAGCTGAGATCAGGGACCTCCATGTGTTGATTGGTGGCAGTGAGACAGCCCCTGTCCCACATGGCCCTGCCCCACTCACCCCAGCTCCTCTTGCCTCTGCCCTACACACACCAGCCCAGCTGTAGGGACATGTGGCCACATCAGGGTTAATAATTTAAGCCCCCCCCCAGCTCTCTTCCCTGCCTCCCCCATTCCCCACTATGCACCCCTGTATCCTCACACCCTCCCTCCTTCCTTCCCTCCACCCATCCATCCCTGCACACCCTCATTCATTCATCCATCCATCCTTCCCGCTCTCTGCCCACCCCATCTATTCATCTACCTATACGCCTCCATCTGACCTACCCATTCCTAAACACACTCCTCCATCCATCCATCGCCGCAACACACCCCATCTATCCGGTCATTTCCCCTTCCACTCATCCTCCCACCTCCTCCAGCCCTGCAGGTATTCCTCCACCTATGACCCATCCACCCCAAAATTCCCTCTCTCTGTCCCTATATACCCCATCCATCCATCCATCCATCCATCCATCCCAACACACATGGCTCCATTCCACCATCCACACGCTCCCACCTTCACTTGTGTCTGTGACCCACCCATCCTAAACTACTGTGCCTGCCCCCTTGGCCATCCCTCCCTCCCCACCCCCTGCATCCATTAATGCTCCTTTGCTGGCCTCCCTCACACCAGCCTTCTATCCATCCATCCCCACCCCTCCACCTACCATCCCTAAGCCCCTCCCAGTCCACCCCCATCCCTCAAGCCAGCCCCAGGTCGTTTCCCGGGTTGGAAACCCCAGAATCTCAAGGGTCTAATGAGTGGGGGCTTAGCAGCCAGGACACCTGAGTTCTCCCTCCCCAGTTCTGTGAGCAGTGGGGTCTAGTGAGTTAGAGCAGGTGGGGTGGAAGCCAGGATGCCTGGGTTCTCTCTCAGCTCTGGAAAGGAAGTGAGGGTCTGATGGGTTAGAGCAGGGAAGTTGGGAGGCGGTATGGGAGAAGTGAGGTCTGGTGAGTTGAGCAGGGGGAGTGGGGGCCCAGATGTCTGGGTTCTCTCTCAGCTCTGGGAGAAGAGTGGGGTCTGATGTGGTAGCGGGACAGGGTGGGGTGGGGGGGTGGGCTGGGATGCCTGGGTTCTCTCCCAGTTCTGGGTGGGCAGCAGGGCCTGCAGGGTTGGAGTCCCCCAAGCAGCAGATGTCCCCCACAGCCCCGGGACCCCCTTACCCTGCATGGATGCTGCCTCTGGTCCCGTCGTCACCTTGAATCCCCCTGGCCCCACAGGCTGTGACTTTAAACCCCCCAGCCCCCACCCCCAGCTCACGGGGCGCGGCGGGAAGTGGTGTTTCCTGCTCAGGGGGAAGTGCTGGTGGCTGCATTGCAGGGTTCACAGCTGTTGATGAGAGCAAGCACCGCTCGGGGCTCATAAACAGGAAGAGCGCCCGCCCGCCCTCCTGCCTGCCCACAGTGGGGGGTGGGGGGGTACTACCGTGCAGCACCCACACCCTCACCACAGGGCCAAGAGGGGAAACTGAGGCTTGGGGAACCCAGGTGCCCTGGCACCCAACGCTGTGCTCTCACACCAGACTCCACTCCCCTCCCTGAGCTGGGTCAGAACCCAGGTGTCCAGCCTTCCAACCTATCGTCCCCAGCGCCCCTTCCAGAGCTGGGATGGAATCCAGGTGTCTGGGCCCACAGCCCCTGGTACAGCTGGGACCCTGCTGGGTGCAAGCAATTGATTCCTGTGGGTGGGGGCCCTGTAGCTAGGCCACTTCCCTCCATGTGCTCCCTATAGCCTCAGTCCTTCCCATCATATGACTCTGATCCCTTCATTGAGGTCCCAACCCCGTCTTCATTTGCCAGCCTGCTCTACCAGCCGGGCTGTGATGCGGCGGGGGGAGCAGTTCAACCATGGGGCGCACCAACATCCCATAGCACTCCCCCTGGGAACCAAGCCCTCCTCTCCTCTCCACCTCTCCCCCACCAAGCCTTGGGAACCACATCCTTTGCTTAGGGGCGGGGGTAGCAGGTCCCAGGTTCCCACGGTCCAGGGGTGGGCGTGGGGGGTGGGGAGGGACAACAACAGGAACAGAGAGATGCCCTGCCCAGAGCTGAAAAGGTTAACGGAGAAACCACAGGGGAAAGGCTGAGGCCTAGCTGCCCCCTCCACCCCCTCCCACCACCACCACCACCATCACCATCACCATCACCAACTCCTGGCAAATCTCAGCTCAGGGAGGGCTGCAGGTCAGGAGTGAGGGGCACCTGCAGGGCTGGGGGGCACAATCTCAGTGGAACCCCAGATCTCAGTACCCCCCCATTCTGTTCCTCCTGCCAGTTGGGAGGGAGGCTGCTAAGATTGGGGGGGGGCTGAACCCAATTGCCCCCCCAAGACACAGAAACTGGGCTAGGCAGGGAGGGGGGCATCTAGGAACTGAGACCCCCTCTTCCCAAAGCCTAGTCACCCCTTCCCCACTGGAAGTTTTTGCCCTCACCCCCATGGACACTGGCCTGCCCTCCCATCCCCACCCCAGCCCAGCCCCCCTGGTTCTGGATTGATTCCCCCCAACTAGGTCTCCCCACAATGCTGAAGCCATACCTGGGGCTGCACGCTCTATCACATTGATGCAAAGTGCCCTGGGGAGGGTTCATATGATGGCATCACCAGGTGGGGGGCAGGGTGAGCAGGGTAATGGGGCACACCTGGCTGAGTGGGACTGCGGGGTATGAAGGCACTGGGGAATTGGAGGGTGTCACAGCGGCGTGGTGGGTGCACAGTGAGGAGCACTGGGCTGAAGAGTTGTGGGGGCTGTCTCTGGAGGAGGCTGTGGGGGGTGCCGTAGTGGTGGTGTGGGGGGGTGCAGTAGGGTGCAGGGGCAGAGGGCTGGGAGGGGGCAGTTACTGGAGTCCCCACTTCCCCCTCCCCCCCGCATGGCTTCCAGCTTGGAGCTGCCAGCAGCTCAGCCAGGCCCACACAGTGACAGTGACACTGATTTGTCCTGACACCCCTCCACCCACAATCCACTCCACCCCTTCCTTCTTTTAAGTGCCTGGGGGGCTGGAGCCAGCTCCTGTCCCCAGCTCGCTCCAGTGCAGCTCCTCACTGCCAGTTGTGGGGGGGGAGGTGAGCACCTTGGATTGCAGGGGTGGGGGGACTGGGCTCTGCTCCTGCCCCCTCATCACAGCACCGCCTGCTGGGGTGCAGGGACCCTCCCAGCCAGGCAGCTCCTGCCCACAGGGGCTGGGGTGTTGCTGAGTGCGGCTGGGGTGTTGCTGAGTGCGGCTGCGGTGCCCCCACCCCAACCCCAGATGTTTCCTCCCATCACATAGGACCTGGCTCCATGCCCCCCACCCAGAAGCCGCTTCCTGCCCCACCCACCCAACCCCACCTGGGGGGGGGGGCGCAGGGGGGGGCGCTGGTCAGGGTTGATCTCCACCCTGAGGCAGTCTGAGCCCCTGGCTTGGAGCTGGGGGTAGTGGGCACAGGCTGGGCTGGGGTGGATCAGGTTGGTGGGGTGGTGCTGGTGGCTTGGACACCTGGGTTCCAGAGGGCATTCAGCATTACTGGGATGGCTGGACCCAGGACAGTCTGATCTGGGCTGGAGGGCACATATATGGGACCCCAGGTTTGGGGTAAGTGGACAGGGTAGGGTCCCAGCCTGGTGGGGCCTGTGGGTATGATTTGGGGGGCAGGCTATTGGGCTGGCTGGCCCCATATGCGGGCCTGTGGTTAGAGTTATCATGCTCCAGGGTGGGGGGCCCTTCTTTGTCCCACAGACAGACAGAGCTCCAGGGTGTTATTTACAGATGTCCTTTATTCACACACAGGGAAACCTAATGTGGAGGGGGTGCTCGGGGCATGGGGGGAGGGGATGGGTTAGGGGTTAAAGGTCACATCTGGGACAGGGCAGTGTGGGGGGGGGTCTAGGATTGTTCCTTTGGCCCCTTGGTCCACTCAGCCCCCACGGGGTTAATCCATGTGGGGAGAGATGGTGGGGGACAGGGGACCCCTCAGGTAGTGTCGGGGGGAGAAGGGTGCCCCCTCCTGGGTCCCCCCCCAAAAGGCGTATGTCTGGGGGGTCACTTCACTGTACGTCACAAGACTGGGGGTGACTCTGCATCCCAAAGGGGGGGGGAGAATGGTGGGGGGGGTCACTAGGCCTCCCAGAGTGCCAGCTATCCCATAATGCTATGGACTCCCACCTAAGCATAGGGGAGGGGGGTCCTCTGTCACATCCCACAGAGCGGACCCTCTTCCCAGAATCCTTTGCAGGCAGTTAGCACTGCTCCCATAGACCTCAGCCTGGATCCTCCTCCCAGAATCCTTTGTGAGGCATTGGCAACGCTCCCAGAATCTGTTGCGAGGCACAGGCAGTACTCCCAGAATCCTTTGCTAGCACTGGTATTCAGGTGTCACACCCTGCTTTGGGAAGGGGGCCACAGCGTGGGGGATTCCCCAAGGGGCAGGATGATGGGGGGAGGGGATCCAAGCGCGCGCGCGTGCGCGCACACACACACACACACACACACACATATGTCACGCTTGGAGGGTGGGAAAAACCAGTGCTGAGAGATACAGACACATGGACTTGTGGGGGGGGCAGGGTCCGGGTGGGGATGTAGGGGTGGGCAGGGGAGCAGGATCCCCCATTCCTGCTATAGCCCCCCCTTTTTGCAGCTGGAGGATTCCCCCTACTCCAGTGGGTGGTACCTAGGCCTGGGGTCCCCTCCAAAGTGGAGGGCACAGCCTTCTCCCCCCCCGCCCTCCTTTCCCTACCCCACCCACCCCAACAATGGGTCCAGTCTGTGCAGTCACTGCAGCCGGGGCCAGTACTGGCTGAGGTCAGGGTCCCCGCCGGGCACCTGCACTGGCACCGACACGCCAGGGGAGATGAGACCTGGAGCAGGCAGGAGAGTGAGAGTCAGGCTGGCATGGGAGAGACCTCCCCTCCCCACACCTCCATAAAATCCCCCTCCTGGGGCCATACAGGGTGTGCAAGACTGGCAGGGAAGATGGTTCATTTAGGCCCAAGGCTCAGGGTATGTAAGCGCAGTGCCCCCAGCTATCCCATAATACCACTGGGTCCCACCACTGGGCAAGGAAGGGGAAGCACTTGCTTTTTCTCCTGGAATTCCTTTCTGGATACAGGGAATTAACACAGCTTCCAGAATGCTTTGCTGGATACAATGATATAGCATTGCTCCCAAAATCCTTTGCAAGGAACAGCCAGAGCTGCTAGCATCCTTTGCTGGATATGGGAATATAGCACAGCTACCAGCATCCTTTGCTAGATGCAGGGACATAGCATGGCTCCCATAATCCTTTGCAAGGAGCTGGCAAAGCTCCCAGCCTCCCAGAATCCTTTATTGGATGCAAGGACATAGTATTGTTTCCAGAATCCTTTGCAAGGGACAGCCATGGCTCCCAGAATCCTTTGCTAGATACAGGAACATAGCACAGCTCCCAGCATCCTTTGCAAGGATCTGTGCCATGGCTCCCAGAATCCTTTACTAGATACCTCAATATAGCACAGTTCCTAGAACCCTTTGCAAGAAGCTGCCAGTGCTCCCAGAATGCTTCGCCCCTCCAGGCCCCGCCTGGCCTGGGTGCCCAAGGGGCCAGTGCCCAGGTACCTGCGTGCCCCTGCGCTACTCACCAGTGGAAGCAGGGGTGCTGGCGCCAAGGGCCTGGCTGCCCATGTGGGTGGGGAGCTGGGGGGGTGAGTAGGAGTCATAGCTGCGCCCTGAGGAGCTGGCCGGGATCATGCAGGCATAGGACGAGGGCTGGCTGGCCACAGGCAGCACTGCCTGCTGCTGGGAGAGCCGGGGGACGAGTGAGACCCCAAGAGAACCCCTGCCTGCCTCCCTCCCACCACAGGCCCCCGGGGCCCAGCCCCAGTACTTCCCATGTCCCCACCTAGCCAGGCAGCCCCAGAGCCCCTCCCTCTGCCAGTGCCCCATACCTGGATGGGGAGGCTGCTGGCCATGGAGAAGCTGGGCAGGGGAGGCATCCCTCCGTAGCTGTTGGGCAGCGTGGCTTCACTGCGCCCCAGCACGGTACCTGTGGAAGACACCCATCACCCAAGGTGGGGAGGGTAGGATGAGAGTGGAGGGGGCACAGCGGTGGTTGGCAGGGAGGTTCCTAGGGGGCTGTATAGGGTTTAAAGCAGGACTGGGGGCTCTGGCATGGGAGGGATGCTGGAGGCAGTTACCTGCTCCAGGTGGGGCAGGCACGGGTGGGAAGACACTGGCCCCAGGGAAGGCCCCGCCTAGGCCCAGGTGCCCGGTGCTGCCTGCTTGGCGCCGCTGGTTCCGCAGTTTCTCCTCCCGGCGCCACTTGGCCCGACGGTTGGAGAACCAGACCTGGGGGACAGGGAGAGGCTGTGAATGCCCGGGGGGACGGCGGGGTGAGGGGCGGAGAGGTGCCAGTTGAGGGGGTGGGGGTCTGACTCACCTGGATCCGTGCCTCCGGCAGGTCAATCTTGGCAGCCAGGCGCTCACGGGCAAAGACGTCAGGGTAGTGGGTGCGCTCAAATTCTGCAACAGGGTGAGGGGGTCAGGCAGGGCCTAGGAGCCCCACGGCCCCCAGCGTCCCCCACAGCCCAACTAGAGCTGCTGAACTTCCCATGGCCCCCCACAGCCCTCTCCTTCCCCTCCAGCCCATCCCCCTGCACCCACACAATCCCTGGGTTTCTGCCTCCCTGCACAAGTCCTGGTACCCCCACTGTCCGTCCCGGCCCCCAGTCTGGCAGCTCTGCCCCCTGATGGCAGCTACTGGAACTGCAGCCACCAGCTGCCTGGAGTGAGTTGTGGTGGAGGGTAGTCCTAGCCCCCCGGGATACCTTTCTCCAGTGCCTCGATCTGCTCCTGTGTGAAGGACGTCCGGTTCCTCTGCAGCTTCCGCTTCAGCTGCAGCCGTATCTGAGACTCGTCCAGGTCATCCCCAACGGCACCCGACCGGTGCTCGGGATCCAGGCCCCCATCCAGCTGTTGACAGCTGTCTGCAGTGAGGCACGGTGGGGTGGGGCAGGGAAAACAGGTGAGATGGGCCCCACAACAACAGCCCTGCCAGTGCCCCTCACTCCTGGCCTGCAGCCCCCAGCCCAGCCCGTGCCCCTCACTCCCAACCTGCAGCCCCCTACCCCCCCCCAGCTCTGCCAGTGCCCCTCACCCCCAAACCACAGCTCCCTGCTCCCACCAGCCCTGCTGGTGCTTCCCTCACAGCTCCCCCCCGCACTTCCTTGCACTTCCACCCTGCTCTTTCTAGTGCCAGGCCGTCTCTGCAGGCGATGAGAACTCTCCCATCAGGGTTGAGGCGCTAACACGGAGCGACAGGCACAGCCGTGGCTCAGCCCTGCAGCCCCCCAGTTCCCTCCACCCAGGAGGACAGGGTGACAGGCCCAAGAGGAGCGCCAGCACCCTCCAATGCCAGCATGGCTTGGTCTGGCCCCAGCACAGCCCAGCCCAGCCCCCCCAACTTGCCACCCACCTGGCACCTCCTGACATCTGCTTTTCTTGGGGGGGGGGAATGACCATGTCCCTAGCATGGGAGCAGAGACCCTGATGGAGCAATGGTGGGTGGAGTCGGATCTAGGGGTGCTTCTAACACCCCCCCCACCCGCTGTTTGCCCCCCAGATTTACAGCAGAGGTAACCGAGATCTGGGCCTTAACGGTGCCTGGGAGGTTTGAGAAAGAACCCAGGTATCCGGGTTTCCAGCCCCACCTGCTCTAGCCCCCCAGGCCCCACTGCCCTCCCTGAGCTGGGATAGAACCCAGGTGTCTGGCTCCCAGCCCCACACCCTGTTCCACCCCTTTAGACCCTGCTGCCCTCCCAGAACCAAGAGAAAACCCAGGTGCCAGTGAGGGCAGGGGCTGGGACAGGGTCCTGCTGGGGTGTGCCTGGGGGGTGAGCGGGGATCCCAGGCTGCCAGGCACCAAGCCCTGCCCCCCACCCCCGCACACCTGGGTTGGGCTGTGGTGATACCAGGCTCTCTGGGTACCAGTCCTGACGGCCACTCCACGCCGCGTTCTGTATGTTCAGCATCCCAATCTTCTTGTACAGGCTGTCTGCCCCCATGGACCAGCGCGGGGCCGCGGCGAGGGTGTGGGGGACCAGCCCCCCCGGGGCTGCAATGAGTCCTGGGCACCTGGAGACGGCGACAGGGCAGAGAGAGAGGCAGGCGGTCAGAGCGGCATGGAGATGCAGCTGCTTCTGGGGTGGGGGGTGCTGGGGCTGCCCAGCACCCGCCACCCCAGCCTGTTGCCCCCTAGTGCCCATGTCTGTCACTGTGTGGGGGACAGGCTGGTGCCTGCACAGCCAGAGCTCTCCATGGCCCTGTCCCCCAAGGCAGCTGCTGTCCCCGCTGTTGCATCAGCCTCCCACAGCCCTGCACTGCCCTTGAGAGAGCAAGGCTGGCACAGCTGCTGTTCAGGCAGGCAGAGCAGGGGGCAGCCTTCCCTGAGCCCCAACCCTGGACCCCCAGGCCTGTTGGTGCCCCTCACAAACAACCCACAGCTCCCCAGCCCTGCTGGCCCTACCCATCCCCTTTTCTCAGTCTCTCACATGCAGGGGTGTGGGGATTCCCATCTCGATGGACATTGGCCCCTCTGCATGCGCCGGTGGCCCCCCAGGGAGGTTTGGAGTCCTCATACTCCATTCACTAGAGGGGAAACTGAGGCGGGGGGGCTGTGCTTCCTTTAAGTGAGTGTGGGAGCCTTTGGGGGAGAGCTGGGGTTGGGGGAGGAGGGGGTTATGGTCACAAGGAGGCCCAGTCTCTCTCTCTTTCTCACATACAGACACATACACATGCAGGGCAGGAACACACAACATGGCAACACACAGCCATGTTCTCTGTGCTCCTTACACACACAGAGCACAGGAAACACAGCCACAGCCGCATGAGAGAGCAGCGCACAAAGGCAGCATCCTATACACGCCCCCCAGCCTTCAACACACACATGCAAGGCCTGACATGCATGCATACATGCACAAACACACACAGTGGCACACCACACACAAATGCCCACAGCACCACACACACACACCCACAAACCCACATGCGAATGCACATGCACACAGGCACAAACAGCGTCACATACACAGTGCACAAATGCACACATATGCACAGGTATACAGAGCATCACATACACATGCACATACAGACACTGGCAAACCACACACGTATGCATACTATGCTGTACAGGGCACATCCATGTACAGGCACACAGACCAACATGCATACAACACTGCACACCAGTACCCACGCCCGAACGCACATGCGTACCCACAGCATTTGCATGTGTTCACACATGCACAGACACACACGGGTACATACACATGCACGACTGCACCCACACCGCACTGAGCATGGCCATGCAAAAAAGCAAACACCCAGAATAGAGCAATGGCACTTGTATGTGCGCACATAAATGCACATGCACATGTGTGTGCGTGCACACACACACGCACACACTGCTGCAGCCCTATGCTGACTCCTCCTGGTCCTCCTCAGAGCAGGAGTGTGGGTGAGGGGGCAGGTGGGGGCAGTCATCTCCATGGCTTTCTTTGTCAATGTTGGGGGGGGGGCCGGCAGGGGCTCAGCCTGCCCCAGCCCAACTACCCTCCCATCCATGGGTGCAGCTCCAGGGGCATGAGTGATGAGCACTGATGAGGCTAGCAGGGCTGCAGGTCGGGAGTGAGGGGCACCAGCAGGACTTGGGGGGGAGGGGAGGCACAGGGCTGTGGGTCAGGAGTGAGGGGCAGCAGCAGGGCTGGGGACCATTATCTCACATTGCCCCAGGAACTGCACCCACAATATACCATTGCCCCCACCTGGACGCCTGGGTTCCATCCCTGCCCAGGCACCTGGGTTCCTAGGCTGCATTTTATCTGGGGCTGTGCTGGGTGCTAAGGGGGCGGGGCCCAGCCTGGGGGCAGGGCAGGGCTGTGGGTTGGTCTGGCAAGGGGCACAAAGGCAGGTCTATGCCCCCCTCTGTTTGCTGGAGAAACAGGGGAGTGAGATGAGCTGCCCCCACCCCTGCCATCCAGGTCAGGGGGGGCAATGCCAGGAGACCCCGCTCCATGGCTTCCCTCCCAGTCAAGGAGGAAGGCATCTGCTGGGCACCACTGGGGATGCATCACCTTCCTCCCATCCCACTGTCCCCATCTCCATCGGATCCAAGGGGGCAGGAATGTGGTGGCAGGAGGCTGTGGGTCAGGAATGAGGGGCACTGGCAGGGCTGAGGGGGATGGCAGGGGGCTGCAGGCTGGGAGTGAGGAGCACCAGCAGGGCTGGGGGCTGTGGGTCGGGAATGCCCCTCCCAGCCCCCATGGTCCCCCCCAGATGCTCCTCCACCCTGACGTACCTCACTTGGGGTCCCAGCTGGGGCAGGCTCCCTTCTTCTGGCAGGGCCTGTGCCGCCCCCTCCAAAATGCCACCTCCAGCACCAAATCCCTGGCCTCTGCCCAGCCTCGTCTGCTGCCAACCGGGTGCTGGAGAGGAATAAAGGCAAGTCCCAGGCGCTGGGGGGCGTTGGGGGGGGGGGGGGGGCTGTGTGTAGGGGGGGGACATGGCCGCCACGCGGTGACATTTGTGTTAAACTGTCCTGGCAGCTTTGAACTTAATTCTCTCCAATGGGCTCGGGGGGGGGGGGGGGGGGGGGTGGACTAGCAGGCAGTGGGGGGGGTGAGAAGTCCCCCAGTATCAGCCCATGCTCTGGTGGCTGAGAAGATCGGAGAGGAAAGAAGCTGCCAGGGATGCGCCAGGCTGGGGGAGGGGGTACGGCCTTGTGGGGGCTGTGGGGTGGTTGAAGCGGGATACAGGATGGAGGGGGTAGGAGGAGCTGGGGGCGGCTGTCCTGGGTGGGGCCTGCTCTTGTTGGCCACAGTGGGGCCGCACATGCAGGCATGCCTGCATGTGCATGCGTGTATACACAAGCAGGTAGGCATACAGCTACACACCAATGGACATATACATTTACACGTGTACAACCATGCATATGTGCGCGCACACACACACACACACACACACACATATCTTCCTTTGCTCCCCATCATGCCTCCTCTTTCCATGTCTCTTCCATTAGGAAAATCAGCCCTCTCCCCTGCCCCCATGGAAGGTGGAGGGGGCTGAGCACTGGGGGGTGCTGGGAGCAGACAGGGATCCCAAGGGAGGGGAGGCTAGGGGGGACAGGTAACCTCGTAGGTCTGGGATTCTCATAGCCAATGGTGTGAAGGGCAAAAGGAAAATGTCAGGAGGTGGGAACAGGCAGGGGTGAGGCGCACCAGCAGTCAGTGCTGTGAGGGGTAGGGGGCTGTAGATCAGGAGTGAGGGACACTGGCAGGGCTGTGGGGACCAGAGGGCTGCAGGTCAGGAGTGAGGGGCACCCCACAGTCTCTCATCTCTTGCCAGCCTCTTTCCTAGCTGCAGAGGGGCTGGGAGCCTGGACACGTGGGTCCCCCCATCTGAGTAGGGCCATGGGACCGCCCTTCTGGCTGGTTCCCAGGGGTTCTGGGGGTCTGTGGCTGAGAGGAACTGAGTTGAGCCACACACTCCCACCCTCACCCTCTGCTTCCTCCACACTCAACAACCCGCCAGCCCCTAGGACAAAAGGGAGTGGGGACCCTGACCCCTATCACGTGCTGCTCCCCAGCGGTGAGACCAGAGGTCCCCCACCCCCAGCCAGGAACACCCCAGCCCAGCATAGCCCCACCCCAAGGCCCAGGGACACTCCAGGCATGCACCCCCCCCAGATGCCTCCTCCCCTCTTCCCTGCCCCAGCCCCCCTGGGACCCCATAAATGCCCGGACTTGATACTCCTCCACTGGGCAGGGGCCCCAGGGATGGTGGGTTAAGTAGAAATCCGTGTTACAGTGACAGGGGCAATTAAAAATGCAAAGTGAGTGCATCACGTGGGGCCTGGGGGGCTGTCAGGGCCCATCGATGCAGGCTGGGGGCCGGGGGGGGGGCTGTGTACCCCCCTCTCCCACCCCCCTGCAGTCACCACCCCTGAGAGCTCCCCCTGAAGGGCAGGAACCCCCCACCCTAATCCCTGAAGCCCCCTCCAGCCAGGACAGGGCCAGACTCCAGTCTGAAACAGGCCTAGACAAGCACCAGATCCTTCCCCCCACCCCGCACCCGGACACCTGGGTTCCACCTCTGCCCCTGGCCCATGCAGGGGGGGAAAGGAGGGGCATCAAACACCACCAGCCTCCCTGAATCCTGCACCCTGGCATGACAGGGCACCTGCCCCCAGCCACCCCATCTGATCCGATTACTGCTGGCTCCTGACACAGCCCTGATGCAGCTAATTGGAGCCCAGGAGCTACGGAGGCAAAAGCAGGGGGAAAAGAGGAGGCTAATGCCTGCCCCCCCCATCCCAGCACAGACCCCCCCCCAACTCCAGTGTGGGTGAGATGGGAGGGATCAGACCCTGCTGGACCTACATAGGGAGTGACCCATTGCTGGAGAGCATGTGGCAGCTTGCAAAGCACTGACCTGAACACCTGGGTTCAATTGTTATAGGAGGAGAGCTGTGGGTGGGGAATGAGGGACACTGGCAGGGCTGGGGGGGAATCTCCCTGACCCCAAATGATGCTGCAGACTCGGCCCCTCTCCCCACACATGGCCAGTGCGTTGCAGGTCCCCTTCCCTTTCTGGTGTCACTTCAATGTGAGTTGCCCATGTGGACCGGGCATATTCGGGGCGTCGGAGCGGAGCTGACCGCTCCCCCATCTGTTGCTTCTATCCCAGAGGTGCCCTGAACCAAGACATAGCACAGGCAGCCCTGCCAGTGCCTCTCACTCCCAACCCACAGCCCCCTGCCCCCCCAGCCCTGCTGGTGCCCCTCACTTCTGACCCACAGCCCCCTGCCCCCTCACTCCAGACCTGCAGCCCCTGCCTCCCAGCCTTGCTGGTGCCCCTCGCTCCTGACCAGAAGCCCCCTACTCCACCCCCCTCCCCCCTGCCTTGCGGGTGGAGCTCACTTGCAACCCACAGACCCATGACCACTGCTCCCCTGGGACTCAGTGACACAGATCCCAGCTATGAGACTCACCCCCCAGCCATTCCTCCCCATCTGGCAACTCTGAGCTTATCCGTGTTGTATAAGGGGGAGGCGGTGGGGAATCCAGATGTAGTACTTCTGCCCAGGCCTCCCTAGGGGACTTCATTCCCTCCCTGCCCCCTGGCTAAGAGACTGGGATGTGCTAGTCTTGACCCACATGTCACAAATAGACAGGCTGCAGGGATGCCAGGGGCACTAGCAGGGCTGGGGAGCAGGGGGCTGCAGATTGGACCGGGGCCACACGCAAAATCCCAGCCCGACTCGTCTGACAGAAGAGCTGGGGCTGGTTCTCCAGGGCTTGGGGTCCCCAGGGCTCCCCCACCCCTGTCCCCAGTCTGCGAGAGCGGGCGGCGGGGGACCAGCACCTCCACTCAGCCCAGATACCGGGCAGGGAGGGGGGAGGCAGACGCCCATTGGACGAGCTCAGGTTAAGACCAAGGGTCCCAGCGGGCCGTGCCTTAGTTTCCGTGCTGGAGCGGCCTAGGAGGAGCCTGGAAGTGAGCACCGCAGGGCAGGAGGGGCCTGAGCCCTCGGTTCCCGCTGGGTCAGCGGGGGGGCGGCAAAGCCCCAGCAGAGCCCCCCCAGGACGGGGCAGCCCGGAGTGGGGGTGGGCAGGGACAGGGGCTGCTGTAGGATGGAGGTGGGGAGGGCTGCTGAGCTTGAGGAGGGCAAGACCCATCAAAGATCCTGCCTGCCTGGTCTCAGCCCCCGCGCCCCCTAACCCCCACGTGGCCTAGCCCCCGCCCCCCTCCACGTGGCCTCTCTGCCCAGAACTTGGCCACAACTTGCTTGGGGGAGAAACTTGTGTCAACGTGGCGACGGGCAGCCAATCAGCCAGCGTCCTGGCCCCGCCCCGCGGGGGTATGCCGCCCTCTCATTGGCCCCACCAGCCGAGAGGGTGGGCCTGTGTGGGGGGGCTGTTGCGGGGCAGGGGGAGCCGGGTTCCAGTCGGGGCTCGAACACGCGGCGGTTTGGAGCTGGGTGAGGTATGGGGAGGGGCCCTGGGGTCCCTCTAGTTGGGGGGGGGGTTGGGACAAAGGGCGCCTCCCCTGGGCATGGTGGGGCTGGGGTTCTGATAGGGGGTGTGGGGCAAGGCTGGGGGCTGCCTTGCAGGGGTGAATTGTGGGGGACTCAAGGACAGTGGAAGCTGGGGAAGGGGGCAAAGTTGTGGGTAGGGCTGGGGTCTCTACCCTCCCCCATTGCCCTGTAGGCGCAGGGATGTGGGTGCTGGCAGGCTGGTGGGTGCTGGCGCTGTGTGCAGTGGGGGGGGCTCTGGCCAAGCCACCCCCGGAGAAGAAGGACCGCGTGCACCATGGCAAGGAGCTGAGCGACCACCAGCACGATGACAACCAGGATTTCCAGTATGACCACGAGGCCTTCCTGGGCAAGGAGCAGGCCAAGACCTTTGACCAGCTCACGCCCGAGGAGAGCCAGGAGCGCTTGGGGTGAGCCGGGGCCCCGGCCAGGCAGCCAGGAGGAGACCCAGGCAGCCAGGCTCCCAGCCCCCACCATACACCAGCCCAGCAGACCCCATGCCCCTCCCAGAGCTTGCTCCTAGTGCCCTGTGCTCCCTACACCCCCCCCCCCCCCCCCAAAGCTGGGCATGGAACCCAGGTGTCTGGGCTCCCAGTCTACCACTCTGCGCTAAGCCCAGGAGATGCCACTACCCTCCCAGAGCCAGGAATTAACCCAGGCATCTGGGCTCGCAGGCCTCCCTGTTCCAACCCACTAAACCCCACTCCTGTCCTGGAGCGATGAGCAAACCCAGGCATCCTGTCTTTCCGGCCACATGCATCACCTCACTAAACCCCAGTGCCCTCCCAGGGCCTGGTATAGAACCCAGGTGTCCTGGCTTCCAGCCTCCACTCTGCTGTAACCCACAAGACCCTAACTCATCTCTGAGAGCTGGGGAAAGAATCCAGGCATCCTGGCCCCCAGACACCTGCCCACCATACTCCACTCCACTCCCAGAGCTGGGAGTGAACCAAGGTGTCTTGGCTCCCAGGCCCTGCAGGACTGAAGGAAGAACCTGGACATCCTGGCTCTAACCCTTCAGAGAACTGCACTTTTTGGGTGCAAGGAAGGGGGCAGCCACTGGAGTTTTTGGGGCTCATGCATATGCTGCAGCTTGGGAGACAGAACCCAGGTGTCCAGGCCTGACCTACCCTCTCCCCTGTCCCTGCAGCAAGATCGTGGATAGGATAGATGGGAACCGGGACGGATTCGTGACCCAGGCGGAGCTGAAGGACTGGATCCGGCACACACAGAACCGCTACATCTACGAGAATGTGGACAAGAACTGGGCTGACTACGACCGGGACCATGACGGCCGCATTGCCTGGGCCGAGTTCAAGAATGCCACCTACGGCTACTATGAGGGTGCACCTGGACGCTGGGGTCCTGTGCCTCGCCTTGCTTGGGGGGGGAGGGGAGGGGAGGGGAGGGGAGGGGGCTGGCAGCTGGCATGCCTGGGTTCTGTCCCAGCTCTGGGAGGGGAGAGGTGTCTGGTAGGATAGAGCTGGGAGCCAGGATGCCTGGATTCCATTTGCAGGTCTGGGAGGGGCCTGGAGCTGTTGGAGGAGGTTGGTGGGGGGTCAGGGGGTTGAGGACAGTACAGGGGCCCTGACCCCAAGCCCCCAGTGGAGCTGCAGCAGGGACCATGGGCATGGTCTCTACTGCCCCATAGTGGTTGGAGAAGGAATAACTCCTTGGTGGGTGGCAAAGAGGCCAGACACCTGGGTTCTTTGTGGGGAGTGAAGTCCACTGGTTAGGGCCTCAGTTGCTAGAAGCCTAGCTTTGGGAGGGCAGTGAGGTCTGATGGGTTGGAGGAAGGGGGCTGGCAGCCTGGACACCTGGGTTCTCTCCCAGCTGTGCATGGGGAATGAGGTTTGGTGAGCTCTACTTAAGGGGTGGGAGGGTGCCTGGATCCCTTCTGTGCCACAAGGATTTGATACACCTGCTCCCCCCCGCCCCCAGGTGAGGAGTTCAGTGACCTGGAGGACAAACACTCCTACCGGAAGATGCTGGTACGGGATGAACGGCGCTTCAAGGCAGCCGACAAAGATGGGGACCTGGTGGCCACGCGGGAGGAATTCACAGCCTTCCTGCACCCTGAGGAGTTTGATTACATGAAGGATGTTGTCATCACTGTGAGTGTCGTGCCTGGACACCTGGGTCCAGTCCCTGCATGGGGGTGCAGTGCAGGGGGAGTGAATCCTGTGAGGTGGAGCAACAGGTATTGGGAGCCAGGATGCCTGGGTTATCTCCCAGCTTCGGGGGGGGATTGGGGTCTGGTGGATTAGAGCAGCGGGCCTGGAAGCCAGGGGGCCTGGGAGCCATCCTTGCGCTGACATGAAGTGCCTCTAGAGCTTGGAGCTCAGATGCCTGGGTTCTCCCCCATCCCCTAACCCAATTCCAGAGCCGTGCCCCCTTCTCTAGCCTTCCTCAGCTCCTAACAGCCAACAGGACCCCATTGGGGGGGGGGGGTAGTGGGGTGGTGTTCCTATGATGCTCAGCACTTCCCCCTCCTCCCCCGGCCAGGAAACCATTGAGGACATTGACAAGAACGGGGATGGCTACGTCCAGGTGGACGAGTACATCGGTGAGTGTGTGTGTGTGGGGGGGGGCAGGGCTGTGGGGCATTAGTGGGAATTGGAGGGAGGGATAAGAATCAGGAGGCCCTTCCCATGCCCCTTCTGTCCCGCCTCCCCAGGTGACATGTACAGCTCCGAGGCCGGGGAGCCAGAGCCCGACTGGGTGCGCACAGAGAGGCAGCAGTTCCTGGACTTCCGGGACATGGACCGGGACGGACGTCTGGACCCAGCCGAGATCGGGCACTGGATCCTGCCCCAGGACTACGACCATGCCGAGGTGGAGGCCAAGCACCTCATCTACGAGTCTGACAAGGACAAGGTGGGCTGGCAAGGGCAGGAGCAGCTGGGGAGAGGTAGCATGGGGGAGCCAGAGGGGTCAGGCTGGGAGTGGGGGCTTAGGGAGGAACAGGCAAATCTTCCCTTTGGAATGAGGAACTGGGAAGTGGGTAGATTCAGCCCCCCCCCCCCCCCCCCCCCCCCCAAGATCAGTGGTGGGGAAGGGGTACAGGGTAGGTGGATTTCAGATATCCTCCCCTCCACACACACATCATAGACCAGTACTAACCCTAATCCACAGCAGTGATTTGCTTGATGATTGAGTGACCCAGGAGTGATCAAGGGGCGGGGTAGGGTGGGAGCTGATGAGGGAGGGGCCTGTGTAATTGACCCCATGCTTGTGTGTTGCACCCTACCCCCAGGACGAGCGGCTGACAAAGCAGGAGATCCTGGACAACTGGAACATGTTTGTAGGGAGCCAGGCCACTAACTATGGGGAAGACCTGACACGAAAGCATGATGAGTTGTGAATGATGAAGGCCCGGTTCACTCCCCACACAGCACAAGCTTGCCTTGGCAGGGAACCCCACCCTCTCACCCAGGCACCAAGGACCCTAGGGAGGGATTATTTATTAAAGGGGAATCAAGAGTCAGGCTTGGGGGCAGGGGAAGAGTGGAAGGGGGTAGGAGCCCTAATGCTTAGGTTCTTGCTGTGCCCTGGGGAGAGTGGGGTCTATTGGGTTGGGGAGGGGGCTGGGGCTGGAAGTGACCTGGGTTCCCTCCCTGATCTAAGAAGGGAAGGGGTCAGAACAGGGAGCCAGGATACCTGAATACCCTCCCCAGCACTATCCATTTCCCTCCTCTCCTTTCCCACCCCCCACCCACAAGCACTACAACACTAACAGTATTAGGGAGCATCTCTGCCCCCAACCTGTGCCAGTGCCACCTCTCTCCAGCCCACCTCCAACCACCTGACATTATGGGGTGACCCACCAACATGGTGGTCAGTGGGTGGGAGCTGAAGCCCCACCCCTGCACTGCCTGCCACGATGGCTGCCTTTCCCACCAGGAGCTCCTGGCCAAGGCAGAGCTGTTTGTGGACAGCATTGGGGCCAGTCCCATTGATGCACGGGCATTTGGGGGAACAGCTGTAGGGGCATGGGGAGCTGAGAGGCACCTGGAGCTGTACACACAGGCCAATAAAGACATGCACCACCTTCCTCATGCTAAGCTTGCTTCATCCATGACTGGGGGGGGGTAGGGAGAACCTTGTCCTAGCAGGCTTGGGGGGCCTCCCAGCCAGGCAGAGAGGACCCAGAGGACACTGGGCAGAGGACACAGCAGCTGAAGTACCTGCTGGCTGCAGCTGGATGTCTGTGTCCCATCTCACTGCCTCACATAAGGGCCTTCTGATAATTTATAGCCAAGGTATGGGCAGGAACCCAGATCTCCTGGTCAGTCTGAGACTACCCCCAGGCAACAGCAGGTAGGCATGTAGGACCCTGGGAAAATAGGCCAGGCCCAAACCCTTGAACCGGTAGATGTAGAGGCAGAGAGCTGTTTTTGGGATGTCTGTGCCATGTGTTGAGCCTGCTTTTTCCTCAGGTCTAGGCAGCTCTGGCAGGCATGTTCAAACTCCACTCAGGCAGTTAGGTGGCATAGCTGGGCCTTCAGCACCCACCTCCAATTGGGAACTCTCCACAGCCTGGCCCAGTTCCTGCCAGGGTCCAGGCAGGTGGGTTGAATGGGAGGGAGGCAATGCCAGCCCCCTGGCACATATGGGATCCTTCCACAGATGCTTGTGTGAGAGACCTTCCTCTGTGTGTGTGAACCTTCAGTATAACACCATGTGCATGTGTACACAAAACCCTTCCATGCGAGACCCTCCTGTTTCTGTGCAAAACCTTCCTGTATGTGTGCAAGACCCTCCTGTGTATGCACAAGGTCCACCCATGTATGTGTGCGTGTGTAACTGTGAAAGACACCCTCCCATTAGGGGGAGGGTGTCCAATTTCTTCTTCCCCAGCCCTAGCTGGCTAGTACTCCAGTGCCGCAGGGAAGAAGAAAAGAGGTTGTAAGCTGCTACACCATCCCACTACATAGTTGGCACAGAGGTGGGCCAGCTGGACACCTGGGTCCTCCCTCCCCAGCTCCCAGCATGTTAGAGCAAGTTGCTGGGTAGGGCCTGGCCCCATACACACAGCTACAATGCGACACCCTGGACCTGCACTTGGAGGCTGCTCAAGAGCAGGGGAAGTGCCCTTTCCAGCCACCTTGATACCTGGCCTCCGCAAACTGCATGGGGGCGAGTGACAAGGCAAAGACAGGGACCTCCACCCACCATGCAAGGGGTCAGACCAAGGAAGGTGGGGAGGGGAGGTCTACTTGCATCCTAATGTAACCCCAGGCTAGAGAAATGGCTGCAGAAACACCTCCTGCCCTAACCCCACAACATTAAGAATCTTGCAGCAGTCATGAGGTGCCCCCAGGTTTTAGATGCACAAAGGAGGGGGATGTTGCTTCAGGGCCCCTGCCCCACCCCTGCACACAGCAGGGCTTGGTTTCATGTCTTTATTTTCCTCATGAATGTAACCATATAAAAACATAAGTTATGAAACAGTGACAATGTGTCAGCCAGATTTGGGGGAAGGGGCGGGGTAAAATTACTGAAGGGGGGGGACGGGACAAAACCGTCAGCAAGGACACAAAAAGAGGGGTCACCTCCCCTCCCCCCCAAAAAACCCTGCCCCCAGCAAAAAAAAACCCAAGGCAGGATATAGCACAGCTCAGGGGAGACTGGGGTGGTCTCAGGACTGCCCTCCTCCACTACACCAGGGGGCAGCCCCCCCCCTCCTTCAAGGCCAGACACCCCCTACTCCTTGGCTGGAGATGGTGGGGGGCTAGGGGAAGTATTGAGGTACATGGAGTTATGGGGGGAGAGAACATTGTTTAAAAGCAAAAAAAATGAGATAAGGGGCAGCTAGCCCCAGGATGGAGGGCACTGGGGGAGGGTATTAGACTCCCCCCCCCCATCTATAGCCACCCCCAGAACACTGTGGGCAGAGGGAGGGGACCCCTCCCAAATTGGCAGCTGTACACCCCCGCAATTCATAATATGGGGTGGGGGGTAGGGGGCTTATCAGCCACCCTCAGTCCCTGCCCCACCCTCTTCCACTACCCCCATGGGGCAACTAGCAGCAGGATCACACAGCGCAATGGTTAGTGAGATGTTGGGGAGAGGGTGGGCAGGAGCGTGGGAGAGAAAGGGGGATGGGGGGGGGGGGTCTGTGGGCCGGGCTAGCGCATCCGATAGTCCGTGGAACATGACAGCTCACAGAGCTGGCCCTTGAAGTCCAGGTCGATGGTGAAGTCCAGGTCACGCTGAGGTGGGAGCAGGGAAGGGGAGACACAAGGGGAGGGGGGTGAGTCACAGGAGTGCCCAAATTTATGCACTCCCATGGTGCAGTGCACCAAGCCCCTCCCCTCCTGATAGTCACAGGTTAGTGCCACTTCCCATGTGTATCTATGGGTGGGTGGTGGCACACCTGCAGAACAGCCCGCCGCTCCTCCAGGGAATAAAACTGGCACTCACATTGTTCTTGGCATTGGGTTTCATGCTGATGGTGCCAAAGATCTCCTCGCCTGTCTTCACTGTCAGATAGTCCTCCATGTAGAACACTGTCTGCTTCCAGTGAGTGTAGGGGGACTCAGGGCCTGGTGGGCAGGAGACAAGTGGGGGTGTCAGAGCAGGGCTGGTAGAGGTGAGGGCCATGCCATCTGTGCAGCCCCACCCCTCCTTGTAGCCCCACCCCCTTGCAAAAAGAACCACCAAGATGGAACTTTCTTGGCTCTGCCCCTTCCCAGGGGGACATGTGCTCTTTGCCTTAGCTCCACCCCCTTTTGCAACACAAGGACAGAAATGCAAAGTTTGAGTTAAGAGGCTAAAAGTCACCAGCCTGGTCCCACCCCTTGTGCCCTAGCCTTGCCCACATATCTTCTGCTCTACCCCTAAACCCTTTGGCCCCATCCCTCCAAGCAAGGCCCACCCCTTACTGGTGGAGAAGCCGGTGCGCTTGTGACAGCGAGTGAACTCAATGTTGAAGTAGGCCACTAGGGCATGGATGTAGTCATTGCGCTTCACTTGGAGGCAGAAGGGTGACGTGAATGTCAGGTCCTCCACCTTCACCGTGTAGATGTCCACCTCCTGCAAAGGTGAAGAGCTGTTACGGTCAGCCCCCAGAGCACCCCGAGACACCCCATCCACAGGGATCGGGGTGGATGGGAACTAGCCAGCGTTCCCCAGCGTGGGCACCCCATGGCTGGCAGCACCGCATATTGCCCACCTTGATGAGGCAGGCATTGGTGACCAGCTGCTTGGGGTCTACAACATCCACGAGTGGTTCCTTGATGGCCACGTCCTTGATGCACGACATGTCAAAGCCATACACGTTCTCCCACCCTGACCGAAAGGGGAGGCACCATGAGATCCCAGCAAGAATCACATCCAACCCATACCCTGGGGGCAAGGGAGATCCAGGGATTCTACCCCCCCCCTCCCCCCCCAGCTGCTGGAACCCCAGGCTACACTAACCATGCAGAAGACCTTCCCACCAGTGAGGTCCCCCCACTCTGACACCAACTCAGAGGCAATAAGAACCACTGAGACGACCCAAAGGTGAGAGCCAAGGAGACTCAACCTCCACCCCCCCACCCACTGCAATCCCAAGTGAGCCATATAGGAAATGCCCCCACAGCCTAGCAGATGGGCTGCCCCACTCTAGGGCTCACAGTGGATCTTGTAGTCCTTATACTGCCGGTCTTCAATGGCCGTAACATACAGCGTGGCACGGTCTGGGAAGATGAGTCCATCTGGGGTCTGGTGGGAGGGGATGGACAGACAGACCATGATGGAGGTCACTGTAAGGTGGCTTCTGGCACACACTGCATCCCTCCCCTTTGCTGCCCTCAACCAGCACCAAAGGATGGGGAAAGGGCAGGATCTGTGTTCTTCAGGGGACACCAGCCCTGGACACTCACCAGCCACTTGTCACGGGCGTAGATGACAGTGTTGAGCATGGACTCATAGAAGAGGCAGTAGCCCATCCACTCACTGATGATGATGTCTACCTTCTCCACCGGCAGCTCTACCTCTTCCACCTTCCCCTTGATGATGGATACCACTGTAGGTGGGTGGGTAGACAGATGGATGGACCCAGCTCAGCATGGGCAAAGGGGCCGGGGGAGGCGAGGGGGGCACAGGAGAAGCAGGCTGCTTGGCTGGGACAGTTGAATGTGGAGAGACGGGGGGTGGGACAAGGCAGAACTGTGTCCCATGGGTGCCTGTTCCCCACGCTGGGCAGTTTGGGCTGTGATGCCCCGTGACAAGGGCATCAGTGCCAGGGAGGAACACCCCCAGGGTGGGGACAGGGGCACTCACCATGGTCCAGCTTGTTGGCTTTGACAATCTTGACGGCATAGTCAGAGATGCTGGAGCACTCGATCTGCAGAGAGGGGAAGGCGGGGAGGTGGGGGTCAGCTGAGGCCTGGCTTTCTTCCCCCCCCTTGCACTCCCTTGGAGGGATCACACTCACCCCAATGACACGCTTAGCCCCTGCTTTGGCAGCAAACATGCAGAGAATGCCAGTGCCACTGCCCACATCCAAGACTACTTTGTCCTTGAAGAGGTGCCGGTTGTGGAACATGGAGTTCCTGTAGGTCAGGGTGCGAACCTCATCCTTCAGCATCTCCTGGGGGCAAGGGGGATCAGCAGGGAGAGCCCTGAGACTGCCCAACGCCCCCTCCTCCAGGGAGGCAGTACTGGAAAGCCACTCTAGCCCCCACCCCTATCAGTCCTCCAGCATCACCTGGAGTGGGCACCCCTCCCCCTCCAACCTCCACCCCAGGGCCCCGCCCAGACCTCGTGGATGCCAAAGTGGGCATAGGAGTCGAAGTAGTAGTCCTTGGATGTCATCTCCTCAGCCGGGGGCTTCCCACTGCCCTCAGGCTGGGTGCACGAAACCTGCAGGAGGGGTAGGAGCGATCAGACGTATGCACCAAGGCTGCGTGCTTGTGGTCACAACCAGGGCTGAGGCCCCATGGCTGGCACGTGCCCAGCCACTGCCTTGCCCACACCTTACTCCCATGGGCCAACCCAACCTGTACATACTAGTCATGCCCCCCAACAGACCCACAAGGCCCAGCCAGCCCCATATACCCCACAGAGCCACAGGTCCTGCCAACCTGTAGTATACATTCCACCCCCCCAGTCAGCCCTGCAAGCACAACTAGTCCCACATACCCCCCCCAACGCACCAGAGTGGGGCTGGGTCCCCTTCCCCTGCTGTGCCCATCAGACCCACAGCAGAGCCCACTCTGGGGATCTCTGCACCTTGTGTGTCTCCCTAGAAAGGAGCGGGAAGGGGCAGTTACCCCCCACCACCTCACAGACTTGGCCCTGAACTTGTCCTTGCTGCCACCAGGTCCCACCAGCCGGCCCCCTGGGGCACTGCTTTGGGGGAGCTCCACTGTCCCCCCCACCCTGGGGTCCCCACTGGCTACAGCCTAATGTCCCTGGCCCCAGAGACTGGGGAGGGAAGGAGCTGTAGCAGTAAGGACCTAGGGCAGGGCCCACCTAAATTCCACCCCCACCCCCGACTCAGTGCTGCTAGCCCCCCACCCCAACTCCTGGGTGCACCGAATACCCCTGGGGGAACCCCCACCCCAGCAGGGGTGCTGAACCAGGGGCGGGGGCAGGTGAGGAGGGCAACATTAAGGAAATTTATGAATGAGAAATGAATACAGCCCCTAGAACAGGGACGAGCGATTATTTTGGGCAGAGGGCTGCTTAGTGAGTTTTGGCAAGCCATCAAGGGCCGCATGACAGGCAGCCAGGAGAAGATCAATATTGATTTTCTAAATTTTTAGGGCCCCATGGGCCAGATAAACTGGCCTGGCGGGCCGCATTTTGCCCACCCCTGCCCTAGAAGGAGCAAGGATTTCCCTCCCCCCAGCCCCAACTCCCTTAATTCTCCACAACCTCTATATGGGGCCTGATCTTGGCCGCTCCGCTGTCTCCCCCACAACCAGCAGGGTCACTCCTATGCCCACTAGTCTACACAGACCCTCTTTAGCCACAGTGCAGGACTCTGCACCAAGCCCCACCCCCCCAACTCCCTCTACATGTTGTGAGGGTTTCTGTTACACCATGAGGTCCCCCCCACCCCTGATACAGGCTACTGGGGTCTATGCCACCCCTGCCTCACCCCCTGCAGCTCCTGCTTGGGCTCCAGGCTCCTTGCCACATGCACACACATGCACACAAACACCGCCTGTCCCTGCAAGACCCCCACCCCAGCACTGACCAGCTCCTCACTCCCATCCTACATAGGGGAGAGGGAAGGGGGAAAAGGGGATGGGGTTGAGCAATGGGACCCTGAACACAAGGGACACGAGGCTGGGACGCACCCAGGCTCCTGACTCCCGTAAGTCTAGAGGACAGGGCCACTGTCTGTCTGTCGCGCGTTGGGGGGGGGGGGGGAGGGACGGGACATGACACGGGACCTTGACAATTTGTGGGACACAAGAAAGGGTCTGTAGGAGTAGTGACAGGGTATGACTATGGGGACAAGGGGAGTGCAGGGATCCCCTCCCCTGGGGAAGGTGGTAGTTGGGATTTGGGGGTGGGGGGCTGGCTGGGCCCACGCACTGAAAGGATATTTACATCTTCTAGCGCAGTCCGCAGGCTCATCCCGTTAGCCAGCGTGGTGACAAACGTCTAGGAGAAAGCAAGGGAGAAAGTCAGCGCCGAGCGCCCAGGGCTGGTGGGGGCAGGGCCAGGGGACCCCTGCCTGGCAGCTGGAGGGGGGGTGGGGAGGTGGTATGGGCTGGATGGTGGAAGATGGGAAGACAGGCTCAGGGGGAGGGAGCAGTTCCTGTCCTCGCCTCCCACACGCGCACACACGCACACGCACGCCCCGACCCAGGACACACTGATCCTACCCCTTGGCTTGTGCCCCCCACCCTCCCATAACAGACACCTGCTGATCCTAGCCCTCCCCAACCCCCCCCAAAATAAAAACCCAACTAAATCTACTCTTGCCACGTCCCCTACAGATGGGCTGACCTGACCCCCCAGTAACGACCCACAGATTCTTCCCGGCAGGCCTCGTCTCCTAGAGGGACCCAGGGAACTTGCCCCTAAGCTCCCAGCAATACCAACCAATCGGGGGAGGTGGGGGGGGGTGGGTCAGTGAAGTCTCCTAAGGGGACCTCCTGCTCCTATTCCAAACCGTCTAGCGACCTCCTGATCCTGCCCCCGCCCCCGGCCACGTCCCCCAGATGGAACCTTGGATGCTGTCCCCCCCAGGAACACACTGATCCCACCCGCGGGCCACGTCCTCCTGCTCCTGCCCGCCCGGCCTGGCCCCACAAGGAGTCCCTGATCCTACCCCCAATAGCGATCCGCCGTCCCCCGCCACGTGCCCTAGAGAAACCCATGGACCCCCCCGCCTGGCCCGGCCACGTGCCCGCGCGGCTCAGCCCCACGTGGGCCCGGGGCACCGGGAAGAAGGGGAAAGGGCCGTGCCCCCCACCGGCCCCCAGCCCCACGCGGGGGTCCCGGGTGGGGGAGGGGCGTGGGGCCCCGCCCCCTCCTTTGTTCCCGGGCCACGTGGGACCCCCGCGGCCCCACCCCCACGCGGGGGAGGGCCAGCACGGCTGGACCCCCCCCCAACTACGGCCCCCGGGAGCCCCGCGCGCGCCCGCGCCCCCCGCCCGCACCTCCATGATGCAGTTGGCGGCCTCCGCCATCTTGCGTGCGAAGCCCGGGGAGAGCAAGTACCCCTCCCCCCACCCCTTGGGCCTTATAGCGGGGGAGGGCCCGGGCCCGCCCTCCGCCACCCCAATTGGCCGCTCCGCGCCGCGGTCCCCACCATTGGGTCGCGGAGATGTCGCTCAACGTGCGGGCCCCACCCTCACAGGCAAAGGGGCACTGCTATTGGAGGAGACCGTGAGGCTTTGCCCCTGCCCCCTTTAGCGGCGTTGAGGGAGGGAGATGTCACTCAGCTTCGCCGTCGCGGCCCCTTCGTGTAGGTCGAAGGCTATTGGACGAGATGAATGTCACTCACAACGCCCCTCACACAGGCTGTGGCTCTATTGGACAGCAGCGATGTCGCTCACGGTGAGTGGAACTTCTCATTGGTAGAGGCAAACAGCAGTCGCTCGCGTCCCACCCCCCTCAGTCAAGTGGCTGTTGTAGTGGGCGGCGGTAATGTCGCTCAAACGTAGTGAAACATTACATTGGCAGAGGCTGGGAGCTAGTCGTTAACGGGGACCTACCCCCCCCATTGAACCTGCGATCCCATTGGTGACCTGATACGTCACTCTAGCCCCCACTCCCGCCACCGCAGCCATTGGCCAGTCGCCTTGCCAGTCAAAAACTGGCCCCGCCCCCTCAACCCTAACCGAGGCCCTAGTAACAAACTCATTGGTAAGCCGCTGGGGAGAATGCAACCAATCGGCTAGGCGCTCTCCGTGCCTGGGGTCGCCCCCCCACGCTGAAATGTTCAAGAGTATGCCTGTCAGGTACAGCCCCAGCCCCCACTCCCCTCTGTAGGTAGCGAATACCATGCTTTCACGCTCTTCCTCCGCTACCCCTCTGCCCCCCCACCCTGGGGGACCCCTTGCCATCCCTCCCACAGGTGCATCGCAGCCCCAGGCCGGGGGGGGAGGTCCAATACAATACTCCCTCCCCAGAAGTGGCTGCAGCTGCCCTGCTGCTTCCCCATGGAGGGATGCAGGTGGGACAAGAAGGGTCCGGAGCAATCAAGAACTTTGTTAAAAATATTTTTTAAATGTTTAATAAGAGGTCACAATGGGCCCTCCATGGCCCCAGGGAAGGTATCTGTTTTGGGGTCCCCTCCAGCTGGATGTACCCTGAGAATGCCAGGGGGCCTCCCCATAGATAGGGGGCCACCCCATCACGGTGGCTTCTGGGGGGTGGATGGCCAGCTCCCCTCCCCCCAACCCAACTTGCATCCTGCCTCCTCCCCCTAGTCGAGCTGGAGGTCGAAGAGCTCATCCTGTCCCACGATGCTCTCCTGTGGGGTGGGGAGGAGGCTTGTAGGGGGGAGGCCCAGCCCAGATAGACCAACAGCTCCCACCCCAAGCATGGCCCACAGACAGCCCCTAGATTCCTTCCATGTCCACTGTAGCCTGGCCCCCTAGTTCATACAGTTTCCCCCCGCCTCCCCCCATGTGGCCACCACACCCAATCCCCTCTGACCAAGTGTCCCTTTAACCTATGGCCCCTGGTCTCCCCAGCCCAACCCAGCTGCCCCTTCCCTGGCACGGCGATCCCTCCTCCCCACATAATTCCCATCCCCTACCAGTCCCCCATGTAAATCCCACCCCATCACAAAGCCCCCTCCCCAGGCCGGCCTGGCCCCCCTACCCAGCCGCCCTGCTGTTGGAGCCAGGGCACGAAGAGCTCCATGTACTGGAGGCTGTAGCCCATGAGGGTCTGCACCGCATGGTTGCTGATCCCAGCCACTCTCCGGGTCAGCTCCATAGTGAGTGCCAGGCGCGTGAGCTGGGGGCTGGGGCTGCTGGGGGGCGCACGGGCGGCGAAGGCCTCGGCCAGCTGGGAGAAGCCGTGGAAGGACATGCGGGACAAGGTGCTGCGCAGCACGGGGTCTGTCTCCATCTGCGGGTGAGGGGAAATGTCATAGCATCAGCAGGGCTGGGGGGGGGGCAGGGGGATACGGTTCGGGAGCGAGGGCCTGGAGGAGGCACGGTCCTATAGGCTGGGAATGAGGGGCACTGGCTGGGCAGGGGGGGAGCAGGGGTTGCAGGTCCAGAGTAAGGGGCACTGGGGGAGGGCAAAGGGGGCTGTGGGTCAGGAGTGAGGGGAATTGTCAGGGCTAGGGAAAAGGATTGCAGGGAGGGCATAACAGTGGCTCTTAGGACTTGGGGGAAGTAGGGGGCTTCAGGTGTGGGAAAACTGACAGGGCTGGGGAGGGGCCCTGTGCTGGGTTTGTGGAGGTTGGGCTTGAGTGGCATGGGGTGGGGGCAGTCTGTGGGGCAGGAGGAGCACCAGGGAAGGCACAGGGGGCTGCAGGTCAGGAGTGAGGGGCACTGGCTGACAAGTGCAGGGGCTTAGGCCAGTACCTCCCGATTGATGTCCTCAGCCTGCTCTTCCAGGAGGCTGATGAGTCTCTGGATCACCTGCTCCCTGTGCTGCTCGCTGGCAGTCTCCGAGGAGTGGTCTGTCGGAGCTGGAGGCAAAGACAGGCCTGTGAGCACTTGGCTTCCGCCAGAGGGCAGGGAGCCCCTGCCCCAGGTAGCAGCTTACCTGAGTGCCTGATGCCCAGCTGGACACCGGGGGTCCTGGCCCCCAGCCTGGGGGAGGGAGCCCCATTAGCGCTCCCAGGGCTATTCAGCTGCTGCTGCTTCAGCAGTTTGTCCAGCTTCTGGGCTGCCTGGGCATAGAGAGCAGGGTCCTGCGGTGGCTGGCCTGGGGGGCAGAGCTGTTTAGAGCAGGGGGCTGTGGGCGAGGACATCTGGACTCTCCCACCAGCTTGCGGAGAGCATGGGGGTCCTCTCCTAGTTCTAGGATGTGAGTGGGGTCTGGTGAGATAAAGTTGGGGCTGGTAGCCAGGGTGTCTAGGGTTCTTCCCCCAGCTCCCAGAAAGCACAATGATGTAGTGTAGGGGCTCTGGGGGGCTGAGTGAGTTCTGGTAGGTTAGACGGGGGAGGGGGGATGGGAGCCAGGACACCTGGGTTCCCTCCTAGCTCTGGGTAGCACATTGGGTCCACATTGGGTGGGTTTGGTCAGGGCACCAGGGACTCCCCAGATGCCTGGGTTTTCTCCCTACTCTGAGAGGAACAGGACCTAGAGCCTTAGGACACCTGGGTTTCCTCCTGGCCAGTGTCTCTGGGGCCCCTTACCTTGTGCCGTGGGATCCTGCTGTCCCAGTGCAGGGAGGTCCGTGCAGTAGCAGGGGGTGACAGGCAGGGAGGTGGGGCGCAGCGAGGAGGGGGATGGGGGGGGATGGGGATCCTGCTCCTCTCGGGCCAGGCCCTTCCTCCGCAGCAACCCCTTGAAGGAGAAGGAGCGGGGGTACCGACGGCGCCCCCCCTCCTCCCCCTCGCCCCCCTTCTGCCTCTTGAGGGAGTCTCCACGGGCAGGCAGGGGGCCAGGGGGGCTGTGACGGGGGCTGGCCCGACGCTGCAGCAGCTTCTTCACGCTGGTTTTGAAGCCGTGCTTGCGCTCTTCCACCCGGTTGATGTCCTCGTGCAGGGGGGTCCAGGAGCCAGGGCGCAGGGACCCCCCGGGAGTGCTGGCTTGTTCTGGCAGGGGCCTGGGGGGTATGGGCATGGCCAGTCTTCCCAGAGACCCCTCCCAGCTCCCCTCCATCCCTGTGGACACGCCTGGCATCCCCACACTCCCCCATAGCTGTGCCTCCCCCAGCTATTCCCATGCTTGCCAGCTACACTTATACACCCCGTAACTGTGCCCCCCAGCTGCCCCATATTCCCCGCTACCCCTATACACCCCCATAGCCCTGTGCCCCCCAGCTACCTTTCCATGCCCCAATGGTTCTGTGCCCCCATATACCCCCACACCCCTAGCTACCTCCATAGCCCTGTGCCCCCCAGCTACCCCTATACCTCTAGGGCCCCCCATATGACTATGCCCCCCACCTACCCCAAACATAACCACAGCCCTAGGGCCCCCCACACCTTTAAGGTCCTTCCATACCTTTGTGTCCTCCCAGCTATCTTTATACACCCCCATACCTCTGAGGCTCCCCATAAATCTATAAACCCCGCAGCTATTCCTATACACTCCTATACCTCTAGGGTTCCCCCCACAACCCTGTTCCCACCCCCTACTACATCTATATACCCCTAGACTTCTAGGGCCCCCCATAGCCCTGTTCCCCTCAGCTACCCTACACACCCACACAGCCCTGTGCCCCATAGCTACTCGTATACACCCCCATAACTCTGTGCCCCCCCCCCCAGCTACCCCATATACCCCTATACCTGTAGGGCTTCCTCCACTCCCCCAACCTCAGTGCATACCCATGGGCCCCCCCTCAGACTGCTGTGGATGCTCCTAGGGTCCCCCCTGCCCCTGCAGATCTGCTCAGAGCCCCCCTCACCCACCACCAAGGTGCCTCTAGGGTCCCAGCCCCTGTAGAGCCCCCCATAATACACTCCCTGCAGAGCCCCCTATACCATAGTTCCACCCCCCACAGTCCCCTGCCCGGCTCCTGGGTTTGCCCTCCATCACCCGCCTCTAAAGACCCCCGAGGTTTCCTAGCCCCGGCCCCAGACCCCCCCCCCGTGTCCCCTCACCTGTGTGCGTAGCGCTGGGGGTCGTGGTAGCTGCGCCCCACATGCCCGGGGGCCCCCGCGCCTCCCCGGCCCTGCAGAAATGCCTCCAGCACCAGCCGGGTTTCGGCCTGCACTCGGCACCGCGGACGGGGTGGCGCTGGGGCCCCCGCCATGGCCCAGCCTGTGGGGGGGGAGCAGGCAGGGCTGAGCACGGGAGCACAAGGGGCCTGCCCGTGTCCCCGTGCGGGAGCACCTGGGGGGGACCCACTGAACCCAGGTGTCCCGGGACACCTAGGGGAGCAGAGCTGGGAGCCTTGCTTGGAGTGGCAGTGCATGGGGGCAATGTCCCTAACCCAGCTGCCCCCAAGTCCCCCCCGCCGCCCCTCACCCTGCCCGAGGGGGGGGGGGGGAAAGCTCCGCAGCGGCCGGGACCTGCGTTCCCCCCTACATCCAAAAGGGGACTCAAACTTCTGGACCTGGCCACTGCGCATGCGCCCCACCCTCTCCTCCGCCAAACGGGGGGGGGTGGCTATGCGAGGGGGCGGGGCCTACCCAGACCACGCCCCGTGACTTTCTGCCGGTTCGCAGGACCGGGGGGAGGGGTGAGGAATACTCTGTGCAAATGAGGGTTGGGTGGGATCTTACAGCTCATTTGCATAGGCGCATCTCTCTCTCTCTCTCTCTCTCTCTCTCTCTCTCTCTCTCTCTATTTCTCTGGGGCAGGGGCTGCTCCCACCCCCATTTTTATGGGGACTCCGCAGGGGGGTTGCCCCCCGCTCAGTGAGGCTAAGTCCCGTGTTATGGGGGTGACCTACTCCCCACAGCTCCAACAGCCCCCGATCACCCCTCTTGGGGCATGGCCCTCACCCCCACAAGTCAGAAACCCCCCACCCCGAGACGGGTCCCCCAAGCAGGGGGCTGCACCCCCACCCCCAACTTGGGAGGGTCGCTCCAGGGGGAATCAGAAACACTTCGGTCATGTGACCCTCCGGGATGTGACGTCACAGGCGAGGATTTGGAACTGCTTCCTGGTGGGGCTGGGTAGGCATGGGGTTGGGGGAAGGACCTTCTTATGCGGGGAGGAAGGGATACCTCCCTGCGCTGCCTGGGGTGGGATCGGGGCCCTGGAGGAAAAAGGCCCGTGGGATCCCCGCCCTGCACCCAGCCAGGATCAGGCCCGGTGGCCCGCAGGGGGGAATTCCCCTGCTCCACCCCCAACCAGCACTGGGGCGGGATCGGGACTCCTTGGAGGGGGAAAGCTCCTGCTTGATGCCCTGCCAGGATTGGGCCCAGCCACACCCTGTTGGGAAAAGGGGGTGGGGAGCAGCCCCTGCTCCCTTGACCATTGTGCCCCACTCCTCCAGGCGCTGCTGCCATGGGGTCCCAGCGGCCGCTGCTGGTGCCCTGGCTGCGGGAACAGCTGGACAGTGGGTGCTACCCGGGTGTGTGCTGGCTCAATGCCGAACGCACCCGGTTCCGCGTGCCCTGGAAGCACGGACTGCGCCATGATGCCGCGCGTGAGGACTTCCAGCTCTTCCAGGTAGGGTGCCTGACTCCCTGCATGGGCTACCCCTACCAGGGCTGTGTCTGGGAGTGAGGGGCAGTGACAGGACCTTGGGTGACAGGGGGCTGGCATTGAGGGGCACCAGCAAGGGGGGGGGGGGTTGTGAATGAGGAGCAGCGACAGGGCTGGGGTGGCAGGGAGCTGCGGGTCAGGACTGAGGGGTATTACCAGGGCTGGGGTGGGCAGGGGCTGCAGGTCAGGAGCGGGCAGGGGCTGCAGGTCAGGAGCGAGGGGCACCAGCAGGATTGGGGTGTTGGGAATGAGTGACACTGGCAGAGCTGGGGGGGGCCGGGGGGCTGCAGGTTGGAAGTGAGGGGCATCGGCAGGGCTGGAGGAGGCAGGGGACTGCCAGGTGGGAGTGAGGGGCACAACAGGGGGGAGTGAGGGGTCTCTCATTTCTTCTCAGTCTCTTGCCTAGGTATGGAGGGCCTGGGAGGCCGAACATCTGGGTTCTTTCCTAGCAGGCATCTTCCCTGTGGGCAGGGCAGGGCTGGGGGCAGCGGAGGAGGTAGGGGGCTGCATGAGGGGCACTGACAGGGCTAGAGGTGATCCCAGGGCTGGGTGCAGGGACCGGTGGGTTGGGAGTCTCCCTGCTGTCCCTGCCACATCTTTCCTTTCCAGGACTGGGCCACTGTCAGTGGGTGCTATCATGCAGGTACTGCCCCTGTGCCCTCCATCTGGAAGAGGAATTTCCGCTCGGCCCTGAACCGGAAACCTGAGTTCAAGGTGGTCGAGGACAACAGCTCTGATGCCACCGATCCCCACAAGGTCTATGAGATCCTGCCTGTGGGGGTGCAGGCTGGTGAGTGGGGCTGAGGTTTGGGAGTGAAGGACAGTGGCAGGGGGCTGCGGGGCAGGAGAATGGGGCACCAGGTAGGGCAGGGGGGCAGTGGGGTGCGGGTTGGGAGTAAGAGGCACTGGCCTGTGGTTCTGGCTCTTAAGCTTGGTTCTCCCTCCTCCCCAGGTGCAGATGAAGCCCCCCTGGTGGCAGGGAGGGCTGACACTCTCGATGGACCCCTAGAGCAGCTGTTAGGGGAGGGCTGCAGCCCGGTGGGTGCCTGGTGAAAGTGGGGCGGCCTGGGGTAGGGGCAGGACCTGTGTTGGGGGAGGAGGACATTCAAGAAGTTAAGGGTGGAGGAAACACCTGGGGAAGGGGCTTGAGGAGGTGGGTGGGGCCTGCAAAGGAGGAGGATGGGGCTAGTGAGGAGAGGGTAAGGGGTCTTCATCTGAATTGTGGGGGTAACCTTTTCTAAGACGCACCCAATTATGCCCCAACCACCAGGACTCGGACCTGGAGCAGTACGTGCATTTGATGACCCTCTGCAGCCCAGAGGAGGGTGAGTGATTCCCTGGGACCATGGGGGCAAAGACTGGGCTCTTGGTGAGGGGCACAGCATGCCCACACTGCTCAGCACCAGCTGCCTCTGGCACAGAAGCATCCAGAGACACTGTTTGACTGTCTGGAATCCAGGTGTCTGGGCTCCCAGCCCTCCCTCCACCCTTGCTGTAGCCCCCCAGGCCCCTCCCAGAGCTGGGATAGAACCCAGGCATCTGGGCCTCCTGTCCAGGCTCTTGCCAACCTCTGACCTCTCTCTGTTCCAGACATTTCTTCTCCAGATCTCTCACTGTTTGGCCCTGGGGAGGCAGTAGGTAAGTAAAGTAGATCAACAGCCCATGCCCTCGCCCAGCCCTTCTAGTGCCCCTCAGTCCCAACCTGCAGCCCTCTGCTCCCCCCTGCCTCCAGCCCTCCCGGTGCCACTCACTCCTGACCCGTAGCCCCCTAACTACCCTTAGCCCGGCTGGTGCCCCTTAGTCCTGTCCCATAACCCCCTGCTCCCTGCAGCATGTTGACGCCCTTCACTCCTGCCCTTCATTTCCCAGGGGATGCTGCAGTGCCTGTCCTGAGCGGGGCTGAGGTCCTACCCCCTCTGGTGCAGCCACTATCAACCCCCAACCCTGGAGGGCTGCTGCTGGGGTCAAATGAGCTTGGTGAGTGACTGAGAGAAAATCTGGTGCCACCCACTTCTTCCTCAGGATCAGGGGGTCCTTTGGGGTGGATCCCCTCTTCCCCAATTGTTACAGCCCAATCTCCAGGGCAGGGGGCCCCCTCTGTGCCTCCTCCTAGCAGCTTAGGTCCAGCAATGGGGTAGGTGACCATGGGGTCCAAGCCCTACAGCACTGAAACTGGGGGGGGGGGGGGTAGTGGCAGGTCATGTTCCCCCATCACTGGCAGCAGGTCTGGTGACCTTGGGGGGGGGGGTCAGTGGGTCTGAGGGGGCTCTAGGGTTCAGTGGGAGTAGTCAGAGCAGCTTTCAGATGGGGGGCCAGTGTGGGGAGAGGAGTTGCAGAGACATGCAGTGGATTTGGGGGGCTTCTGGGGGTTGATTCTGGGGGGTAGAGGGGGTAAAGTGTGTCTTGAGGGCCTGGGGTGGGGAGCAGTAGGTCTGGAAAGGATCAGGAGGGTCAAAGGAGACTTTGTGGGGGTTGGTGGATCTGGAGAGCATGGGGGGTATCAGTGGATCTATGGGGGGTCAGGGGTGGTCAGTTGAAGCAGGGGTGGGGGGTTGTGTAGGGTCAGGGGGGCCTTGGCAGGGGAGTAGTAGGTTTGGGGTGATTAGAGGGGTGAAAGGGACCTTTCAAGGGGTTAGTGCCTCTAGGTGGGCCTGGGGGAGGTAGTGTGTCGGGGTGGGCAAGGCCAGGGGCAATTAGTGAGGTGGGGGAGTCCATGGGCATGCCCCCCCCCTCACCTCCTCTACCCCTTACAGTAACAGATTTCGATGTGAACGTGTACTATCGGGGCCACCGGGTTCTGCATACGCTGGTGTCCAGTTCCCAGGGGCTGCGTCTGGTGTTCCCCCAGTCCATCCCCAGCCCTGCCCCAGAGCTGATGGATGTGGTGCTGCCTGACCCGGAGTCCCTACCCGACAGGGTGCAGGCCAACTACACAGGGCGCTTGCTCCGGGGGCTGGGCCCTGGTGTGGTGCTGCGGGCCGAGGGGCGTATCCTGGGGGGCTGCCGGCTGGGGCGCTGCCATGCCTTCTGGGGGCGCACAGCAACGCCTGCACCTGGAGCGCTTGGTGGGGAGATCCCCAAGGAGAGCTTTACGCCGCTCTACAGCCTACCTGAGTTCATCCAAGGTACAGTGGGGATGTGGGGCCCCAAGGAGGGTGCTGAGAGGGAATAGACCCCAGGCCAGAGGGAGGTGGCACTGCGTGGCTGACATTGAAGTGGGCTGGGGCTGCAGACACCGGGGTGGGGTGACCATCCAGAACCACCTGGGGCATCAAGCATATAGCCCATGGGCTATGTGCAGCCCAGAGACCTGTGCATACCCAGATTGGGGTCTAGGGGCCTGGCCCCACCCCCTCTGACCTCTTGTGGTGCACTGGGCTTGCTCCACAGGAGCCTCTTCTGCACCCATACATGGAGATTGATCTCCAGGGACCTGGTACTGTCCCTGTGTATTGGGATTGGTCCTTGGGGTCCTGGCATCATTCCCTCTACCTCCTGCCCCCACACACCAGGATTGGTCCTGGTACCACCCAATTCTCCCATGAGCCAGGATTGGCTCCCAGGGGCCTGGCACTGCCCCTCCTGCCCCTGGGTGGCTGGATTGGTTGTGGGGAGGGGCCTGGCACCAACCATCCCCTTCAACCAGCATTGGGTCCCCTTGGACCTAGCACCATCCCATGCATGCTGGAATTGGGTCTTGGGCCTGGCACATGTCCCCTTCTGGCCCCCTGCACTAGGATGGGGGTCCCTGGAGCCTGCTGCTACCCCCCCAATCACTTCCTGATACTGTTTCCCTGGCCCTGTGCCACAACTGTTGCCCTGGATCCACTGGCAACAGTTGATCAGCAGGAGGAAATTCAACAAGGACCAGTGCCTAGTGCTGCACTTGGGATGGAACAGTAACATACACAGATGCAGGCTGGGGGCACTGCAGAGAAGGACCAGGCGCTGATAGTGAACCATAAGCTGAATAAGAGCCATCAGTGTGTTCTTATTGTAAAGAAAAGCCAAAGGCGGGTCACTTGCACATCAAGGGAAGAGGAAAGCAAGTCTTCCACTCTGTTTTGCACCCAGGAGGCCTCCCTTGGGGCATAGCGCCCAACTCTGAGCCCTGTGTTTCAAGAAAGATGTGGGCAGATTGGAAAGAATCCAGTGCAGCAAACGATGGGGGGCCTAGGAGGCAGGACTGATGGGGAAAGGCTGAAAGAACTGGGGTTGTTTAGTCAGGAGAAGAGAAAGCTGGTGGAGGTTTGATCACAGTCTTCAAATACCTAAAGGACAATGACAGAGAGGATGGAGATGGGCTTTTCGCTGAAGCTGCAGGGGACAGGACTAGGAGCAATGGCCTCAAGCTGCAGCAGGGAGGATTCAGGTTGATGAGTTACTTTCTGACTCAGGGTGGTCAAGCATTAAGACAGGCTGCTTAGAGAGGTTGTGGCATCTCCATTCTTGGAAGCTCTCAATAGCAGGTTGGAGAGACACTTGGCTGGGATGGTTTAGTCCAGCGTGATCCTGCCTTGAGCATCCAAAATGATCAGGGGCCTGAAGCAGCTGTCATACCAGGAGAGACTAATGAAGGAACCCTTCATTCTGGAAAGGAGAAGGCTAGGGAATCTGGGGGTGTACAACAGATGTCTATAAAAATCACAAAGGGTATGGGCCCAGTGCACAGGGAACTGTTGTTCACTAAGTCCCAGAGCACTATGACTGAAGGGCAACCTAGTAGGTGATAGTTTTAGAACTAAGAGAAAGTACTTTTTTTTTCTGCAATGCATTGTTAACTTGTGGAATTCGTGGCTGCAGGAGGCGGTGAAGACAGAGCAGTGCCAGGATTAAAAGGGAGTGGATAATTGAAGTGTGGAACTTGATGCCACCAGAGGCTGTGGATGCTGATAGTTTAGCCAGTCAAGAAGGGATTGCACACTTTCTTGGAGGAAAGAGACATCCATAATTATTGTGTGGGAGGGAGGGGCATGGCCTCTGAATCAGACCTTCCTGAATCTTAAATGCTGGAGGTTGCAAGGGGGGGGGGGGGGGGCACAGTGACCCTGCTCATACCCAGTTCACTCCTTTTCATCATTTGCTTTCTACCTCTGTGTGACAGGGGACTGAGCAAGATGGACCTATGAGCTGACCCAGCTCTTACTAATTCATGGATGAGATCTCTTCTTAGCTGTTGAACTGAATGGCTGGAGGTGCTTCCTCTGGCACTTCTAAGCCAATAAATGGTGGAAGCCAGGGAGGGTACTGAATAGGGACCACTCTAGAGCTGTACAATTTGATGCCTTGTCTAGCACCCAATTCTGCCACTGTTGGAGACAAGACCCCATATAGCTCTGCTGATATTCTTATGAGCAGGGGGCTGGGCTAGATGTGATCTCATGAGGTCCCTTCCAGCCCTGCAATCTCATGAATGGGGGGTGCTGGAAAGTGGCCTTAGTGCTTCTCTCCCTGGGATCCAGCAGGGAGAAAGCAGGGCAGGGAGGTGGGTGCCAGTGGCCACCTCCCCTCTCCAGTGGTTGCCTTATCCCCCCTCAGATCTGATTGGGTTCATGGAGGGCCAGCGCAGGTCCCCTGACTATGAGCTGTGGCTGTGCCTGGGGGAAAAGTGGCCAGACACCGAGCGGCCCTGGAACCGGAAACTCATCATGGTGCAGGTAGGGATCCCTCACCTCCTGCAGCTGAGTCTGGTGGGGAACTGTGAGCATCTCCCATCACCCTGTTCCCAATGACCCTGAAAGTCAGCATGGAGACAGGGACCCCAAATACCTTCTCCCCACCCTGCCTGGACCCTGCAGATGAGCATGGGGGTGGGGGTGGGGAGGGAACCAAGACACCTCCCAAGCCTATCAGCTGGGCCCTGGGAGCCTGACCCAGCCAGTGACCCAGCCCTGCCCTTCCCTACCTTGTTGCAGGTGGTGTTGGTGGCCCTGCAGAAGTTGCACGAGCTGAGCCAGGCAGGCGGTGCCTCATCTCTGCGCAGCTCGGAGCTGGACCTGCACATCTCAGACTCGCTGGGTGACGGGGGGCTGCTGGGGGCCCTGCGTAGCTGGGAGGAGCTCATGGATACCCAGCCCTGAGCCAGCCCCCACCCCTGCCTTGATGGATAGATGGGCTCCAGCCCCACCCCCCACATGGATGGGCAGACAGACAAGCCCTAGCCCTGAGTTTGGACATACTGATGCATAAGTCAACCACCATCTTCCACCCCACCCCCAGCCTGGACAGACAGATAGCTCTCACCCCCACCTGGACAGACAGCTCCCACCTCCTGCCTGGATAGACAGCTGCATGGACAACCACCATCTCCTGCCTGGATGTACAGACAGCCAGACCACTGCTTCCCAACTTTCAGGAGCTAGACTGATGCAGCTATACCCCACTGCCCCCACTACCAGAGCTGGACAGACTCAGGGACCAAGATCACCTTGTCTTACAGGTGGATGGACACAGACAGGCCACCAACTTCCCCCCCATGCTGGACAAAGCCCAGGACACCCCCCAAACCCTGCCTTTTGTCTGAGAAAGCCATGGGCATGTACACACAGACAGATATACGAGGCCAGAAGATCCAACAACCCCTCCTTCCCCTGACCACACTGAAATGGGGTGAGATCCCCCAGGATCCTGAGAAGCAAGCCCAGTCCATGGCGGGAGGGGACACAAAGACCCTCTCCCCATAGGTGAGGCACAGCCAGACTGCAGACAAAGAATAAAGAGATGAAGCTGTTCTGTTGCATGTTCCTCCTCCGAGCCTCAAATAAAAAGCCAGGAGTCCTGGCTCCCCCCTAGTCATCTAACCCACCAGGCCCCCATTCCCCTGCCAGAGCTGGGAAAGGACCCAGGAGTCCTGGCTCCCTGAACTATACTCATCTCTCCATCTGTAGATTAAATGGAAGACTCTAAAGATCAGCACAGATGGATGCTGTTCCCTGGGAAGAATCTGAGCGACAGCACAGCCCCCTACTGGGTACACCCCAGCTGTGACTGGGGAAGAGGTCTCCCTGGCTGGGCAGGGAAGGCCAAAAAACAACCTCCCTGACCCACCACCTAAGGCTGGGGAAAGCCCTGCCAATAAGCAGAGACAGAGCCCAAGACAAGTGGCTAACAGTTTATGAGGAGACAGACGGGGGCTGGAAAGGGGGAGGGTTGTACAGAAATGGGGGTTTTACCAGCTGCTGGTGGGGTGCAGAGAAGGGCTCATCCCTGCCTCCTACTTTGAGCACAGTCCTGGGGGAGGTGGTGAGGGAATGGACAGCTCCCTCCCCCACACACACTTCCCCCCTCATCCCCCGCCTTGGGAAGGGAAGCTTCAAATAAAACCATGCTAAAATGAATAAAACATGAAGGGGAGGGGCCTACCCTCCTCCCTGGAAATCAGCCCTCCCCACAACTCAGGGGCAAGGGGTTGAGGGGGTCCCCCAAAGCCAGGGCACCCCTCCCCCTCCATCCTGCCCAGATGTATTTACAGAGTAAAATTATTCTTGCTCCAAACCTTTTTGTGGGCGGAGTCTAAGAGCCGCCCAACACCAGGGGAGACCCAAAAACTAGGTGGAGACCCCCCGCTCAGAGTCCCAGAGAACGGGGCAGGGATCTCAGCCCCCACTCCCCTTACCGATATATCCAGGCTGAGGGGGGATAGGGAGGGTCCTGTGGTTGCCTAAGGGGCGCTGAAGTGGCAGGAGCCAGGCGCAGGCTCAGAGGGGGGGCATGGGCAGGGGGACCTTGTCCAGTGCCCCGAGGTCCTTGGGGCCCCCTGGCTCATCCTCCATGCGCCGCCCGTGTTTCCGGAAGTATTTGTAGCGCTGCACATAAGCCTTCACCAGGTTGTTCACCTTCACTGGGTTGATCTCGCCGCTGCGGCTGTGGCAGATCTGGAGCGGGGGGTAGTGAATGGGGAGGAGATGGGGATACCTCACCCCAACTCACATCCCTCTATATGCCCTACCAGCCCTGCTGATGTGTGTCCCCCACCCCCAAGCTGCCAACCCTATACCCAAGTCTTCGGTTCCCACCAGCCCTCCTGGTCCCCCCCCACTCCTGACCCTCAGCCCCGTCCTGCAGTGCTCCCCTCAACCCTCTAAGCCCAGCCCCTCCCTCCTGACCCATAGGCCCCTGAACCCCTAGCCCTGCCATGCCCTTCCATCCCAACCTGCAGCCCCCTGCCCCCTTGAGCCCTGGTGGTGCCCCTCACTCCCAACTCACAACCGCCTGTCTCCCCAGCTCTGTCAGTGCCCCTCACTTTCAATTTGCAACTCCCTGCTGTCTCCAGCCTTGCTGGTGCCCCTTACTCCTGACCCACAGTCTCTTGCTCCCCAGCCCTACCTTGTGCACGGCCTTGCGCAGGATGTCCTTGTACTCGTCCTTGGTGATTTCCTTCTTCTGGTAGTAGGGTTTGATGGCCAGCTTCACCTCTTCCACCGCTCTCTCCTGTGTGTGCAGCTTCTTCAGATACTGGGGAGCAAGGCAAGGGAGACAGCGGTCAGCTTGCTGGGGGGGTGTGGGTGACTCCTCCCCACTGCCCAGACTTGGGCCCTCCATCTCAGGAGACACAGCCTTGACCCTATGCCATGGGGATGCAGTTCTGAGACCCAAGGCCCCACTGGGACCAAATGCTAGGGTGTCTGGATGCTCCCAGACACACACCATGGTATTCTGCAAGTCCATTGGTATCCTCCACCCCCTTTGCTGAATGGGTGTGCCCAGGTGATTAATTTGCCTAGAAATCAGGATTTCTCCCATAAAATAACTGAGAAACCAAAGGGTTTATAAAGAGGAAGAACAAATCATAGAATCATAGAGATGTCGGCTGGAAGGGACCTTGAGATTGCATCCCCTACAAATCCATCGACTAACCTCTTAGCAAAACTACTATCAATCCTGACACAAGACATTGCACCCGAACCTGCCACAAGTGAAGCAGGAGGACCAAGGCAGCCAACATCCTGGAAAAGGTCGTCAATATATGCTCAAGAGATCCCAGATAGAGGCCACATCCCCACTACAGAGGAAGGCCCCCACAGTCTGCACCAATCTGACCAAGGGCTAAAATTCTTTCCTGTCGCCAACAAGGGTGATCAGTCTGACCCTGAGCAGGGGGGCAAGACCCACTAGCCAGGAACCTCCAGCGTCAAGTCCCAGCATACAGAGAGAGAGAGAACTACCAGCAGGCCCTCAGCTTCCACGATGCCCTCTACACCTACAGGAGGGTGGCGGGATTGTTGATGAGCCCCAAAGCTGGTGCTGCTTCCCATAAAATCCCCACCAAGTCTAATAACACTCCCCACAATGAGGTCCCCCACTGTGGTTACTCTCAACAAGTGTGGATGCAGGATGAGTTTCCACAGGTGCCAGGTGCTCTCCTTCCTCTGGGAGTGGGGGTACTCTGTGATTTTCCTGTTGGAGACCCACACAACTCTGGCTGCTGAAGTCAACTGGCAGCTGGAATGGGGAGATAGGGTCTACTTCAGCCACCTCATGGGGACATCCTGTGGGGTGGCCACCCTATTCTCTCTGAGCTTGCAGCCAGAAGTCCTTCCTGCCTTTGAGGTAGTGCCAGGCCACCTGCTTCATGTCTGGGTCTGAGTACAGGGGTTCATTTTCAACCTGGTAAACATCTATGTCTCTGTGCATGACTCAGAGATGGCCCATTTCTATCAGCAGGCGGCTGCCTGCCTTGGGACCCCAAGCCCTCACAAGCATCTGCTCCTAGGTGGTGACTTTAATGTCACCCTTGAGGCACAGGACTGCACTGGCAGGACCACCACGGGTGTCCTCAGGGACATCATCACTGACCACTCCCTAGTGGATGTCTGGTGTGCCTAGCACACCACTCCTGGTTGGACCGAATCTACATGTCCAAACCAACCATCCAAGTCCACGCCTCCAGCACCAGGCCGGCCCCTATTTAGTTTGTGTTTGGGTCATGCTGCAGCCCAAGCATCTGGGGCTGGCCTACTGGCACTTCAACAACAGCCTGCTGGAGGTCGTGGGCTCTGTGGCTGCCTTCTGGGAGTTTTGGCTGGTCCACTGCAAGCAGCAGCAGACCTTTCCCTTGGCTCAGAGATGGTGGGACATGGGAAAGGTGTGCAGTGGGCAGTACTGTCACTGCTACACTAGGGCACATATGACAGTGGGAGGTGGCTAGAGAGCAGCTTGAGAGGGAAGTGCTGGAGCTGGAGAGGTGCCCAGGTGCTGACACACACGGTGCTGGGAAAAGCAGGAAGAACTTTGAGCTCTGAACTGCCATGTCCACATCACATTCATCCACTTATGCATCAAGCTTCTCCATGAGATGGACCGTAACTCCTGCTTCTTCTACACCCTGAAGAGGAGGGGTGCCAAAAAGTATATCATTTGCCTTCTGGAGGAAGATGGCACCTTTCTCACGGATCCTAGTGAGCTGCAAAAAAAGGGCAAGGGCTTTCTACACAACATTCTTTTCACCGAATCCGACTGATGCCAATGCCTGCCAGGTCCTGTGGGGTCAGCTTGAGTGACTGGAACTGGCTAGACGGTCCTTTCGCCCTGCCTGAGCTTGTAGATGCCCTCTGCCTGATGCCCACCAACAAAGTGCCAGGCACTGACAAGTTGACTGCTGAGTTCTAATGTGCCTTCTGGGACATCCTCAGCCTGAACCGTGCCACGGTTAGGGCTGAGTCTGAGGGGAACAGGGAACTTCTCCTGTCATGCAGGAGGGCTGTCCTGACCCTCCTGTCCAAGGGGGACCCCTTCAACTTGAGGAACTGGCATCCAGTCTCACTCCTCTGTATGGACTATAAGGTCATAGTGATAACCCATTTTTGCTGTGTTGGAGGTCCTTGCAGCAGGACATAATTCACCTTGACCAGATGTACATGGTTCAAGGAGGGTCCATCTTCAATAACCTATACCTGATGTGGGACCTCCTTAAGCTTACTCACAGGGACAGCCTCTCATTCGCCCTCATGTTCCTTGATCAGAAGCCGGTATCTGACATAGTGGATCACAGGTACCTCACAGGCAAGCTGAGGACATTTGGCTTCAGTCCCCGCTTCCTGCGGTTTCTCCAAGTGCTGTATGCCTCCTCCAGAGTGCATGATCAAGCTCAGCTAGATGTTGACAGAGTTCATCCTATTCAGGCAGGGAGTGTGTCAAGGTTGTCTGCTTTCAGGCCAGCTCTACATCATCGCTCCTGCACAAGTGGGTGGCGGGGCTGGTGCTTGAGGAGCTGCCCATGAGTGTGGTTCTGTCAGCATATGCTGATGACATGCTCCTCACCATCAAGGACCTGGGCAACCTGGCACAAGTGGAGACCTGCCAGTCCATCTACTTGGTGGCCTCCTCTGTCCAAGTCAACTAGGTCAAGAACTCTGGCTCAACATGAGTGCCTCTGGCTCACTCCCTCCTGCACTCCAAAACACCCAATGGAGTGCAGGCTCGCTCTTATAATTGGGGGTTTACTTGTACCCCAGTTGCCCCTTCCTGCCAGAGAACTGGCACCAGCTGGAGGTCATGGTGTCTGAGTAGCTGTGGCATGGGTAGGCTTGCTGCAGTGCCTCTCCCTTTGTGGGAGGGTGCTAGTCATCAACCAGCTGGTCATGTCCATGCTCTGGCACTGCTTCAACACCCTGGCCATGCCATCAGAACTCCTGGCCAGTGTCCAGAGATAGGTGCTGGGGTTCTTCTGGTTGGGACAGCACTGGGTCTCTGCAAGTGTCCTGAGCCTCCCCTTGCAGGATGGTGGGCAGGGCCTGGTTTGTTTCTGCAGCCAGGTCCACACCTTCCACCATCAGGCCCTGAAAAGGCTTGTGTACAGTGCTGGTAGCCAGGTGATGTAATGCCTGATCAACTGCAGTTTCCTCCGCTGCCTCTGAGGGTTCCAATATGACCAGCAGCTCTTCTACTTGTGACGGCTCCCCAAGCAAGACCTAGAAGAGCTGCCAGATTTCTACCAGGACCTCCTCAGGACCTGGAGGCTGGTCTCCACCTCCAGATCCCCAGACACAGTTGCCCAGGGTGCTGAACTCCTCGCTGAGCACCTGCTGAAAACCCAGTTGGTGGCACCAGTGAGAGGTGCCCTGGGTGCACTGGAGGGTGGTCCTGGCCAACTTTACTTTTATCAGAGACCTCCTGGACTATGTCAAGGAGAGGTGGGCCTTGCATAGAGCTTCCCATGGAGCTTCCCATGCTGCACACTCCCTGCTGCTTACTCCAGCAGATAAAGGCTGACCTGCTGCCCACTGCCCTCGCCTACATCGACCAGGTCCTGCATGAGGGCAGTCCTCACCCCCAAGATCCCTCACAGCCCTCCAAAGCTAGTTCTGGGGCTGCTGCCACCATCTTAGCAGGCTGGGGGATACCAAACCAGTCTGCCTCTAAAATCTCCACTGCTACTAGCTCTATACGCTCATGCCCCATGCAATCCATCATCCCATTCTCATGTCCTGCCCTGATAACAAGTGGCAGGGACGAGGGTCCCTGGTTGGGCAAATCTGTATAGCACTCTGATCCCATGAGCCATTGGAGACCTTAGCTGGCAGCTCCTCCATGAAGCCATCACCATGGGCATGTATCTGGTATGCTTTATGGACACCCCCCAACACCTGCTCCTTTGGCCAACAGAAGGAGACCCTGGTGCATGCCTACCTCAAATGCACCAGGTTGCAGTCCCTCTTCCACGTCCTCCAGAACCTCCTGCTCAGGTTCTGGTCCACTTCTCCCCGCACCATTTTTGTTTTCCACTCCCTATCCATGACTCCATCAAGCCCTGGACCTCCTGGTCAACATCCTCCTGGCTCTGGCCAAGCTGCCCATCTACCAGACCAGAAAGGAGGCTCTGGCTGGGGAGAACCTGAGCGAGTGTGGGGCTGTCCCCTCCTATCACTCCTCCACTCACATCTCTAGGCAGTTTTACTGGTGGGTGTCCACAGGCTCCCTCACCTAATTAAGGGGGCAGAAGGCGCTAGCTGGTGTGCTCTGCTCAGTGTCCCCTTCCAAATCCCTTATTATCAGGGATCCTGGTTTTCTCTGATTAAAAAAATCCCCAATCTTCAGTTTAAAAAAAGTAACTCCAAATCCACATTTTTCCATGACTAAAATGAAACACGACTATATATCACACACACACACACACACACACACACACACACGAAGTTTCATTTAAATCACAGAAAAATGTGGATCTGGGGTTATTTTTTTAAACCAAAATTAGGGATTTTTTTTAAATCAGAGAAAACCAGGATCCCTGTTTATTATTAACCTATGCCCTCACACTTCCATTCTTGTCTTTTTCATTTGTCCCTAAATATCAGATGCTGTATCCCCAGTGGCCTCCCTTATTAAAGGTGGCTTATAGTATTTTGTGATGGGCTTAAGACTATGGCACATCAAATAGGCCTGTCACACAGGGGCAGAGACCGAATGTTGAAAGAGAGAGTGAACTGGGTACAACCAGAGTTTTTCCCACTGTTCCTTTCTCACTTGCTGCCTTCAGCATTTAAGGTCTAGGAAGTGCTGATTCAGAGGCCCCGCCCATGCTCAATAGCTACTGGTGCCCCTTTTCTCCAAGAATCTGTCCAATCCCTGTTCTTTGGTCCAATCTCAAATCGCTCAAACCAAACCCATCTCCTCAGCTCTGGTACTGCCTTTCCTGCTGTGCCCAGATCTGCAAACACACACACACGCACACACATACTGCTCTCTTCTCCCCATGCCAGGTACTGCTGACACACCCACTCCCACTTACATCCCCTAGAGTCACTTATGTGCTGGTACCTTCAGTGCCCCTACCCCTCCAATCACCTACATATCAGTATCTCTCAGCCCTCAAGCCCCCACACCCTCATCTAATGTGCCAGCATACCCTGGTCACCTATATGCCAGCCTCTGTCAACCCCCTAGCTCTAAGCCCTATGCCCCGCACTGTACTAGGACTCTCCTCCAGCTCCTCCATTGTCTTGTGCTTAAGCCACCAGTGCTTGGGCACTACTCCACTGGTTTCCCAGTAGCCCTGTGCCTGGGCACAGCCATCCCATACCTCCCTCCATATCCTGGCATTGGCCCTTATGGCTTCCCAAACCACTCCATACTCTCCACCATGCCCCCAGCTTCCTCATGCCCTCTGTGCTGGGCACAGCCTCCCCCAATTAGCTCCCTCTCCTCTGCCAGACACAGGCCTACCCCCTACCCTATGGCCTGGAGCCCCCTTACCTTATCAGTGTCTCCACGCCCGTCGGAGCTGGTGCTGCCATCCCGCTTGCCCAGCTCGGCACTGGAGGGACCACCAAAGAGGGGCCCAGTGCTGGCTCCAGCTGAGGCCTGCCCCACAGTGCCTGGGAGTCCCGTGGGGGTCGAGGGGGCTGAATTGCAGCCCACCAGGGGCAGGGAGCTGTGCAGCAGGTAGGGGGCAGGTGCATGTGGGGCAGGTGGATGGACTGGGGGCACCTGCACCTGGGCACTTCCCAGGGAGCTCGAGGGCTTGGCATGGCTCAGGATCTGTAAGGGGGAGAATGGGGTTATGAGATCTGCTGAGGGACTCACAGTGCCGGGGGGGGGGGAAGGAGGAGGCTGCCTCTGGGGCAGGGAGCACTATGGGCAAGATATATACAGTCCTCTGCCTGGTACTGAGATGCAGCCACCTCTGGGGTGGGGAGGGCTAGGCTAGATTATACAGGGAACCACAGAGTCAGATTTAGGACAGGAAGTGCGGGTGGAGATCCCCTGAGTAACAGCACAGGAGTGCCAAAGGGGCCAGAACATACTCCCTCCCAGACTGAAATGAGGCCCAGACACCTGGGTCCATGTCATGGAAAACAAAAAGGACAGTGCAGAGCCCCTTACAACCAAACTGGGGAAACTGGGGTTTGCATAGGGGAAATACCTATTCCCCACAAGTCCTTGTAGCATAGTGCCCCCCTCCCCATCCACGATACCCCCTACCTGATTGGTGGCCTGGATGAGCTCCTGGGCCTTGGCACGGCTCGCCAGGTTGGCCTCCTCCATCTTGAAGAGCAGGGCGGTCACTGGACAAGAGGGAAGGAAGGGTTGATGTCATGTCCAGCAGCCCCAGCCACAAATGGGATACCCAGAACTGAGGACAAGGGTCATGAGCAAGCAAAAACACACAGGGTCTGCACCCATTCATACTCCCTCTGCCAGGGCTGCAAACCCCCTCCTTTGCCTTTGGACACTGTTAAGTCTCCCCACCAGCACCAGCACTTTTCCTGGTAACCCCATGGCCCTGCAGTCATCTACATGCCCCCACCTGCTGCAGCCACCTACGTCAGCATCCCTCAACCCCCTGGTCTCTGGGCCCATAGGCTCCTAGCACCAGCCCCCTCAGATCATTTAATGTGCCAACATCTTCCAGGGCTCCCAGGCCCAGCACCCCCTAAGTACCAGCAGCCCCAACCTCCTAGTGCAGGGTCCCCCTGGCCCCCCTCCAGTCACCTACGTGCCAGCACGCCACTGGTGGCACAGTCCACACCACCCTGCAAGTTCCAGGCAACAGGGGCAGGTGCAGGAGGCAGGGCACGCCCAGGCTCCTCTTTGGGCTCCGTGCGGCTGTCCGCTTCAGGCTCCCCTGGTGCAGGTGCCCTCTGGGCCTCGCCCACCACAACGGCTGCAGCCGCCCCCTCCTCAGGCAGGAAGGAGACATCGGGCGTCTTGCAGCTGCTGTCCACTGTCTGAGAGTCGGGCGTCAGTTCCTGCTCGGTGGAGGCAGGTGGAGGCTTGCTGGGTGGTGGGCTGGGTGGCTTGCCTGTGGCGCCCGACTTCTCTGAGCCCGACCAGGCTGGCTCCTCCTTGGCCTGGAGAAGGGGGCTGCCCGCACCCTGGCTGCAGCTGTCCGCCTTGGACTTCTTGAGGGAGCTCTTGGGTTTCACCTTCTTCTTCTTCTTGGCCTCTGAGGCCCCCTTGGTCTTCCCACCTGCTGCCCTCAGCTTCTTCAGCCCTGTCTTGGCCTTTAGCCCCTTGGCCTTCTTGACCTTGGTGCCGGGTTCCTTGGCATCAGCTGACTCCGCCTTGACAGTGCCACCCTTGGCGTCCACCACCACTACCTTCTCCTCAGGCTTCAGGAAAGGTGAGCGGCTCTCCTTGTCCCGGCTGAACTTGACGCCGATGGAGCCCACTTCCTTAACAGAAGCCGTGGTGCTACTCACGCCCTCCCGGATCAGAACAGCCACTTTGGACTGGAGCTTGACCTTGCGGGCTGAGCCACCCTTACTGCTCTCCTTGTGGCTGGCTTTGGGCTTCCTGGCCCCTTTGTCCCGCTCCCCTCGTAGTTTCTCCTTCTCCACCTTGGGGGGCTCCAGTACTGCCCGGCCTGGTCCTTCTTTGAACTTCTTCTTGTACTTGTCACGGGCACTGGGACGCTCCTCCATGTACCCCCTCTTCCGCTCCTTCTCTTTGGGGGCCTTGCTCTTGGGTTCCTCCTCTGGCCGGTCTTTGCGGGCCACTGGGCCTCCATCTCCCTTGGAGCTCGTGTGCCGAGGCCCCTCAGGGGGCTCGCGATCTGAAAAGCAGCCTTCAAAGCTCAGCCCTTCCGAGTCATAGAGAACCTCACGCTTGGCTGGCTCAGGTGTCCCCTCTTGGCGGTTGACTGTGATGGTCCTCTTGATGGTGAAGAGGTCGGTGTCATTGAGGTCCTGAATGGACGGGGGCACCACAGTGCGTGTGTCTCGCCTCCGCTCCACCAAGACCTTCTCTGCCTTGGGCTCCTCCAGCAGGTGGACCTCCCTCTCTTTGTCCCGTGAGGTCCGGTGGGACGGCCTCTTCTCCCGTGAATGTGACCGCTGCTTCTTCTTCTTCTTGCCACTGCTGTCAGATGCCCGATGTTTGTCTTTGTGCCGGGCCCGGTGCCCACTGCTTCCAGAGCGTGACCTGCGGCCCCGGCGCTTCTCCCGTGACTTGGACCTCCGGCTGCTCTTCCGCCGATCTGAGCCGACGGCTGACAGGCTGGTGCTGATGGAGGGTGACCAGGAACGGGAGCGCCGGCGGGAGCGGGAGCGCGAGCCCCGGTGGCGGGAGCGGGAGCGGCGCCGCTCCTTGGACTTGGAGCGTGACTTGGATTTCTTCTTGGCAGGCCAGGGGGCCGAGCGTGGCTCCTTGGCCTTGGCTGCCTTGCGCTCCCGGGACCTTTTGGCCTTTTTGTGGGAGCCGGAGCTGGAGCCTGAGTGGGACTTGGAGTCAGGATGCTTGGGGGAGTCACGGTGGTAGCGCTCACGCCGCTGGGTTAGGATCTTGCGCCTTAAGTCAGCACCCTTCCAGCGGGGATCAGGTTGGCTCTCCCCAAAGTCCACCTGCAGGGCCCCCTCACCATCTGAGTCAGCATGCAGTGACAGGAAGTCGTCACCCTCTGGCACCCGCAGGGGGCGCTGCTCTGCCGGTCGGCATCGGTTGCGGAAGAGGCGGATGGGGCTGTAGCGTTCATCCTCAGGCTGCACGATCTCACCTTCCTCGATCTCCGAATCGCCCTCGGTGCCACCCCACTCCAGTGAGGTGCGCCGCCCACCCCGATGCCGCCCGCCCTTGGGGGCCTTCTCCCCACTGGCCGCCCGAGCTGGTGCCTTGGGGTTCCCGGCTGTCACCACCTCCAGCGAGACTTTTCCTTCCAGCTTGGGGTTGGCCTCAGCCTCCGACCGGCTCTTGGTGGCCAGGTCCACCACAAAGACACGGCGCCGTGGCTCAGGGGGTGGCTCGGGGGCCGTGTCCGACTGCTCAGACCCATTCTCCTCCTCAGGCAGGGTTGAGTCAGCGCCAGGGGGCTGCTCCTTCTCCTCTGAGGGCTCAGCAGGGGCCTTGTCGGGGCGTGCCCCCCTACTGCCTGTCTCACTGGGCTCTGCATCCTCCTGGCCTTTGTCAGAGCCAGGGAAGTCTTGGCTGAGGCTGTTCTCATCATAGATGCCTGCCAGGGTCTCTGAGATGCGGCTGATGCTGTGGGACATGTCAGGCTGGGCAGAGGTCTCCTCCTCCTCTTCCTCCTCTTCCTCCTCCTCCTCGTCGGGGGATGGGCTGCTGCGGGAGGAGCTGGGATTGGAGCCTGTGGGATCGAAGGGGTCGTATTTTTGGTCCTGCCGCTCCTCCGCCTCCTTACCGGGGGAGTCCCCGTAGGCAAAGTCCCCGCCTGGGTTGTCCTCATCAGTGGGGTGAAAGGGGTCATAAATATCCAGGTCTGGAGAGCGAAGCGGGCAAGGGTGGCTGCCCCCACCACTGGGGGGTGCCGCCTGCTGGGAGGAAGAGGATGAGGACGATGAAGAGCATGAGGAAGAGGAGGAACTCGAGTCAGCTTTCTCCAAGGTATTGGCAGGGGGTGGCTGGGAGCGTTGGGCCTCTGTATCCCTGCCTGCTGGGGCCTGGGGTCTCTGCTGCCCGGTGGAGACACCTGCGCCGGTGCCCAGGGTCACACCACAGGGACCAATGGGGTGCTGAGTCCTGCCCACGTCGGGGGATGGGGCCGCCTGGAAGTCCACGCCCCAATGAGTCCTGTGCAGTGACTTAAGGTCCAAGGGGAGGGGGCTGGAGCAGTCCGAGGGCAAGGCTGGGGCAGCTGGGGGGGTCCTGGCTCCCATCCAGTGCGGTGCCATGGATCCCAAGAGGCAGGCTACAGAAAGAGTGAAGAGCGAAGTGTCAGGGGAGATGTGGGACCCCACCTACCCATCACCCAACCCTGTGGGGAGGAATATCTCAGCACTAAAATCCCTTTATCCTTCCCTCCCCCCTGTCTCATCTGTTGGCTAATGAACCAGCTGATGCCCCATTTCTTGGGGCGGGGTCAGGACCACAGCCCCCCAGATGGGGGCAGGGAGGGGAGAAGGACCCCATACCCTGCACTTACCTGACTTCTGTATTCTCCAGGGTCTCTCTCTCCTGAAGAAACCTGATGCAGACGCCATGCCCCCCACACGTACCTCAGCCACCAGCTCCACCTCCTCCAGCTCCTCATCCCTGCTGCCAGGAGAAGAGCCCAGTCAGAGCACCAGGCAGCCCCTGACAGAGCAGGGTCAGCATTGGGAATCTCCAGGGTCCCCAGCACTTTCTTGGGACATGCCTGTCAATTTCTTCTTCCTCAGGTGAACCCCAAGAGGCCTCTTCCTGCCCTGCCTAGCATTCTATTGAGTCCCAGCCCTTTCCTGCTCTATTGCAACAGATCCCACACCTCTCCTGGAACAGGAGCAGAATCCAGTAGTCCTAGCTCCCAACCTCGCACTGCTCCAACCCAGTAGACCCCACTCCCTATCCCAGGTCTGGGGAAAACCCATGTGTCCTGGCTCCCAGCTCTCCCAGCTCTCAACCCCTAAACCCCACTCCTCTTCCAGTGCTAGGATGGAAACCAGGCATCCTGCCCCACTCCCCAAACGGTTGCTGGGAGCAGAGGGTGGGGGGGTTGCTTACTCGATGGCTGGAGTGCCCAGGAACTGCTCAGTGGCTGCCAGGGGCAGGGGTTTCTGCAGGAAGGGGATCCACTTTTGCTTCAGGTAGTCCAAGTCTCTAGCTATGCTGAAGAGCAGGTCAGGGACAGGTACCTCAGGAACCTGGGGGAATGCAGAACCAGGCTGAGACAGTGCCAGCCACAGCTTGGTTGGGCCCTTGCAGCCATGTTGGGGAGCAAAGTCCTGCAGCTCCCAGCCTGCAGGAGGCCCTAGCACTCAGCTGGGGAACAGAGCAATAAAAGCTGGAACCCAGAGCTCCTCAGGGTCGCAGCGCATGCTGGGATGCATAGGCCACACATGCAGAATGGAAAGAACTGGGCACGGATCTCCCGTGGCTCTCCCAGGCCTCTGAATGACAGACCAAGGCATATCAAGGCCCCACGGATAGCTCACTCTGGTGAGAGAGAACAGGGGATTCTGGGACAGCTAGTCCTGATGGGAACAGATCCCTACACAGGAAAGCAGGGCATGCTAGGACATATAACCCAAACTCATATGATCCACTGGGAAGGAGCAGGGCATGCTGGGATACGTAGTCTCAAAACTCATCTTCCCCTTCCCCCCGCATCACACCCCATCCTTATCCCCTTCCTCCTCCCCACATTCACCCCCACCCTCCCCACACTTCTTACATTGCTCCCCTCAATATTCCCCCAGCACTTCCCTCACAACACCCAGCCTCTGTGCAACCCCCTCCTCTCCCATCACCCCCTCATGGCCCTACAGCTACCCCCCACCCCAGACTCCAAGTGAGATGGGATGCTTTATCCCCATAGTGCAACCCCCAGGCTAAGGGGGCAGGGCTACCAAGTGCCTGGAAGCAAGCCCACTCACCGTGGGATCCATGCTACCCCCCCTGGTTGCGCTGGGCCCCTCCATTCGGGGGCTCCGGCACCGTTTCTTTCGGCTCAGCCTCTTCCTCTTAAGATCTGCAAGAAAGATTGGTGTCACCTTGGCACTGGGCTACTCCATGTCCCCTCAGGGCCGCCTAATGTTGAGGGGGAGGGTGTAGGCAGGGCTGGATTTAAAGGGCTCTGCTCGCCTCCTACCCAAGGCAGTAGCACAACCAGTCTCCCCCTCCTCTTGATCCTATCCTTTACCAGCCCTGCAGTGAGGTCCCAGAAGATACCTTTCTTACTGGCCCGGTCCTGCCATTTGCCCTGGAAGCTGGAGCTCACCACTTGCTGTATGGCCTTCTGCAGAGAGAGGAAGGCACTTAGATGAAACTAGTGCTGGCAGGTCCTCAAAGGGGACTTTGGCTTTCCCCACAGCACTGCTCAGGAGCAAACCCAGGAGATCAGACCCAAGGAAATGTAAAGGAGCAACGGATGCTTAGATCAGTCAGGACTTCCCCCCCAGTTCAGCTCCCAGCAGCCAACAGGCAACAAGGACCTTACCATTATGACCTGGCCAGGGCAGAGGGGGCCTGGCTGGCTTAGCTCCCTGTCCGAGGGGGCACTAGCAGGGTGCCCCTGCTCCTCATTGCCCCCGGTTGGGTCCTCTCGTGTGGGGGGAGGGGAATTCTCTTCCTCTTCCATGGCGGCAGTATGGAGTGGAGCCTGCAGAACAGGGAGAAGAGTCAGTGCCAGCACTGGCACACACAAGGTCATCAGTGACCAAACCACTGTGTTCACTCTACCAAGGAGTCCTGGCTCTTAGCACGACCCCTTCCCCACAGCCTGGCAGCACCCCTACACTCCGCTCCCAGAGTCAGGTGAGAACCCAGGTGTCCTGGCTGTCCCAGTCTTCCAGTGCTGAAAGTGATTATCGGGGACAACCAGTCCCTCAGATACACAGGTTACATCTGACAAGTTCCCTGTGAGTGACCCTCTCCCAACTTGCAGCCCCCTGCCAGTGTCCTTCACTCCCAACCCACAGGCCCCTGTCAGCTCAGCCCTGCCACCCCCCAATGCCCCCAACCACTGTTGCCCCTGAGGCCCAGCCAGGGCCAGCCAACCCCTGAAAGAGTGCAGCAATTAATCCCTTCCTGTCCCACATCTTTTGCTGTTAGGCCACCAGCCAGGGGCTAGTGAGATAGAGCTGGTGGGGGGCACCAGAGGAGGCAATACCCACCCTCCAGAGCTGTGAGACTCTCAGCAGGCAAGAGGATGGCCATGCAGGAGTTCCCAGGGCCTCTGTGCCCAGCCGGGTCCTGTGAACCTGGTAGGGTCAGGGGGACCCCATGTCTTGGAGAGTGAGCCTGATATCAGCCTCTTTCTGCATGCATCCTCCTTTCTGCATCCCGGCCCAGCCCCCATGCCTGATCTGCTGTCCCTTGCCCCAGGCAGCCCCCCACACTGCACCTCAGTCACACTGATCCTGTCCCCCCCGCCGTCTTTCATTGCCCTCCCCAGCCCCCCTTCACTGCCCAATATTCCCCCAGCCCCCACAAGGTGTCTGTGACCCCCTCCCCCAGCAACTCCACAATGCCACTCCCTCTACCCCCAACTTACCCCTCCCCTCCACATAACACCCCTCACTGCCCCTCACTCCCCAGCTTTCCCCTGCTCCTCAAGCTGCCCCCTCCCCACCATGATGGCCGCACTGCCCCCCACCCCCCAACTGGACCCTCCCCCCACTTGGCCCCGCCCCCACCCCTTGGCTCCTCCCCCTTCTGGTCCCCAGCTTCTCCCCCCCCCCGCTCCCCTCTCCAGCCCCCTCCCCCCACTTGGCTCCGCCCCCGTCGTTACCTGCTGCGCGGCCCCCCCTCGGGGGCGTCCGCACGGGCCCCTCCTGCCCTCCTAATACAAAGGAAGCCGCCGTCCCAACCCGGCCGCCCCCGCCGCCATCTTACCCGATCGCCCTGCTCGGGCTCGGGCTCGGGCTCGGCCGCGGCGGCGGAGGCGGGGCTTGGCGGGGGCGCCGCGGGGGCCGACGGGAGCGGTAGTGTCGCTCCCCGCCCATCCCTTGGCGCCGGGCCGGGCCGGGCCGGGCCTCGGACTACAGCTCCCAGCCTGCCCCGCAGCGGGCGGGCGGGCAGGACCGGGCGCGACGCGAGGCATGCTGGGAGATGCAGTCCGCCTGGTACCAGCAGTGACTCAGGGGCCCGGCGGCGGCGGACTAGGCTTCCCAGAAGGAAGCGCGGTGGCGCGCGTTGCAAGGAGGGAACCGGGGGCGTCCGGACTGCGTATTCCAGCGTGCACCACGGCCGCGCGCCAGGCACCAGGGGACAGGTTGAGGGCCGGCGCCGGGAGACAGAAGTAAGCCCCTTCACATTCCTATCCCACAATGCCTTGCGGGTGGACGCGGCTTGCGGGAGATGTAGTTCTGGCGGCTGTGGCGGAGGGGTGACAAGGAATTCTTCGGCACCCGCCCGTTTTGACCCCCCGCGATAATGTCATCATAGTTGATCTGTGGCGTCACCCTCCCTGAATGAGGTTATCAGGCTGTCAGCCTCACTCTGAGGGCAATGTTTTCCATAGCACCGCTCCGTGCCCATATCACCCTGCTATGTCATGCCACGCTCTGACACCACCAGTCCTTCCCGCCTACATGGTCCCTCCCCAGGACGTTATAGTCACTCAGTTGCGTCGTTACCATCACCTCCATCACCCACAATTCCCCCGCCCCCCTCAATCCCCATCCCTTTGGCTGGTGGTGTAGCCGGCTCTATAGCAGCTTCTGCCCCTGGAGTTGGGGCACGTGGGTACTGTGCCGCAGTCGCTCAACACCCCCGCCCCGAGAAGCGTCAGGCAGGCCAGAGCCTGGGCCAGAGCAGTGCTGTGCCCCCATCCACCCGCACCTCCATTCCAGCCCCCACCCCCCAGGCACCAGGGGCTCCTATGGGTTGTGATCAGGCGGGCACCCCCAGCAAAACAGATTGGAAGAGAGAGGGAAACAGACAGCAGTTGGGGGCATTGGGCCAAGGAAAAGGGGAGAAGGGGTCAGTCCTGGCCCCGTAGCACATGGTTGGGGTAGGTGGAAGTGTTTCCTTCCTCTGGCCTAGGGAAGGGAATCAGTACCTGAGGAGAGGTCCAGAAGGGAATCAGAGAGATGGAGAGCAAGGCCAGGGGTGCAGCAACATCTTGCCCCCAGCACCATGGCACAGCCCTGGGCCCCTGCACCCCACAGCATTTCCTCCTGCTTTCCAGCATTGGAACATGCCACTCCCAGGGAGGGTGACCCATTCCCCCTAAATGCTGACCCCCTGAAAACCAACTGCCCCTACCGGCTCCCCAGATTCCCCCCCCCCAACCTTCCCCTCTCACTCCCAAGCTTCAATCCCACCCAGTCTCAGCCCCCTTCATCCCCCAACCCCCACCTATCCCCTCACTCAGAACTTCCTTCCAGGGCACCCTGAGCCATTTCCTAAATGCCCCCATGAACTCCAGGCAGCTGTGCCCTACTTTCTTTGGGAGCCCCCTAGGACAGGATGGGGGGTGGTAGAAGCCAGGACACCTGGGTTCCCTCCCCAGCTGCGGCTTGGGTGGGAATAAGAAGCCAGGACTCCTGGGTCCGGTTCCCCACTTAGGGTTAGATCCAGCACACCCGGGGGGGGGGGGGGGGGGCTAAGGGAGGGCACTGTTTGGCTACCCCCACCCCCATGCAAGCAGCCCCTCCCCCCCAGGCTGGAGGGGGCGGTGCCGAGGGGGGGAGGGGTAGTGAGTCAACTTCCTCTACACCACACATGAAAGGAATGCACTGAGGTCATAGCGCCCCCCCTTCCCCGCCCTGCCGGCGCGGCAGCCGCGGGGTCCTAGCGCCCGACCATAGCGTCAGCAGACGGGATCTGGATTGGGGGGTGGGGGGATTCAGAAGTGATATGGACATCCCACCGCAGCCCCAAACCCCAGGGGGAACCCAGGAGTCCGGGACCCCAGTCGCCTCGCAGAGCCGGGGAGAGAACGCAGGAGTCCTGGCTCCAAACATCCACCGCCCGCACCAGCTCCCACCCACTGGACTCCACTCCGCTACCAGATATGGGGCTAAACCCAGGAGTCCCGGCTCCCCACGCAAGCCCAGCAGATCTGCCGCCACCCGTCCCGGAATTGTGGGGGGGAGCCGACGGACGGACCCAGGTGTCCCGGTTCGAAACCCTCGCTGTCCTTCTGCTCGGGAAGATTTGGAAGAGAACCCAGGCATCTTGGCTCCAACCCCCACCACCAGATCTAACCCCCAAGACCCCACTCCCCACCCCAGGGCTGGCAGAGAACCCAGGCGTCCCGGCTCCAAGACCCCACTCCCCAGCTCGGGGCTGGTAGAGAACCCAGGCGTCCCGGCTCCTAGGAGTCTCGCTGCATCTATCCCCTTTTTGGGGTGCAGGGGGTTCCCCCCGTATGAGAAGCGATCGGGGTCCAACGGGACCCCGCGGGTGCCGCCCCCACCCCCATCTCGCCCCAAGCGCCATATAGGGAAGTGGATTTTTGTGAATCGCTCCAGGCTCCAGCTTCTGCACGGTTTCATTAGCATAGATTAGCATATAAGGCGGGGTCCCGGGCCGGGCTTGGGTTGGGGTGGGGTGGCTGGAGAGAGAGGGGGGAGCAGGGTGGTGGTGGTGGTGGTGTGTGTGTGGGGGGAGGGAGCCATATTCTAAGGGCAACACCTCCATGGCACAGTAGGGCCTGTGCTGGGGTAGGTGGGGGGGTCCCCAAGCCAAGCCAAGCCACTGCCTCCCCCCACACCCAGGAGTTCCCCCCCCCCCCCCCCCCGCAAGCCATGAATCCCAAGGACCCGGCGATGCCTCAGGAGAAGTACAAGCTGGTGGTGGTGGGAGGGGGTGGTGTGGGCAAGAGCGCACTCACCATCCAGTTCATCCAGGTAGGTGGGCACAGAGGGGGGTGAAGGCAGGGGTGGGGGAGAGAAGCTGGGGTTCACCCTGGATCTGTCTGCCCCCTCCATCTCCCAAGGTGCCCAAAGTTTCCACCCTGGGGAAAGTTTTGTGCTGTAGGCTGGAGTTGGGGGGGGGGGGCAGGGAGAGGGGTTTGGAGAGGGTAAGAGAGTGGGGGTAGGCTTATGGGTGGGGGGGGCTAAGAGGATTTGGAGGAGGGGGAGATAGGGTGGCTGGTTGTGGGGCATAGAAGGAAGGGTGGAAATGGGGGTCCTGGCCTAATGAAGAGGGAGAGGGGGTACAGGTCTGTGTTGGGGGGTGGAGTCAAGGGGGCCTGGCCTGGGGAGGGGCAATAGGTTGTGGGGGGGCTCAGCTGATTTGGGGGAGGGAGCTCTGGCTTGGGTTGAAAGAAAGAGGAGCCCAGTGTGGGGTTCTCTGGAGGGGCAGTCCCAGATTGAGGGGGGCCCACACCCACTCCTTCCACGCCAGCTGGAGAAATTTCCCCCACCCAAGGGCAGGGGGAGGCTGGAATTTGGGACCTGGGCAGAGGCAGCCCCACCCCATGCCACCCGCAGTGGGGAGGGGGGGCAGGCGTGGGAGGGCTGGGGGGAGGTGAGTGTAGGGGGTGGTGAACTGTTGCTGTATCTACATACACTTTGACCGAACATCCTGTTCACAAGAGGCTCCAAGGGAGGGGCCTGCCAGGGAGAAGGACGCCTGGGTTCTTTCCTTATAGCTTGGGGTGGGGAGTGCGATCTAGTAGTGTTGAGGTAGGGAAGGTGGAGGGACTGGGCTTCTGGGTCCTTTCCCTAGCTTGTGGAGGGAGCATGATCTATGTGTTGGGGTAGGGAAGGAGGGGGTGGGGAGGTGGGGCTGGGCTGCTGGGCTCCTGGACTCCTGGGTTCTTTCCCTAGCTTGGGGAAGGAAGCATGTCAGCATGATCTAGTAGTGGGTTGGGTTGGGCTGGGGTAGGGTAGGGAAGGGAAGGCAACAGGGAGCTGGTCTCCTGGGTTCTCTGTGGAAGTAACACCGTTGCCTCTTCCCTTCCCCCTGCCCCCCACAGTCCTACTTTGTCTCTGACTATGACCCTACCATCGAGGACTCATACACTAAGATCTGCAACATTGATGGCATCCCCACCCGGCTGGACAGTGAGTGCTGGGTGGGTGGGCCTGCCTTGCCCCTGCTATGGGGCTGTGTGCTGGCTCCTACCAGTCCAGAGCAGGGGACTGAGAGCCAGGATGTCTGGGTTCTATCACAGCTCTTGGAGGGCAGTGGGGATCCAATGGATTGGAGCAGGGGTCACTGGGAGCTAGAGTACCTGGGTCTTATCCATAGCTCTGGCCGTGGGGTCTGGTGGGTTGCCAGGACACCTGGGTTTCACCCTGGGCTTGGGAAGGAGGGCAGGGGCTGAGCTGGGAGTCTGACCTGGGGCCACCCCAGTGGCTGTGTGGTGCTGGGCGGCACCATCCCACGTTACCGTGTCTGTCCCCCAGTCCTGGACACAGCAGGGCAAGAGGAGTTTGGGGCCATGCGGGAGCAGTACATGCGCACGGGTGAGGGGTTCCTGCTCATTTTCGCCATCAATGACCATGGCAGGTAAGGGGTGCTCTCAAACCCCCCTGCCCCAGTAGGGCAGTACCCTGGTGCCCTCCTCACCCCTTCCCCCTCCTCATGGAGACCCCTGGCAGTTCTGTTGGGGTACCACCCCACTCTGGGCCCCTGCCCCTCTGATACACCCTTTCCTCCACCCTTCCCCAGTCTGAGCCATCACACCCCCTCCCCAGGTCTCACCTCCACTCTTGCCCTCCATCTGGCATCCCCCCCAGGTTACCTCCTGTCTCTGCCCCCCCCCCCAACTTCCTCCAAGGAATCGTCCCCCAACATCTGCCTGCCTCCCCCCTCCCTCTGCAGTTTCAATGAGATCAACAAGTTCCACACTCAGATCCTGCGGGTCAAGGACCGTGATGAGTTTCCCATGATCCTCGTGGGCAACAAGGCCGACCTGGACATGCAGCGCCAGGTGAGGGGGCTCTCCTGCAAGATGAGGAGCTGTATGGGGCCCACACAGCCCCCCAGGCTGCGTGGGGTCAAGCCAGCAGCGACCCTGCCAAACGGCACCCAGACAGGAAGTGCCACCCCTGACTGCCATCTTGAATGTTGTCTAGACAGGAAGTGCTGCTGCATGTGCGCCACTGGTTGCCATCTTGAAATGCTGTCCAAACTGACAGTGCCCACCCAATGGGCTTCATGTGATGAGAACCACTGGCTGCCATCTTGCATGGCTATCCAGGCAGGAGGAGCCACTCTGTGGGCTGTGCATGATCAGAGCTCCTGGCTACCATGTTGAATGGTTGTCTAGACAAGAAGTACTTTTCTGAGGGCCATGTGTGATGTGAGCCCCTGGCCGCTATTGTGAAGAGCACCCAAGTGGGAAGTGCTGGTACTTGGGCCATGTATAACGGGAGCCAGTGGTGGGCACCGTGAATGGTGTCTATAGGAATTGCTACCCCAATGGGCTGTATGTGCTGTGGGCCTATGACAGCCATCCTGCTACCCCCTGGTACTGAGCCAGTGGCAGCCAGCTTGAGCAGGGCCCAGGCAGTATGTGCCCTCCACCCACAGACCACATACACTGTGAGCTGGGGGTGGCTATTGCCAGTGGCATCCCAGGGGGCTAAACTGACCTTGGACTATAGGTGGCCATCTTCAATAATGTCTGGAGAGAAAGGGCCACCCCATGGGCTTCAAGTGATGGGAACTACTGGCCACCATCTTGAAAGGCATCCAAGGGGGAAGTGCTGGTCCCTGAATCCCAGACATCTGGGTTCTCAAGGGGGTGTCCCTCTCCTCAACCAGATGTTCAGGAGCTGTTTCTAACCCCTCCCATTCTCATGCAGGTGCCCAAGGAAGAGGCACTGGCTTTTGCCCGGGAGAATCGCATCCCTTACATGGAGGCCTCGGCCAAAATCCGCCTCAACGTGGACGAGTCCTTCCACGAAGTTGTCAGAGCCATCAGGTATGGGGTTCCAGGGTAAATTTTAGCTTAGGGCTCCTTTAGAATGGGAGATATTCTTCCCCCCCCCCCCCCCCCCCAAAAAAAAAAAAAAAATCCCAACCAAATGAACAAACAAAAAACAAACAACCAAGAGGCCAGCTTCCCTGAAGTGGGAGGACCCTTCTCTGTCCCCCTCTAGCAGTGCAGATGTGGGGATGCATCACCTTCCAAGAGATCCCCAAAAGAGATGCCTATCTCCCCACTCCAAAAAAGGGCATTATCCCTTCTCCCTCCCTGCCCCTATGTGCAGTGTCAGGGGGCCATTTCTCCAGTGAGTATCCCAAAAAAGCAGCCACCCATGTATATCTGTGGGGGAGGGGGTGATGGGAAACAGCCTGCTCATCCTGGCTCCATTCCCAGTTGTCCCCCTCCCTTTTCTTTTTCCCCTGCAGGAGGTTCCAGGAACAGGAGTCCCCACCTGCCCCCACTGCACACCCCACAAGCAAAGAGTCCAAGGGCTGCCCCTGCTGTATCCTCTAGCAGGGCACTGGAGGGATCCACCCTTCCCCCACGACTTTCAACCCCGGCACCCAGAAAGGAAAGGGAGATCCCTCCCTGAATCCTTGGGGTGCTGGGGGGATGGTATTACAGCAGCAGAGGGGTGCAACAGCAGGCTGAGGGGCTGGCCTGCCAGTGCTGCATGTAAATATCTATAAATAGGTGTTACTGGGGGGTAGGTGGTGGGGGTCCAGAGATTTGGGGGGGCAGGGACAGAGAGGGGGGCCTCTCTGGCTTAGGGGTAATTTGGCCCTGATTATGGGGTAGTAATGGGGGGCAGCCCCCCTGTCAGACTGCAGCATCTGGAAGAAGGGGGGGCCCACACTGGAGACTGTCCTAGCTGACCTCCCAGGGGCTCTTAACTAGCACTGTGTGGGGGCTGGGGGACTGGGAAACAGCCCCCACCCAGCAAAGCTAGGGGTGGGTGGGGGCTGTCGGGCACTAAGGTACGGGGAAGGACAAGATGGTTTCTTCCTATGCTGCCCCCCCCCCCCAAATGGGGTCCCCAAAACAGAAGAAATGCCCCTTGCTACATTAGGCCAAAGCTTGATCCTAAGAGCAGACCCTGGGGGGGGGGCGGGGTTGTGGGGAGGGGAGGCACAGCTCACTCTGTAGCTGGATCTAGTACATCCCTTCCCCCCTGTATTTGGGGGTGGGGGATCCCACTGTGTACACGTATAGAGGCAGGGACCAGGGGTCCCTGTGGGGTGATGCCACGGACAATTCTAAGCACTGCTTGGGAAGGGAGGGGGGCGGGCGAGGGGAGACCAAGGGGATTCTGGGAAAGAGGCAACAAACAGGCTGGGATGTGGCAGGGGGGATTACAGATTCCCCACCCCAACAAGGGGCATAGGGGATGGGAGAAGACCCCCCCATACTCCATAGCATGGGGTTGGGAGACCCAAGAAGTGACTCACTCTCCTCCCCCTCCCATCACCATCACAGAAGCAGTGAATGGTCAGTTCATTACATAGGTGGTTGGGTTTTTACTGGAGGCCATTGTGGGAAGGGGTGGGGAGTGTTGCTGGGGGTTCAGTCTTCCTCACTCTGAGGCCCTTGCCAGAGATACCAAAGACCAAATTCCTTCTCCCTGGTGTTAGTAAAGTCACGGGTGGTGGCTACATTAAAGTGCCTTACAGTGAGGCTGGTGTCAGTGTCATTCCTGGGGTGCGGAGGAGGGCCATAAGGACAAAAATGGGGGTGGTCTGATCTGCTGGAGAGGTAGGATTCCAGGGAGGTGAACAAGGGGGCTAAGGGTGGGGTAATGGCCTTTCCCCTCCAGGAGGCAACAGCTCTGTCCAATCAGCTGCCTCATGTGGGCTGAGTTTGCTAGGTCTCAGCTCAGCCTGCCCACCCCCGAGGTCAAGGGCTGGATGGGTTACCAAATCTCCCTATCCTCCCAAAAGCTCTAGGAGAGGTAGGTGTGGTGATGAGTGCATGGCTAGTGTGCACACATGGCAGGTGTGCCCCTTGCAGGGGGAGGTGCATAGCAGGCAGTGCTTGGGCTGTGTGTACACGGGGCCTGGCTCACGCGTTGCTGGGAGAAGGGAAGGGGATTCTGCACACAGGAAGTGCACGTATCAGGGTGAACAGTGCTTGCATGCGTGCATGTACAGTAAATGTGCTGCATACACGGGCTGTGTGCACAGATGGTGCGTGCAAGGTATATACAGCAGGAAAGTAGAGACAGCATGCAGGGTGATCCCACAGCAGGGAGAGGAGCACATGGAGCTTATGGGACACAGGATGGAGGGGGGAATGCAGTGGGCCAGGCACATGCAGAGGTGTGTGTGTGTGTGTGTGTGTGTGTGTGTGTGTGTGTGTGTGTGTGTGTGTGTGTGTGTGTGTGTGTGTGGGCCAGGCACATGCAGGGGTGTGTGTGTGTGTGTGGTGCCTGGGGGTCAGTGGTGTGCAAAAGCTGTGGCTATGCATAGCCCAAGTGTCTGGTGTATGTGTGTGGTTGCTGTGAGTGAACACATGTATGTGCATGAACAGCCGAGCTGGCTATCCACTGTGCACAGCACATCCATGTGCAGGGTGTATGGTATATGCACCTGCAGTGGCTGCATGGTATGTGCACTGTGCTCACAGCTATGCACCACAGGCTCCTGCCTGGGCCTCTCCCCCTGCTCATCCACAGCCTCTCCCCACTTCCCCAGGGACCTCGGGAGATGCTTCACAGGCCCCTCCCCCCAACCCTAAACTACCCCCCTCAACCAAACCCCCTCTGCCCTTGAACCTACCTGCCTCAGGCTTTGGGGGCTCACTCATGCCCCCAAGGTGCCTCAATGATAGGGAACCCACCTTTCTGTATTGTGCTCCTCTATCACAGAGAAGTCAGGCTGGAAGGGACCCCCCAGAGGTCATCTAGTCCAACACCCTGGGCCTGAGGCAGGATCAGCCCTATCCAAACCACTGGTACAAATGCACTGTCTAACCTCTTAGCCAAGCTACCGCCACCCCCAGCACAACACGAGACAGACCCCTGGCAGGGCTCAGGCCACCCCCTCCCAAGAATGTGATGAGGAGCTGGAAAGAGGAAGCTTTAATAAAGACCATCTTAGATGGGTGTGGGGCACCCCCCATCCCAGATCATTACCCCCTACTCAGGCACGCAGGAGACTTTAGGGCACCCCCCCCAACACACTGTCTCACCAGCCCTACCCCCACCCCAAAAAGGCAGCATGGCAGCAGGGGGCACTTTTTGCAAAGAGAAGGTGTTGTTGAGCTGTGTACAGTATACAGTGTGTGAGTTGTACATATCTAAGGGTGGGGGGGACGGACAAAAAACAAGTCTCAGACACTAATAAACGATAAAAATATATCGTAACATCCATACAGATCACGAACCCGAGAGTCGGCTGCAAGTCACAGACACAGAATACACATTGTAAAAAAAGGGGCTGGGAGGGTTGGGGGGGGGGGAGGGGAGCTTCTGAGGAAGTTAGAACGAAGGGTTGAGGCCACTGGGGGGGTGCAAATTTTGTATTGGGAGGGGTGGAAGGAGGCAGTCTGGGTTCCCCTCCCACTTTAGGGTACCACGGTTGGGACGGTGGGGGAGGTCTTTCCCTTGCCCCCCACTCCACAAAAAAAAAATATAGTGCTTTTGTATGAGCTCAGGGTGGGAGCAGGGCAGCCCCGAGGCAGTGGATTTGGGGCTGGGGGGACCCCAGTGGGATAGGAAATCCTGACTGCCACCAGCAGGTGGCATGGGATTCCAGGATGTTGGGGGGGGAGGGGTTATGCCAGGCTAGCTCCCATCAGCTCCTGCGTCCTGCACACCCCACACACCACCAAGGTAGTCGGAGAGAGGGTGTGAGACCCCCCCCCCACCCACCCACCACAGTGATTTGGGGGCTCTGCTAGTTTGGCTGTATGGGGGAAGCCCTCAAAAGATGAAGTGACTGTGTGGCAAAGGCCCCCCTCCCCACCGCAACCCCTCCTCCAGGCTGCAGGGATCGAGGGGGGGCAATATTGGGGGTCTGTGGGGAGCAGAGACTCCCCCCCAGAAAATGAGGTCACAGGTTCTATTAGACAATAGGCAGTGAGCTCCAGGATTGGTCTGAGGGAGGAGGTGTGATATGGGGCACCCCAATGCACCTCCAAAGGAGACCCCAATGCAACCCTATTGGTAGCCCCCTCCAAAGTACCTTTGACTCTGCCCCCACCCTATGTGCAGGGAACAGGTCTGCAGGGTTAACCCTGTCTGCACCAGACCCCTCCCAACCAACCCTGCTCTGCTTCTCCACACAGAAGGCCTCCGAGCCAATCTTTTCCTTTAAATAGACTGGATTATGTCTCCATTTTGGGTTCAACTGGGGGGAGTGCATCTGGGGATGTTGGGAGAGGCAGTGACTGGGGCTCGAGGCCCTCCCCCCCCAATATATATAATAATAATAATTATTATAATTATAAAAAAACAAGAAAGGAAGGGGGATGAAAGGAGGGGGTGGGTGGGGCCACGGCCTCATTCAAAATTCGGTTCAACCCCAGGTACTGCACAGCTAAGGGTGGGGGCAGGGCCAAAAGGGTGGGGAGGGCTGGCAAGGGGCTGGGGGTGGGGGGAGGGCCGCCGCATTGGTTCAGTTAGTCAAATACAATATGATACATACACTTTGACCCTATACACTATGTACAACGAGATCCGCCGGTAAAAAAAACACACCAACAACAAAAAAATAAGCCCTCCCCACCCCCTCCCCTCGCGCGCCCCAAAATCCACGGCCAGAGAGAAAGGGAGGAGAGGGGTGAGGTGGGGGAGAATATTCGTGAGGGGGTGGGGCTGATGTGGATGGGGGCAGGGCATCAACCCCCACACCCTCTTTAAAGTTCGCGTGGGGGGGCGGGGGGGGGTCAGTAATCCCCTGGGGAAGCACAAGCAGTTCATGGGCTCCACCCCCCTGGCCCAGGGGGTGAGACCCTCCCTTGTCCCAGTCCCCCCCCCCCCCGCGCGCACACACACACAGATGGGGAGGCAGAGTGGGGCAAGACCAATTTTAAAGGTAGGGGACACCCTTGGCAATAAATAGCTTGGTAGGGGGCAAGTGGGGGGCATTGTCAGTCCTGGGAGGCACCCGCTGGGCCATGCAGGGGGTGACCTCCTGCCCCAACTGGCCTCTGCTCCCACTGCAGAGGCATTGTACCCCGAGTACTAATACTTTAGAGAGAGCCCCCCACCATGGGGAGCGGGGCTGGGACAGCCTGGCCATTGCAGGGACAAACCCAGAGTAGAACCCAGGAGTCCTGGGTCCCTGCTGCCCCCCTCGAACCCTCAAGACCCTGTTCCCCATTCAAAGCTGAGGAGGGAACCCAGGCGTCCTGGCTCCCAGGTCCCTGACACTTTAACCCGCTAGACCCCACTCCCCTCCCAGAGCTGGGGGTGGAACCCAGGAGTCCTGGCTCTGTGCCCTCCCGCCCCTCTTCTAACCCACCAGACCCCTCTTCTCTGACACATCCCCCCCCAGGCTGGGGAGGGCCCCCCTGCCCCATACAGAGAAAAGCTGCTGCTAAATAGACATTTATACATATATATATAAATAAGATTTCTCCGTATGGGAAGGGGAGTGGGGGGGGGGCATCTACTGACCCCAGAGCCCCCCTAGGCAGGAAGTCACCTCCCAGGCTAGGATGGGGGGGTTGATCCTGGAGGGGATCCCCCCAAAATTATCTACCCTCCCATAAGGGCTCCATCAGAGTTGGGGGGTGCAGGGGGAACTCAGGGGCAGGGTTCCCAACTTACACCAAGGCCCAGAAACATGGGCTTCCCTCCACCTCTCAGTCCGGAGCCCCTCTCCCAACTCAGCCCAGTGCCAGGGGGTCTGGGGGTGGGTGGGGGGGTGCCTGTGTGGATGGGGGCACCCTTGCTCCCCCTCCCTCCCCCCCGCAGGGAGCCATGGTCGGGGTCACGCACACTTGGTTTGAGCCTGCGTGAGGAGGTCGCTAAAGGAGTCGAAGAGTTTCTCCAGCCAGGGCTGGTTCCGCATGCACTGCTGAACCACCTCCTCCTGGCCCAGGTCCTCATCCTGCCCCTCGATGGCTGTCGTCTGCAGGAGACACAGACATGCACTGTCAGGGGCACTGCAGGGTTGGGGGGGAGGGAGTAGGGAGTTGTGGGATGGGCATGAGGGGCACTGGCAGGATGGGGGACCTCAAGGATGGGCTGGCAGGAGGCTGTGAGGGGCCCCAAAATGGGGAGGCAGTGGCTGGTGGGCACTGGCAGAACTGGGGTGCCCTGGGAGGGCTGAGTCAGGAATGAGGGGTAGAGGCTGAGTGCTGGAAATCAGGGGCACTGGCAGGGCTGGGGGCAGCAATGGTTGAGGTCTCACCTCGTCTTTGCAGCGCAGGAAGGTGTGGTACTTGTAGTGATGGAGGGAATGGTACAGTGTATAGAAGAACGACTTCTCCACATCCACCTTGAACTCCTGCAAGGGGAGGGGGACTGGGCTCATATCAGTGTTCCAGACTCCTCCCCCAACAACCCTAGACACCCCAAACCCAACCTGGGGGAGGGGCTTCCCCAGCCCACCCCAGCCCCTTTGCTTCTTCTGTAAAGTCTATGCTGTGTTGTTCTCTTCTTCCAACACCAGCGTTATACCCTCACCCATGCCCCAGCATCCTCCTAGGCCCCCCACCTACCTGCGGCTTGGACACATTCTTCTTCAGCTTGTTGAGGGTCTTGCGGTTGTAGGGCTCCCCGGCTGGGCGTAACTTCACTAGAGATTCACCCGGTTCTGCGTGCAACTGGGGGAAGGTGTGTAGCGCCTCCTAGGGGGGGAGAAAGGAGGTAGCATCAGCAGGGCACTGGGTACTACATGGTACCCAGTGTGGGAGGAGTATGGGCTCCCCCTCTCCCACCCAGCCCCATCTCCCTCAGCTTTACCCACCCCCCAGTACCTGCAGCATGGGGCTCAGCGTCACCCGCTTCAGGACCTTCTTCTTGTGGTCATTCAAGATCCCATCAATCTTCCTCATGGGAGGTAGGTAGAGCTCATCTAGAGGAAGAGAAGGAGGTAAAGAGCAAAGGTCACAGCATCACCCCCAGCTGGCCTGGGCATGAGGACTTGCTTGGGCTGTTTCCCCCCAGGCTGCCCCCTTTCCTACAGTGTTGGAGAGATGGTGGGGAGGGGGTTGGTACCCACCATTGGTGTCCTCCAGGGCCTGGATCATGTCTGGGTCGAGGGCAGTGCTGACCAACATCTCCACATAGCTGCGGTACATCTCCTTCATGGCCCGTGTGTTCAGGACCCGGCCCGTCGGTACCCGCTCTGGTGGGGGGGCAGAAGGGGGAGACATGCAGGGGAGGGTGTGAAGGTATGTGTGAAGTAGGTCCCAGCCCCACTCAGCCCAGCAGCTGAGGCACCCCTCAATCCCCACAGTTCTTCTCCCACTCAAGACTCAGCCCATCTCAAAGACAGCCCCTTCCAGAACACAGCCCCTCCCCCAACCAAAGCCCCCCCAAAGTAAATCCCCCCAAAAGACACCCCCTCTAACCTTTGACTCCCAGTATAGAGTGAATTCCCCCTCCTCCATCCACATAGCCCACCCCTGGGGCTAAGCCCCTCCCCTCCATGAAGCCACACCCATATCCAACCATAGCTCATTTGCATTCACTCTTATACTCTCTATTAGCTAGGACCATGGGTGTGGGGTGGAGGCTCCATTCCCAGGGCACAACATGGAAACACCCCACAGTGCATAGTTGTGAGGCTCTCCAAGTGCTGGGGCATGCAGGTGCGCGCACACATACGGGTGTGTAGAAACCAAGTACACAATCAAGTGTGGGTTGACCTCAGCCTCTAGGCAGCCACACCCAGAACTCCGTATCTTTTGTGGTGCCTCACATAGGATGCGAGGGACAGGCAGCTGCCCAGACTCCATGGTGCCCAGTGGGACCACAGAATTGTGCACCTGTAGCAGGCCTGAGGCAAGGGGACTGGTTACAGGTGAGGGGAAAGGAGTACAGTTGGTCCTGTCTGGGTGTAGTCCCCACTGTTTTCAAGGCTGTGAACAGGCACCTTTCAAAGATCTGGGGGCTGGGAAAGCACCACTAAAGCAAGACAGTGAGCAGGGAGATTGTGAGGTAAAGGGGAAAGGCTGTGGCCAGGTTCCCAGGCTGTAGGTGGGATGGGGTAGGGATTAGGGCACCTGGGTTGCCCTGATTCCCCGTGCAGTGTTAATGGCTTTTGGGGGGTGGAGAGGAATTAGTTCAGTGGGGGTTTACCCTCTCACCCGTGATGCTTTGGGGCAGCTGGGTCCCTGCACCCACAGGGGGATCCAAAGAGAATTGGGGTAGGGGCTCTTCTAGGGGCAACTTTGGTGCCCCCGGCTCCTAGAGGGGCAGGAGGCGTGGGGGCAAGAGAGCCCCTGGGGCACGAAGATGAGCTGTACCCCAAGAGTCGGGTGTAAGGTAGCTCCAAGGTGTCAGGGCAGGAGCACAGAAGGGGAATGGAGGGCCTGTTGTGAAAGAAGATGGGTGCTGTGTAAGGAGGTGGCAGTGGAATACAGATAGGAGCTGCAGAGATGGGGCTGGGGTAGATAGGGTAGGTAGGAAAGTGCATGTGTGTGTGGGCGTGTGTGTAAGTATGTGCGAGTGTGTGTCTGGGTGCTGGGGAACAGAATGATTCAGGCCACAGGGGTGTAGACCAGTGAATGAAATGGGCTGCCTTTGGGGCACTGGCCATGTGTGCATGCATGTGTGTGTGGCTGTGGGGGGTAGGGACCACAGCATTTCATGTCACAGGGTGTGAACAACAGTGAATAAGATGGGGCTGCTACTGAGGCATGGGCTGTGTTGAAGATGTGTGTGCACGTTCGCACATACGTGCGTGTATATGTGTATGTGTGGGTGGGGATCAGAGTATTTTATGCCATGGGGTGTCAGCAGCAGTGAAAGAGACAGGGCTGCCTTTGAGGCACTAGCAGTGTGTGCATGTACGTGTGCGCGTGTGTTTGCATGTGCCTCTTGGCTGGGAGAGGAGGAAGGGGGCAGGACTTGGGCGTTTCATGGCACAGGGTGTAGTCCACAGCCAATGAGATGGGGTGGGTGTGGAGGCACTGGGGGGGGGGGGGGGGATGTCGCTTAAGGCACGAGCTACTGGGTGGAGGTAGAGGGGGGAGGTTCTGTACCCAGAACTCAGGCAAGAACAGGGGGCTCAGAGCTGCCCTGGGGCAGTGAAAGGCTGGAACTGGGCCCCCCAGGGGCATTTGGGTGCAGGCACCATCCACCAGCATGGGGTGGGGGGCTGGGTGCCTGGGGGAAGGTGTCCCCCCAGTCCGGGCTCACCCTCCTCGCTCTGCTGGTCAGGACTGGAGTCTGAGTCCGAGGAGGACGCCGCCTCCTTGAGCCATTTTTTCCTCTTCTTGGGGGGTGGCTCAGCCTTCACCTTGGCGGGTTTGGGTTTGGGTTTGGTGGTGCCACCCGGGGCAGCCTTGGGAGGGGTGGGGGCTGGTGCTTCCAGCTTCTCTGCCTTGGGAGCCTTCTCCGCCTTGGCTGGCTTGTCTGGCCGAGGCGGCTTCTCAGCCCGCTCCGCCTTAGGGGGTTTCTCCGGCTTGGGCACCCGCTCTGGCTTCTCCACCTTTGGGGCCTTCTCCAGCTTTTCGGGCTTGGGTGCCCGCTCCAGCTTCTCAGCTTTTGGGGTCTTCTCAGGCTTGGGCGGCTTCTCCAGCTTCTCTGCGTGCTCTGGAGCCTCTGGTTTCTCAGACTTGGGCGGTGCCGGGGCCTTGGGACCTGAGGCCTTGGGCTGACTCTGCCTCCTGTGCCAGGAAGGGGGTGGGGGGAAGAAAACAGGGCTATTAGGGAGCCCAGCATAGCTGTGGGGGATGCTGGGGGGCTGGACCCAGACTAGGGAGATGTGCTAAGATTGAGGGGGCCAGGGATCCATGGGTCTGACAGCCTGGGATTCGCTCTAGTTCCTGATGGGGTGGGGGGAGGGAGAGGAGCAGGACTTTAGGTCAGCTCCAGGGTAGGAGGCTGACTGGAAGATGAGGGACCCCAGAGCCCCCACTCCCCATGGAGCAGGGCACGGATGATCCGTAAGGGTCACCCCTAGCCCAGCCACCCCTCATAAGACCACCCTTTGCTCCCAGCCCAAGCCCCACACCTCCAAAGACAGCCCCCCTGCTCCCAGCTCAGCCCCTAAGAAACCCCCTCTCTGCCCTCAGCTCAGCCCCTGCCCCCAAAAGACCCCCTCTCCGCCTCAGACCAGCCACCCTGCCCAAGAAGCCCACTCTCTACCTCAGCCCAGCTCCCCACGCCTGGGAGCCCCCTCACCTTACAGCCTGCAGCGGCCGATGCCAGGGCTTCTTGGAACAGACACGAACATAATCCTTCTTGTTGATGTTTTCCAGGAACTTGACATAGAGGCGCTGGTACCGGTTTTTGGCATCACCGAAGTAGCCCAGGTACTGAGGGGTGGGGCAGGGAGCGGAGATCAGGGAGGAAGCTGTCAGCCCCTTCAGGGGCACCCCAACACACCTAGGGAATGGAGTAACGGGGACCCATCGCCAGCCCTTCACTCTCCACCCTCTCTCAGCATCACTCTTTTCACACCCATGGAGTGCACTGCCCATGCCCATGCTCCCCCCCCGTGCCCACCTTTACCCTTTGGGGGCATCTTCATTCCACAAGTGAGGTAAAGGGGGGTGGATTTACTGGGGGTAGGGGGGATACTTGCACCAAGGCTAAGGCATGTGCATACTTTGGTGGGGGGGGGGGGGGGGGGGAGGAAGGAAAGCAGGGCAGGGCAGGGCAGATGGGTGGAGAGGGCACTCACATTGCTGGTGGCACAGAACTGCCGCTGCCCATCCTTGATCTCGGGAGTGAACTTCTGTAGTAGTGCTTTCTGCACCCGCCAGATGGGGGGTGGCTCCCGGCCTGTCTGCAGTGCCAGCTAGGGGTATGAAAGGGGGGGCATCACTCCCTTCCTGCTAGCCCCCAAATCTTCCTCCAGCTAAGCCAATGCCCCTCACTCTTGCCCTCAAGCCCCCTGCTAGCCCAGGCTCTTGGCCCCCCACCCCAGCCCTGCTGGTGCCCCTCACTCCTAACTCTCAGACCCCTGCCCTCCCAGCCCTGACACCCTGCCCCACCCAGCCCTACCAATGTCCTTCAGTCCTGCCCCACAGCCCCTAGCCCTAATCACAACTCCTAACCTGAGCTCACGTAGCCCTGATACTACCCCTCACTCCCAACCTCCAGCTCTCTGCTCCCAGCCCAGCCCAGCCCAGCCCAGCCCTGACCTCTGCCAGCCCTGCTGTCGTCTCTCACATCCAATCTACAACCCCCTGCCCACCCCCAGCCCTGCCAGTGCCCCTCACTTCTGCCTCCCAGCCCCACCCCTGGACTCCTCTAGACCCTGCTGATGGCTTCTCATTCCCCTGGTCCTCAGCCCTGCCTAGCACCTCCTCAGACCTGTCCCCCAGCTTGGCCAGTGCCACTCATTCCCCAGCTTCTTCACTACTGGTAGCCCAGCCCTTCCAGTGCCCCTCACTCCTGACCTGCAGCCCCCTGCCCCCCAAGCCTTGCCAGTGCCCCTCACTCCTGACCCGCAGCCCTCTGCACCTTGAGGGCCTGGATGTCCTCAACCCGGATGACGAACTCGTCCCGCTCACGGAAGATGCCCTCGCCCCCACTCTCAGCCTCATCCTCATCCGTCTCCCCGCAGATGGCTGCTGTCTCCTGCTTTTTGGCCAGGTGCAGCGGCCGCGAGTCCTCAGGCTCCTCTTGCTCAGGGGAGGCTTGGGCTGGGGGCTCCTCAGGGGGTGGCAGCGGGGGAGGCTCCTTTGGGGACACAGGGGAGGGAGCTGGAGGGAGCTCTTGCTGGGAGGTCTCCGAGGGGGCGGGGCTGGGCAGCTTTTCCTCCACTGGGGGGGCATCTGTGGAGGGAAGGGGGAGTTAGCATGACAGGGGGTGGGGTGACCCCCCCTACCCACAATCCTCTGGGGCAGCTGAGCCCTTCACCCACAGGGGACCCAAGGGAATTGGATGGGACAGTTCTGGCACCCCTGACTCTTATGGGGGCAGAGATCCCCCCATATAGGGTGGGCTGGAGAGAACCCCTGGGGCACTGGAATGAGGCACAGCTCAGGTGCTGGTGGGGGGCAGCCCCAGGGGTCAGGGCAGTACTACAAGGGGCCGGGGGGGGGGGGGTAGGTTTGAGACTATAGGGAAGTCAGGCTGGCAGGGCTCTTGGGGTCAGATTGAGGCCAACTCCCATGCACATTGAGCCCTATCTGATCCACCCCAGAAAACTGCCTGTTTAACTTGTTCTTAAAAACACACAGATGCACACACAGACCCAGAAAGACACTGATACACACATGCAGACACACACAGACACAGGCATACAGACACAAATGCTGACATACTCAGAGGCATGGACACACACACGGGCATACATACACAGACACACACACGGGCACACAGACAAAACACAGGAACTGCCACACATGCACAGGCACTGACATGCATGCAGAGGCACTGAAACACACATGCATGCAGACATTATCATAGACACAGGCACAGAAAGACACACACTCATACACACATGCATACAGAGATACATCTCTGCCAGGCCCCAATACCAAAACACACCCTTTAACCTGCCCCAGCTAAAGCAAGGGGATGAGAGCCACTGCAAGGGCAGGGAGTGGTTGTAAAAGAATCTTAAGAGACCCAAGGCAGAAGACCGTGTCTCTGCTACAAAGGAAGGCAAAACCCCCACAGACTGCACTAGTGGTTCTCAACCTTTTTTAGATTTAAGGCACCCTTGGAAAACTCGAGCTTCTAGGCTTTCCCGCATGTTTGGAGCACAGAGAAATAACAGCAATTTTGTTGCAGAGAACCAGAGATCTCACAGCAGGGCAGAATATTTGGGACTCTCAGGACACCTGTTTGAAATCTCAGGGTTGACCTGGTGAATCACGTGCAGGTGTTGGTACCCCAACAGTCTTCATATTGCATAGCATGCCCATGGCACCCTAAAAAGGATCTCATGGCACTGTAGTTGAGAACCACTGGTCCATGTTGAATTGACTAGGGGTTTGTTAAATTCCTCCCTGACCTCAACTACGGGGATTGGTCTGACCCCAAGTAGATGGGCAAGACCCTGTAGCACGGGTGTCTGGTGCCTTGAGTCGGCGGGGGGGGGGCACATGGCCCCCCCCCCAGGGTTAGGGAGTTCCCCAGTGGCCAATTCCACTGACTGCAGGAGCGCCAGTCTCACTCACAGTAAAAGTGGCCGTACCGCTCCCAGAGCTCTGCGGCTGCTTCCAGAAGTGGCATGGCCACTTTTGCTGGTGGCTCCACTCCCTGGCCGGCGCTCACTGGGGGGACACTGGTGCTCCTGCTTGCCCCCCTGCCTGCCGGCTACACAGGGAACGCAGCCTGACAGGGGGTGTGCCAGTGTTCTTAGGGGCTGCATGTGCACCCCCACGTGTCGCCCCTGCTCTCTAGCCAGGAACCTCTGGGTTTTAGTCCCAGCAGGAGCATTGGCACAGCCCAGTCCCAATCCCCAACCTTGGCTGAAGCCAACACCCAATGCCTCTGAGAAAGGAGGAAACCCCCCTGACACCTGTAGCAACAGGAAGGGGAATAATTTCTTTCCAGCCCCATGTTGCCACCAGAAAAGCCTGGAGAAAAATCAAGTGCCCTCCACTCTGCTCTGCACCCTGGAGACAGCCAGGCGGACTCCCATGCACCGTGGGATAGGGACAGCCCCTGCATGGCACTGGAGTCTCCAAGTTGGGGGCACCATGCATGCCATCATGCAGGCCCAAGGTGGGGGAAGGCATCCTTTGGAGGGAGTGGGGTACCTACCGGCCCCGTCAGTGTCCTTGCGGTCAGTGGGGTCGTAGAGGGCAGAGATGGCTGAGGAGATGCTCTTCTGCAGGTCTTGGTTCTTGCTGACCGAGTCCTCCTCATCAGAGGAGAAGGATGGCAGGGTCTCCAGATTGCGCTTGAGCTCTTCATCTAGGCGCTTGCAGGGACTGGTGCAGCTCATGACCAGCCCCTCGCTCTCGGATCCGTCCAGCCCACCAGGCAGCATGGGGGGCTGGGCCACGCCAAAGGGGGGCTGGGCGGCTGCAGAGGATGAGGCAGAGGGGGGACGCGGTGTCTTGGAGGGGCTGGTGGCTGCTGTGGGCAGCTGCTGCCGCTTGCCAGACTTGAGGAAGTCCAGGAAAGAGGCCATGAAGCCTGACTTCATCTCCGGCTGCTTCTCCTCCACCTCCTTGATCTTCTGCTTGATCTTCTCCCGTGTCTGGCTGCTGTCCAGCCCGCTCTCGGCTGGCGCCAGGGTGGGGGGCGCCGCCGCCTCCACCGGGGCCCCCTCCCCACTCTTGGGCACTGCCAGCTTGATCTGAGAGGGTGGAGGGGGGTACAGGTGGTGATAGGGCCTGCACCCCCGCCCCGGCTCTCGATGCCTCCCCCCACACATGGCCCTGTTACCAAGGCTCCCAGCCCCCAAAGACCCACCCCTTTCCTGGCCCTCCCAGCACCTGGCATGTGTGTCTGTGCCCAGTAGGGCCCCCAACTCAAAGCCCTACCCACACAAGCTACTTCCTATAGTCCCCCCACCCACCCCGCCCCATAGGCCTCTCCCTCCCCAAGACCCTCCCTCACCAGTCTTGCCCACCCTGCGGCCCTGCCCCCAGGCCGTCGCCCTGCCCCCAGCCCCACCCCGTTACCTTGAGTGGCTTGAGGGGCTCCATGCCCATCCCTTCGCCCCCCTCCTCGCCTCCCTTCTTGCCCCGGCCCCGGCCCCTCCCCCGGGGCTTTTTGGCCCCATCGGGGGGCAGGACGCCGTGGGGCTCGGCCAGGGGGCGGATGCGGGGGCGGCCGCGGGGGCGGGGCGGCCCCTCCCGCTTGGGCTTGGTGGGTTTGCGCCCCCGTTTCTTGGGGCCCTCGGCAGCGCTGTTGTGGGGGCAGAAGTCGATGTCGCCCATGGGGCTGAGGCTGGGCCGAGCCCGGCAGCTGGAGATGAGGTCAGGCAGGAGGTCGGGGAGGCGGCGGTTGTTGAGGCGGATGTCGGCAGGCACGTCCTCCTTGTCCTCATCATCCTCAAACTCATACTCCTGGGCATAGGTCTTCTTGGGTGGCTGGAAGGGCGGCTCCCGCTTCTTCAGTAGGTGGAAAGATGAGGTCTTGAGCAGCTTCTTAGGCTTGGAGGAACAGAAGATGGGCGAGGTAAGGCCTGGCTGCTTGGTGCCACCGTCAGGGGCACCCCCGTGCCCACCCTGGATGAGCCCCAGCTGCTCCGTGTTCACGGTGGATGGCAGCTCATGTTTCACTGCCACTGACTCCAGCCCCAAGTGCTGGCTGTCTCCCCCCTCCGGTGGGCAGTAGCTCTGGTAGCCCTGCCCGGCTGGCATCATGTCGTAGCTGGGGGCTTTCAAGCCTTCAGGCCGCTCCATATTGGGGGGCTCTTCCTCGGGGCAGCCAGACTTGGGGAACTCATCAGGGCCGCAGGCTGTGGGGCCAAACATGTCCTCCATGCCAGGGAAGAAGCTGCGGTCTTCGTCTTGCAGCAAGGAATCAGGGAAGCAGATGGACGTGAGAGGCACGAAGCGCTGCTTGGAGCCCTGGGGGCTGCCACTCTCAAACTGGTCCTTGCCCTCCATTTGGGGTTGTGGCACCTGTTGGGAGGTGTCGGGGTCCAGGCCGGCATCGGGGAGCAGGTGCGACTGGGGTTGGACCCCAGCCCCTTGGCCCAGATGGGACTCCAAGCTCAGCTCGGGTTCCAAAAAGTCTTGGATCTCCTGGGGCTGGGAGAGGCCCCTCATGGCATCGCCCTGAGGCATCACCTCCATGCCTTCCGGTGGCAGCTGGGCCTGGAGCTGGGGTGACTGCTGGGGCTCCAGGCCTTGCGACCGGACGTGGGCCTGGTGGAGGTGGGCCTCCAGTGCCTGGAGCTGCAGTTGGGGTGAGGGGGCCTCAGGTGGGTGCATGCGCTGTGACTCCAGCAGGTGGACATCCAGTGGTGTCCGCACCTTGCTGCGGGGGTGCAGCTGGCTCTGGGTGTGTGTCAGCACTGACTGCAACAGCTGGGTTTGCTGCGGCTGCTGTGGTGCCTGCTGGGGGGGCGGTGGATGGGGCAGGGACAGCTGGGGCAGGTCTGGTGGCGAGTCCATCATCAGCGGTGCCCCCTGCTGCCCAGGCAGCAGCCCATGGGGCTCCATGGGTGGGGGCTCGGCCACCATGCGGTGGGACTGGGGGGCATGCTCAGGGGTCTTCTGCATATAGGAATGGGCCTGAGCCATGTCTTTACCCCCCGTGTCCAGGTGGCCACCTTGGAGGTGCTCCACTGACTTCTTGATGTCCTGGGCATAGGAGTCTATGGAGCCAGCCTGGTGGCTGTAGTGAACTACCGAGGTAGCCAGGGACTCCGGGGTGGAGCGGGCATGAGGATACTCCTTGGCCCGCTCCCCTTTCTTCTTGTCCTTCAGGCCCTGCAGAGACAGCTCCAGGCCCTGGTTGTCTAGGTTGGAGTTGGTGCGGATGACACTCTGGAGGTGATACCGCTCCTCTGACTTGCTCAGCCCCCCATAGCCCAAGCCCTTGGCACCCCTCTCCTCACACTGCACCAGACCCTCAGCTGGCACCCGGGGCGGGCTCTGGCTCTGCAGCAGGTGCTGGATGAGGAAGTCCTCATCCTCTGTGCGCTCGGTAGACAGCAGGTCTGAATCCGCCTTGGCCTTGCTGTAGGAGGGTGCTCGCTCTAGGGTGGCCTGGGAACTGCCATAGCTCTGCCCATGACCTGGCTGCATGAAGGAAGGTGACAGCACTGAGCTCAAGTACTTCTGGGACTGTCCGGGTGAGGCCACACTCTGGGGCCGATTGGCCGTGGGTGACTGGAGTGGGCGGATGATCTGGGATGGGCTGGACTCAGGCAGGGTCTGCCCATGGCTGTAGCCAATGGGCTGGGCATGGCCTGGCATTGCTGGGGAGTGCCCGGTGCTGTAGCTGAGTGAGGGACTGGCGGTGGGTATGCCCTGCGAGTGGGCTGGCACGTAGCTGGGTGTCTGGCTGACCGAGACATGGGGCTCTGTCTGCACGCTGTAGCCCACTGAGGACAGCCCCTGCAGCTGCTCAGGGGAGTACGTCTGGCTCTGGCTCCCACATGTCTGCAGCCCCTGCCCACCTTGCCCGCCCTGCCCGCCAGGCTGCGCCTGTCCTGTGGGGTAGCTCTGTGCCTTGCTGACACTCGTCAGGTCTTGTGCTTGGCTGGTGCTGAAGCCCTGGGAGGCCTGCGAAGCCGAGGAGAGATTCTGGGGCTGGCTGACTGAGTAGCTTTGGGGCTGGGTCATGGACAGCAGGCTTTGGGGTTGACCTGGGGAATAAGCCTGGGACTGGCTGGCGATGACGGAGCTGGGCTTGGGGGTGGATGAGGTGTAGCTGCTTTGGCACTTGGGCGTGGCGGTGGAACGCGGGGTCTGGCGAGAGGCTGAGTAGCTCTTGGACTTGGAGGAGGAGCCACCAGCTGCACTCGAGTACCCAGGCGACTGGATGATGGGCCGATAGGTCTGTGAAGGCTCCTGGCGCTGGGCCTGAGGGGTCTTCTGCTGCTGTTGCTGCTGCTGCTGGGAGCTCTCGGAGCTGGCAGGCGACTGGTCACCCAAGGGGCTGCAGGAGAGGCTGGAGCGATGGGGCATCTGCTGGTAGCTGCCCCCACAGCTCAGGTAGTGCTGGAGGGAGTGGGCAGCTGGCAGCTGGGGCTGGGCGCTGGAGGGGCGCTGGTAGTGCTTGATGACGCTGTCCTGGCGGGGGATGGCACGGTCCATGGAGGAGGCAGGCGAGCTGGAGAAGACTGAGGCATTGTAGAGCTGTGAGGTCTGGTCTGAGGGGGGCCCCAGGGAGGAGGAGAGCAGGTTGAATTGAGATGGGAGATGCCGGGAAGCTGACTCTTGGGCACTGCGGTAGGCTGAGCTCTGGGAGGGCAGGCCAGTGCCAAGGACAGCGCTGCCCAGGCGGTCGAAGCTGAGGGATGAGGGCACGCTGGACTGTGAGGACTTGATGTGCAGCAGTGGGTCATGAGGGGACAGGAGCCCATTGGAGCTGGGGCTGAAGGCCGCGTCCTGCAGGGTGAGGGAGGAGCTGACCGGGAAGCTGCGCCCGCTGAAGGAGGCTGGATGCTGGTAGGCCGAGAGCGCCGATGATGAGGGGAAGGTGCCGGACCCAGGGATGGCGCCCGAGATGAACAGCTCAGCGGGTGCCGGAGTGTGCATGGCTGGGGAAGGGGGGCAGGAAAGTGGGTTAGAGATAAGGGCAGCTCCCCACCATCCCACACACACACACCTGGGCACCGCCTTCCCGCCCAGCCCCAGGGTAGTTGTGGGTCCCCCTAGCAGGGCTGTGGATGGGCTACCCAGGGCCTGGCTGGAGGGATGGGGGGAGCGCCCTTCTAATGGGGGGGGGCGGGAGGGGGAGCGGGAGAAGAGCTCTGGGGACAGTGAGGGTATGGCTAAGGGGATCTGTGGAAGGAGAGGGTGGAGGTGGGAGGAGCCATGGAAAGTAGGTGGGGCCAAGGGCCCAGCTGTGGAGCAGTGGGGCTAAAGAGTTCAGCTGGAGAAGGGTGGGGCTTGACTAGGCAGCCTAGACCAAGGGGCAGGGCAGGAGGGGGCAGGGCTGGGTGTCCAGGTGGGGCCAGGGCTTGAGTAGTTAGCCAGGGCAGGAGGGGGTGAGGTTGGATGTTCAGCTGGGGGCAGGGCTTGAGTAGGCAGCATATGTGGGGGGAGCAGGGCAGGAGGGGGTGGAATTTGAGTAGGTCTCTTGTCTCCATGGGTCTGACCTCCCGCCACACATACCCCTCACCCCAAAGGTAACCACCCCCCAGCCACTGCCCCCTGCCATCAGGTACCTGTTTGCCAGGAGGGGGTGCGGAACTGGGATAGCAGCGAGGAGGCTGAGGGGCCAGGCTGAGGTGCCCGTGACTCCAGGGCCGAGATGAGGTTCATGACAGAGGCATCTGGGGTGGCGCTGCTGGCGTGATGGAGCCCTGTCTCGAAGAGCCCGGACAGGCCTGGCATGGGGGATAGGTAGGAGGAAGTAAACAGAATGAAGATGGACGGATGGATGGACAGGGGGCACAGTAGGGCGAGAAGATGGACAGACAGAAGGCAAGAGGCCTGAGGGATGGACAGACAGACTAGCCAGGGAGACTGACGCAAAGACAGGGCAGGGAGCTGCACCTCACAGGAGGCAGGGAGGAACAGGGAAGTGGGACAGACGGACAGTTAAGCCCAAATGTGCAATGCCATGATGGGAGGAGGACCAAAGAGCTGGGGGAGGGGAGACAGACACATGGACAGCAGGGGGAGAAGCAGACAGGCAAAGGGGTTGCCAAGAAAGGCAGGGGGAAAAGGGGGCCTGGACAGACAGAGGGATAGCTAAGGGCAATAGGGAAAGGCATAGAGGAGGTAAAGGGACAGCCAGATGCAGGGGAGCAGGGCGGGGGCATACCTGCGGGGTGGTGGTTGGTGGCATAGCCCTGCAGGGGGTGGGGGGCAGCGTACGCCTGCCGGTGCAGGATGTCTGTGTCAGGGTGCGACGTCCGGGACCCACCATACACCAGGCTGGGGTGGGACAACAAGTGAGGGAGACTGTAAGCGACACACATGGCCCCCAAACACCCCCCAGCCCAGGCCTCCCCTGCTACCAGCTCTCTCCCTGCTGCTGGGGTGTAACGACTTGAGCAGGTCTCAGCCCAGGTGCCCTTTGTCCCCAGGAAAGACCCACAGGCTGCTAGGCCAGGCCAGGCAGACAGCCCCCACCCCTGGGGTTAAGGTCACAGGAGAGGAGAGTGAGCGGTTCCAGCTGTCCTTCCCCAACAATCCAGGAAGGTAGGAAACAAGGTGTTCGATACAGTGAGAGGGGGGAGTTCACAACCCTTAGCCCCACCCCTGTGACCATGGGGCTCCGCCCCCAGCATCACACACAGCAGCATCCTGGGTGTTGGGGACACCAGTGGGGCATTCTGGGAAACACAGTTTGCAGCTTCAGCCCCTCCTTTTCTCCCCCCACACCTCTTCCAGCCCTAGTCTGGTGCCCCTCACTGCTGGCCTCCAGCCCCCTGCCCACCCCGGGCTCTTTCCCTCCCTAGAACAGGCTGGATTTCAATTTCTCCAGACATCCATTCCCTAGAGGCAGCTGCCGGGCAACAGAGCTGGGAGAGAACCCAGGCATCCTACTACCAGCCCCCACTCTCAGCTCTGCTCTTCATCCCTACAGCCACGCAGATGCGCCCCCCCCCCCCCATACACCCTAGACTGGGTGAGGGAGTGGGAGCACAGGGGCTGGACCACCAGAGATCACATCTACCCCCTTTGGTGACCACAGCAAAGTGGCCTGCTCTGGGCTGGAGCAGGGGCCTGGGCACCAGGGGATGGGTATGCACTCTGTGCCAGACAGCCCTACTTGGGTTTTGCAGAGTGCCTCCCCAGCCTACACCCACTAGTGTCCTACTACCCAGAAGATAGGACAGCCTGTACAGCAATGTCCAGCCATCCTCTGGATTATACCTGAACCCCCCACCACAGGTAAGTGCCACCCCCCAGTACACCTGGGGTTGCCCTACAGAATGGGGCACAGGGGTATGGGGAGATCCTACCAGCAGAGACCACAGGGGCATTGCCATCTGCATCAGGCAGACGTGAGGCCTGTGGAAGACCAGGGCCAAGGCTGGGAGGTGGAAGAGGATGGTGCCCCACATGGTGGGCACAACCCTCTAGCCTGCTAGTGGGGCTGCTGGGCACCCTCTCTGGGAAGGCCATGGTGCTTGCAAAGCCAAACATTAGACACTGCATAGTCAAAATGCCAGGGGGACATTGCCCAGCTGGCACAGCAAGACACATGGCCACAGGTTGGGCTGCAAAGGCAGCAAGCACTTGACACCCCAGAGCTGCCTCCTGAGCATGGGGGACCCAGCAGGCACCCTGGTCTGTGTGCGTTGGGGAGTGGGAAAGGAGCATGGAGCCAATGCAGGGGCAAACCCAGGTGATGCCCACTGCAAACTCTTGCCCCTGGGGACAAAGAATGCAGGTCCCAGGCAGGGGTCTGCCAGAGGGCACAAGAGGCAGGGGGTGGGGGAAGCAGAGCAAGGGGGAGTCACAGCCCCAGGCTGGGAACTGCACCCAGGATCAGGGGGTGGAAGTGGCTCTGTTCCCCACCCCCACCCAACACACCCCTGAGAAGACAGCATGGATGGAGAAAGCTCACACAGGTATAGGTAGGCCCCAGTTGTCCCTGGCTGATCTGAGGTCCAGACTGCACAGCCCCGCTCCTCCCAGGCTGGTAGCGGGAACACAGGCAACCTGGCTCCCAGCTCTGACCTGCTAGACCCCTCTCCCGCTCCCAGAACGGGAGAGAAACCAGGCATCCTAGTTCCCAACCCTGACTCTGTTCTGAGCCAACATTCCCTCAGAGCTGGGACAGAACCCTGGCTCCCAGCCTTCTAGCTCTAACCCAGTAGACCTCACTCACACCCCTCCTAGAACAGGGAAAGAACCCCGGCATCCAGGCTCCCAGCCCTTCTCTGCTCTGACCTTGTGGACCATGCAACAGCGCCACAATATAGCAGCCTCAGTGACCCCTGCCTGCCCTACCAGTCAGTGTCTGGAAACCACTGATGCCCAGACTAGAGCGTGTCCAGGCTGCTAGGAGATACTGAGGCACTCAGCAGAAGGCCACATCAAAGCTGGGATGGAACCTAGGTGTCCTCATTCCCAGCACCCCCTCGTCATAACCTACCAGTTGCCACTTCCCTCCTACAGCTGAGGTAGAACCCAGGCATCCGGGCTCACAGCAATCCCTGTTCAAACCTACTACACCCCACCTCCCTCTCAGAGCTGGGATACAACCCAGGTGTCCAGGAATCAGAGAAGTCTGGAGGCTGCCTTCATTGGTCCTACAGGGACCCCCACCCCGCACTGAGATGCGGCCACCTTTGGGGTGCAGCACAGCAGAGGGGGTGCTCTCACTTCCCTGTCTACAGCCTCCATTCCAGCTGGTTAATGGACTGTCCAACAAGGCACTGGGGTCAGGACACCTGGATTCTACATCCAGCCTGGTGTGGAAAGTGGGGTTTGGCAGGTCGCACCTGGCACAGCTGGGAGCCAGGACTCCTAGGTCCTATCCCAGTTCCTGGAGGAGTGAGGTCTGGTGGGTCAGAGCTGGAGTTGGGGATCTCAAAGCCAGGAATCCTGAATTGCATGCTTGATGGGCTGCCCTACATAGAAACCAGCATCTGCTCCCTGAGAGCTGATCAGTCTCCACAGAGCCTCCCAGGCTGTACCTCAAAGCCACTGAGACCAACATCAGCCTCTGCTGCCAGCCCCTGCCTGCCCCCCCCCCGAGCTCTGCCCTCCGAGGGGCCTGTCCTCCAGCCCCATATCACAGGTTCTGCAACCTGGCCACTCAGCCAGAAGGGGCCCCTGCCCCAATACAGCCACCAGGAGTGGCCAACACCACCCCTTACCCATGCACAAAGTGGGGCCCCCCAATGTCCCCCCATCTCTCATGCCCATAGCAAGGAGGGGGGGGGGGACCTGATACATCCTCTTCTGTGGTGCTCTGGGGGCTGAAACCCCATGTGCATAGAAGTGGGGGGCAGCCATGCACCCCAACTCTGTGCATCTACTTGGAGGGGACGGGGCTCACAACCCTCCCAGCTCCCCAAGGCCCCCCCTCCCTTCTCCAGTCCAGAACAAGGCAGCAGCCTTCTTCTTGCAGCCCCACTCCCTATGCAGCCTGCAAGGAAGCCCCTTCCTGCACCTCCTTCCACATGCAGGGGTGCTACAGGAGGAAGGGTGCATGCAGTGCTGTCAAGGCAGGGGTTTCAAGGCCCCCCCCTAATGCAGAGTGTGTGTGTGTGTGGGTGTGGGTGGGTGGAAGGGAAGGGGGGCGTCTCTCTCCATGGAGAGACCACAAGTGAACCTGATCCCCAAGCCACCCTCCCTGGGGGGATGGGGGTGCACTGGAGGGAGGAAAGGGAAGGGGATCTTCCTTCCCCATGCACAAAGCAGGGCTGCAAGGAGCCCCCTTTCTTCCCATGCATAAGACAGGAGCTGCAAAGGGGGGACTTGGACCCCAGACACCCCCATGCATGCAGTATGTATGTATGTGTGTCTGTTTAGGGGGGATATGTCTCCACGGAGAGGCCCCATGTGGGCCTGGACCCCATGTACAAGGCAGAGGATACAAGGAGCCCCCTCTTTCCCCATGCCTGGAGAGAGAGAGTGTGTGTGCGTGCACACACTCCGGGGGGATCTCTCTGTATGCAAAGGCCCCAAGTGAGTGCATAGGGGGACTGCACAAGGCAAGGGCTGCAAAGAACCCCCCCTTCCCCCCATGCAGAGTGTGTGTGGGTGTACGTGTGACCGGGGGGATGTCTCTCCACGGAGGCCGCAAGTGGGCCTGACCCCCCATGCACAAGGCAGTGGCTGCAAGGAGCCCCCTTCCCCCATGCCTGGAGTGTGTGCGCGCAGCTGTGTGTGTGTGTGTGTCTGTGTGCAGGGGGGAATCTCTGTAGGCAGAGGGCCCAGGCGGGTGCAGGGGGGTTGCACAGGGCAGGGGTTGCCAGGAGCCCCATAACCCCATGCATGGGCTGTGTGTGCCTGTGCGCGCAGGGGCCCCGACCCCAGGCAGCCCCCCCGTCCCCGGTGGGGGCAGCCCCGGCCTGCTCACCTGGCTTTGGCCGAGCGCTCGTAGCTCCATCCCGGGCCGGCGCCCAGAGGGTCCCCGAAGCCGGCGCTGGGGTAGTTCCTATCCATGGGGCCCGGCGGGGGGGGGGGGGGGGGCCCTCGGCCTGCGGGCGGGGCGGGGGCCGCGCCGGGCCGGGCCGGGCCGGGCCGAGCGCGGACGGGGGCCGGGGCGGGGGCCGGGCGGGCCGGGCTAGGGCCCGGCGGGCGGGCGGGCGGGCGGGCGCGGGGGGCTGCGGGAGGCGGCGGAGCGCGGGGAGGCGGATCACAGCGCAGCCATGTTCGCTGGAGCCTGTGTCCGCCCCGCTTCCTCCCACAATCCCGTGCTAACGGGGGGGCGGCGCTGCGGGCACGGGGGCGCCGCCGGCCTGGGGGGACCCCCGCCTCTGCCCGCCGCGGCGCGGGGGCGCACGGACGGGCTCCCTGCTCCCCGGGAGGTGCCCGGCCGCCCCCTGCCCCGCCAGGGGAGAGGGGGAAGCAGGAGGGGACTCAAGGAGAGACCCCCAGGTGCCAGGGCTTCCCGCGGCCGGAGCCTGGGGCAAGGGAGAGGCGGGTAGTAGCGGGCTGTGGGGCAGGAGGGGGAACAAACATGCCCTGGCAGGGGCGGAGCGGGGCACGGAGAGATCTGGGATGCCCGCGCCCGCCTCCGCTAGGATATTAGGGCCCGGGTAGGAAGGAGGGGTAAAAGAGGAGGGAAGTAGAGGCAGAAGGGGACACGCACAGACTTCCCCCGCCCTGCGATGCATGGGGTCTTAGGCTTCCCCCCTTGCCAGGGTATTGAGGTTGGGGTAGGAGGGGGTGTAGGGGACACGGGGAGAGATTCCCCTACTTCCTGGGAGGCATGTGTTCCCGGGGCCTTCTCCCCTGCCAGGAGAGCAGGGCAGGGCTCAGGGGAACTATGGAGATGCCCCATCTATGTGCCCCTCCCAGTGCTCCCACACACCCGTGCCCCCTCACCAGCCTTCCCACTTGTGTGCCACACACAATGCCCCCCACATTCATATGTGTATAACACATTATAGCCCCCTGACTCATGCACACCCCAGTCCTGCCCTGCATGCCCACATGGACCAAGAGCAGCCTGAAAGCAGGGCATGTGTGTGCAAGGATGCACATGCATGTGATGAGTTGGTGGGCCAGGGAGTGTCTGCTGATGGGTCCCCCACTTACTCTCGGGCTGACTGCTACCAGATGGGCTGGGGGTGCGCTGGATGCTGCCTTAAGACCTATGATTAGAGCCTGGGGAATGAACCCTGGTGTGTTCAAGCTTGGGGTGGGGTTTGTGCCAGGCAGGGTCTGTCTGTGGCAGTGGGACTGCTTACCTGGGGCAGGAGGAAGAGCACAACAGGGAAAGGGGATGCTACAAATGAGGTGCGGGCGGCAGGGGGGAACCCACCCTTTGCTGGGGCACCAGGCCTTCCCCTCCTGGGAGAGAGCCCTCTCTGCCCTTCCCCCCCCTTCTCCATGCAGTGGGGTGAAGCTCAGGGGGCCCCCACCTGGCCCCATGACTTCCGTTCAGCCCTACAACGAACAGGGTTTGCCCAGCCGCCAGGGGAAACTACAATCCCCATGATGCACTGGGAGCTGGGGGACAGGCTGCTGAATGGAGGTGGGTGCACTGCATGCTGGGACATGTAGTCCCCCAGGGGTTGGGTTAAACAGGCTCCTGCCATGTTCCCCTCAACAGCTCTACTCGAGGCCTCATTGGCTGGGAGAACCTGCCAGTCACTCTTCCCCACCCAATTATTTCAAATGAGGGGGCAGGTATTCCTGCTGCACTCCCCCATCCCTTCCCCCCTTTGAGGTTCCCCCACAGCCCAACACACTGGGATTCATGAGCCCTCTAGCAGTACTCACCACTACCTGTTCATTCGTGTGTTGCACCAGAGGACCCATGCTGTACGACTCCATGGAATAGCCATGCAAAGTAGGCCTGTGTCCCAGGTGGAAGCCCCAGAGGCGAGGCATTAGCATCCACGCATTCTTTTCAGCACGTGACAGCATCTTGCACAGATGAAAGCTCCTGGTAATCCCATTGCAAGGATGGGGTGCGGAGGTGTAGTAATGTGACACAGGACAGACAGGGGTCTGGCAGGTTATTCACACTTTATTTCCATATAACCATTACAGGCAGGGGTGGCTCCTCCTCCCAGGAGCTGTGGGGTGGGAAATCGGGGAAGCCCCTGGGTAAAGGCCATTGGGGCTTGGGGGGGAGCTGGGTCGAGAGAGAGACAGACACATGGGAACAGACACGTTTGCACTCATCTCGACAGGTGTGCATGCTCTCACACCATGCACACACACCCACCCATGCCATTCTGCCTTGCACATTCACCCTTTGTGCACACAGCCACATGTACCTCAGTGGTATATCACATGCGCACCTCTATCACATACCCATTCCCTCTCACACACATGCCCCATCTTTTATATCTGCCCCCTCACCCACCAACTGACACGTTTACTCCGTTGCACACTCATCCACACATGCCTGGTAACAGGTTACACCTGCACACTCCCTTCTCACCCAATCCTCTGCCCCTACCACCTTGCACAATTGCCATGCCCCTTGCACACCCCCCACCATGTTACATACACATTGTTTGCCTCACACACTCATGTCTCGCATGCCCCCCAGTCACACACATGCTGGTCATGTTAAACACACACTTACATCTCTCGCACATGCTCTCCCCACCCCCATCATGCTGCAGGGGCTGTCAGTCTGATCAGCGGACAGAGTCCCTGGGGGAGGAAGGGAAATGGGGTCAGCTGGGGTAACAACCGCAGCCCCTCCCCAAACCCAGCAGCATCTCTTCTCTCCCTTGAGATTTCCCAGCAGGCCCCTGGCAGCCCAGGGGGAGGCAGGTACCCACTACAGCCTGGTGCCCCCTGCTGGATGGGGCAACATGGCAGGTGGCGGTGGGGACCCGCCCCCACAACCACCTTGTGTGACTAGGTAAAGGCCAAACACCCATCCTGTGCTGTGCCTCAGTTTCCACCTCCCCTACTTCTTGTTTGGCCCCTGCTGAGATTCAGGGGCTGTGCTGTGCCTGGCCCCTACCCCATGGCAGACGGGTGTTATAGGTTCTAGCCTGGTGCCCACTCACCCCCTGCTCTGGATCATGGACTTGTCATGATTCAGAGAAGTCCCCCCCCCCCCCTCCCCTCCCCCCAGACACACACACACTGGGAACTCTGGATGTGGCCGTTTCAGGTTGGATGGATGGATAGACTGGAGGGGGCAGGGAAATGGATCTCTCAGCCAGGGCTGGGCTCTATGGCAGGAGTTTCCATGTGGATGAACTGAGAGGAGGTCTGTCACTGGTGTCTGGGCTCTTCAAGGGGTGGGGGACATCAGGACATCATGTACCAGCTAAGGAAACTGAGGCACAGAGGAGCTAAGTCACAGCCCCAGGGAGTCCCGGCCTGGATCTGGGGGGTCCGAGGTGCCAGGCAAGTGCATGAATCATAGCGACACCCTTAGCTCTAGAACCTAGTACTGCAGGGGGAACCCTGGGTCAACTCCCCCTTGGCGTGAGCGGGAAAGGTCCCTTTATCTGCTTTAGCTTCTGTCCCCACTCCCCACACCAATATCTCCATGTAGTTAATGATATCTATCACCTCCTGGCCTCGAAACAAGGCTGCAGAGTGGGAAGGGGCATTGGTCGAGACACTGTTGGACTCAAGTGTCCAACACACAGTTGGAAGAAAAGTGGTCAATGTTAAGGAAGGCAGGGGAAATAAATGCTGGGGAATGGGGTCTGTAAGGGCATTTGGTTCCCCTCTGACCAGGATCTGAGCAGGGTCGGGGAACTCCCCCATGAGGCAGGGCACCGTGCAGCTGAGACCTGGGGGCTTTATGCTGCTAAGCGCTGCACAGTGGGGGAGGATCCCTACCCCTAGAGTTCCTGGGTTAAGTGAGATAACACACAAGCCTGAGCAACACTTTCAGGCAAGGAAACTGAGGCATGGAGGGACTTGCTAACAGCTCTTCTGGGGTGAGTGGTAGAACCTAGGCATCCTGGCTCCTATCCTCCTTGTTCTAACCCACAAAGATCACACTCCCCTTCCAGAGCCAGGATAGAACCCATGTGTCCTGGCTGCCAGTTCCAGACTATACATGTGTCCGCTTCCCCCCCCCCGCACACGTGTGCGCGCACGCACACATATACACACACACACACACGCACACTGGGGACCCCAGATGCAGCTGTGTTTCAGGATAGGAGCTGGCAATGGACGAACACACAGACAGACAGACCCACCTGTTATAGGGTGGCGGGGGTGCATCATAGGCCCCTGAAGCCTCCAGGGCCTCCTGGTAGGATGGCAGCCCAGGAGCATCTGGTGGTTTGGGGGTCTCTGGAAGGCGGCTCAGGGGCAGCTCAGGGTTCAGGGGCACCAGGATGCTGGGAGGGGGGAGAAGCAGGGGTTTAGGGGATGTCCCCTGACAACCATGGTCTGGGGGGCATTGCCCCCCGGGGAGACACTGCCCCCTGCTTCTACCCTCAACCTCAACCCCTCCCCCTACCAGCCCTGCTTGGGAAGAAGCATAATGAAACCCTCCCCTTTCCCTTGGGGGATCTGGGTGCCCCAGCCCCGACACCCCTCTCCCGAGCTGCTGTGGCCCACTCACTGCAGCATCCCCCCCTCCCACCCCTTTAATAAGCTGCTCCTCTGCTCCCTGGAGAGGAAGCCAGGCCTAGCACCCTCCCCAGGGATGCCCAGGGGCACTGCAGTCTGCCGGCCCATTTCCCCCCAAGAACTGTGCACCCTACCCCACTCCCAGGTTACCTGCGCTGCCTCCTGTCTTTATTCCGGTACCTGACCCAGTACATGAGGATAACAGCGAACAGGACGGTCAGCACCACAGCAGCCACTAGTGCAGCCACCAGGCCAGCCACATCCACACCGGCCGTGTCTGGGGGGGCAGAAAGGGGTGGAGGAGGAGGTAAGGGGCCTGGGTGGAGTGTAGAGGGAGGGGGAACCAGTTCCCACCCAAGCACAGGGTGGCTAAGGGGTATGGAGGTAGGGGCCATGTCCAGGACTCACCTGAGCTCCCGCCTCTGCCATTATAGGGGTAGGTCTCCCAGAAGGCTTTCTGCGAGGGCAGGAGAGGGGGAGTGAGCATGGCTGTTGGGGGCAGGTGCTCTGCTTCCCACATCTGCCACCTCCCTGCATTTAGGGCGCTGTGTCCCTGGACCCCCACTACCCTCCCAGAGCTGGGAGAAAACCCAGGCATCCAGGCTCCCAGCCCTCACTACCATACATCTGTCTCCTATGCTGAACTGGGAGAGAACCCCTGGAGTCCTGTCTCAGCTCTCCCTTCCTTTGGGCCTAGCTTCAAGGCCATCCAAGGGTGGGGAGAACTCCCTGCTGGCAGCAAGGCAACTCCATAGCAGCTCAGAGCCCTGGGACTGTCTGTGCTCAGAGACAAGATGCTGGGCTAGAGAAGGAGGGATACCTCAGCACTTCCTGCCCCCCACCCCAACATCCCCAGCCCTCCTGGCTATGTTCTATCCAAGTACTAGGACATGACATAGTCAGCTGTCCCAAGATCAGATGATGCCCCCCACCCAACTGCCTGTCACACATGGCTATGAAGGGAATTCACCTGCCCCTGGGATGGGCAGTGAACCCCAATGTTCAGGCACCAGGCTAGCTGGGCTCACTGAGGTGGATGGGGCAGTGTCCTGGCAGGTCCCTGCTGGCACCCCTTTCCTGCCAGATGCCCCTATACTCAGCTGTGAGGGCGTCATCCTCAAAGATCTCTCGGGCCTCCTCGTAGTTGCACACTTCTTCACGGCACTCGCGCTCCAGGTTTCCTGGTGTCACCAGCTCAAAGTCCCAGTGGTTGTAGTGCAGCCGGCGCCCCAGGAACCTGTGTGCCTGTCCTGCCTCCAGGAAAACTGTGCAACAGGGCCACAGAGTCAAGACACCTGGGTTCCACCCCGGCTCTCTCCTACTTTTGGGTAGGGAGTGGGGTTGATATAGGTTAGAGCAGGGGGCTGGGAGCCAAGACACCTGGGTTCTCTCTCCCAGCACTGGGTGGGGAGCGGGGCTCTCTTGAGAAGTCTGGGCACCCATCCCTTAAAGTGCCTGTAGGGAAGGACACCCCTCACCCCCATATCCACAACCCCCATTTACAGCTCCACTCCATGTACCTTGCTCTGATCCCTGCGTGGGAAGCTGGCGCCGCTGGGGAGAGCTGGCAAGGCCAGAGAGTTGCGGGAGGCCACCCAGGAGAAGAGCCAGGGCCCCCTGCATGGCCAGATGTACCTATAGGGAGTGGGTGGTAGTATCAGGGGATTGTGCTACCACATGCGACCCCAACACCCCTGAGCCAGAGCCCTAGTGCTCAGCCCCTGAAGAACCCCATGTACCTCCCTAACACCCCCAGGCCCCTGATCCCTCTCCACAATGAACTCCCCAAAACCCATGTGAATTCACATCCCCCCAGGTGGGGTCTCCCCTGCCTGCACCCCAAACATCACTACACTCCCTAGTAATAACCCCCATGTCACAGCCTGGGTGAGTGTCTGATTCCTGGGGTTATGATGAAGACTTCCCAGTAGGAGTTGGGGTGGAAGCCAGGACTCTTGGGTCTCCCCCCCCGCTTTGAGGAAGCCAGTGTCTAGTGTCACCCCCCTCCCCTGAACCCAAGGTGGCCTGGCACTGGACAGACTCAGGGCACAAGCACAAGGCTTCAGCAATAGCCAGGGATCAATGGGGCCCTGCCCAGGCCCTAGGGCTACCCCCATGCCTTGTTTGTGAGAGTGCCAGGGATGTAGGGGGCTGGGAGCTCAGATGCCTGGGTTCTTTCCCTGTTCCGGGAGGGGGCTGGTGGGTGAGAGCGGGGGAAGGGCTGGGAGCCAGGATGCCTGGCTTCTTTCCCAGTTTGGGCATGGGAGTAGGGGGGATCTGGTGGGTCAGAACGAGGGCTGGACACCTAGGGTCTGATGGGTTAGTGCAGGGGTTTGAAGCCAGAAGCCTAGGTACTTCCCCAGCTCAGGGAGGGGAGTGGCCTGGTGGGGGGGAAGCTGTGATCCTGGAAGCCTGGGTTCTCTCCTATGTCGGGGAGGCGCCATCAGGGCACCCGGAAGCCCCCCACAGATCCCAGCACAGAAGATCGTGGGGGCCCGGCCCTGGACCGACACCCCCGCCCCACGGCCGCGCGATCCCCTCCGCCTTCGCCCCGGGGGGTGGGCGTGCCTGACGTGCTCCGCGCTGCAGCCAGCGTTGCTTCCTGGTCGGGACCAGGAGTTTCGTTTTCCATTGCGGATCCCGGACACCAGGACACCTCCGCCAGCACCCGCCCCCGCGCCGGGCCCCTCCTGCCGCACCTGCCCTCGGGGCACGATCCCCCATGCTGCACTGGCCGCGGGTGGGGGCAAATAAAACGCGCCAATTCCAGAGTCGGGGCGGACTCACCTGCCCGAGAGGGGGCAACCGCTGGGAGGCGCTGTGTCCTTCCCTGCCCCAGCTCGTCCCGGTCTACCTGTGGGGGGCCCCGGTCCAGCTGTGGCCGGGGGGGGGGGCGGTCCAGGTGCCCCCCAAGGTGGGGGGTAAGTCCACACCCGCACGCTCCGGAGCTCCCTCTCTTCTCCCCCCTCCAGAGGCTGGTGCGTCCCGAGCGCCCGCACTCTCGGGCTCTCCCGGGCAGGTGAGGGCGGGGGAGGGGCCAAAGGTCACATGGTGGAGGAGGGGCAGATGAGTGCGTGCCTTGGGGGGGGGGCGTTGTGGGACGGAGCTGGGGCAGCGACCCCCCCCCCTCCCAATTGGTAGTATAGAGGGACCCAGGGCCCCCCCCACCCGCGTCTGCCGGCCTGGGGACACCCCACATCGGGGCCCCAACAGCCTCCACGGAACGAGGGGCATTAGGAAGAAACGCGGGTGGAAGCCTGGGTTCTGTGCGGGATCTGCAAGCGCGGGGGGGGGGGGGCATGGCTGCGAGCCCCGGGTTCCCGCCCAGTGCTGGGAGCTGAGAGCCAAGAGTCCGGACGCCTAGCTTCCGCGCTGGCTCTGGGAGGGGTTTGGGGTCTGAGGCGGGATGCTGGGAGGGGTCGGGAGGCTGGGTTCAACCTCAGCTCTGGGCGGGGCCTCGGCTCCACGCAAACGCCGGCGCGAGAGGACGCCAGCTTCGCGTCCGCCACGGCGGAATCGTGGCGACGCGGAACCCGTGGGCCGCGCTCCCTGTTTCCTCTGTCGGATTTATTTTCCTGAGGGCCTCGCTCGGGGCGGGGGAGGTACGGGACACTTCCGGCTGTTGCCATTTCCGGTTGGCAGGGTAGGTGGCAGGTGAGGCAAAGGCCGGAGCGTTGTGAGGGGTGTGTAGCTGGAAAACCTTCCCCCACTTCGCCGTCGCCCTGACCTCAGGGGCGGGGAGCTCGGACACCTGGGTTCTCTTCCAGCTGTGGAGGGGGCGTGGCGTGGGGAGCCCGGACGCCTGGGTTCTTCCCAGCCTGGGGGCTGGGATTCTCCTTTACACTGGAGGTGCACAAACTCCGTTGCCCACCTTATGCTGGGGATATACAATAGGGCTCTGGATTGGGGGGCCCTCACAACTGGTGTTCCTCTGGCCCCCTCCTCTGTCTTGGCCCTTGGGGTGGAAGTAAAGGGTGCCCTGCCCGCCCCGGCCCATCACTTTGGGTCTCCTTCCCCTGGGTTGCCCCTGCCCACCTCCTGCGGGAGGGGAGCAGAGGGTCATAAGTCGCATCTAGGTGGTAGAGAAAGACTTGAGGCATAGCCAGACCTTAGGGGATCAGCCTCCCTAGGAGTGTTGAGGTGGTCTGTGCTTGGTCACATCCCCTGGGTGGGACAGGACTGCAGATCTGGGTTGGGACCCCCCTTACCTGAGAGGTTTAACCCCCCCAGGGCCCTGGATCTGGGATCAACACTGCATCCCTCTGCGTTTCTTTCCCTCGGGGACTCTGAGTGAGGATGACCCGCCATGGCAAGAATTGCACCGCAGGGGCTGTTTACACCTACCATGAGAAAAAGAAGGACACAGGTGAGCCTGTGGGGCAGTTGGGAGGCTACGGTTTGGGTGTGCGAGGCACTGGCGAGGCTTGCTGGGAGGAAGAGGACTGTGGGGCAGGGGTGAGGGGCAGTGTCAAGGCTGGGGGAGGTGGGGAGAAAGCAGTGTCACCCCTCTTCCCTTCCATTTTCTCATCGCCCCCCCCTTCCCCCCCTTTCTTCTGACCCTTTCCTTTGGTAGCTGCCTCCGGTTACGGTACCCAGAATGTGCGGCTGAGCCGAGATGCCATCAAGGATTTTGACTGCTGCTGCCTCTCACTGCAGCCTTGCAAAGACCCTGTGGTCACGTAGGTATCTGGAGAAAGGAGATTTGGGAGGTGCGGGAGAGCAGAGATGGCCATGGCCTGGGCCTTAGCAGAGGTATAAAAGTGGAGAGGATCACCCAGGTGCCAGCAGCCATGCCTTGTGGGGATTTCATCTTACCTGGCATCTCTTCTCTGCTCAGTTTCACTGACACCAGTCCTTTGAGGTTGGTGGTATCCAGGGGTATATTTCCCCTTGAAGCTCCAACTCTTGGAGTCACACAAAAGAGCAAGAGAGAGGGCAGAACTCTTGCTGCTTCCTTATTGCCTTTAGACAGCAGGAGGCTGAGCTGCTCTGGGGCAGGCCAGAGGTGCTGGGTCTCCAGCTGGCAGGTTCCCCCTGAAATGGAGAGGGTGTCTCCAGCTGACACATGGGAGTGCAGAGAGGTTGGCATCTCGATCTCCCTCTACCCATGTCATCTCACTCTTTTAGCCCTGACGGGTACCTTTACGAGAAGGAGGTCATCCTGGAGTATATCCTGCACCAGAAGAAGGAGATTGCCCGACAGATAAAGGTGAAGGGGCTGGGAAGGCCTTGCTTTTGGGAACAGAGGTGCAGACATGGGAGGTGAGGACTGCAGGGTGGAAGTGAGGAGCACTGACAGGACTGGGGGTGGAAGCGGCAGTGGGTCAGGAGCGAGGAGCACTGGCAGGGCTAGGGGATGTAGGTCAGAACTGTGGGACCTAGCACAGCTGGCTATTACTTGGGAATGAGGGGCACTGGCAGAACTGGGGAGTTCAGGGCTTTGGGGTGGAGGGCTAGGGGGCTGGGGGTTGGGTTGTGAGGGGCACCATGGAGCAGGCTGGATTTTCCTAGTTCCTCCTATGGCCCTGTGGGGAAACACCCCTTGAGGAGGGGTCCAGTCCCGATGGAGTGAGCAGCTGGGTCTGCTGTAGTCCCCAAAGTCTACAATGAAGGACCTGGACACCACAAGTTCAAGACCTGGCACTGATTGTAGGGAGGGGGTGGGTCTGGGGAGCAGGTCTGGGCAGGGTTCCCTCTAGCCAGGCCCCTCACTATCTGAGGGGTTCCCTCCCACTGGTTTCCCAGGCCTATGAGAAGCAGAAAAATGAGAAGAGAACAGAGCTGGAGGAGCTGAGCCGGGCGGCTGAAGAGTCCAAGGTGAGGGGCTTCCTAGACAAGGAGATGAGCATCATCAGCAAGCCGCTTAACCCCTTTGAGCGCAAAGCAGGTGAGCTGGGGCAGGAGTTAGGGGCACAGGCAGGGGTGCGGGTGGGGCAGCAGTGTGAGGGTTGGGAGTGAGGGGTACTAGGGGGTGGGGGGGTTTGCAGGGCAGGATTGAGGGACACTGGGCAGGGCGGGGGGCAAGGGACTGAGTCAGGAGTGAGAGGAATCAGCAGGTTTGGGGGGAAGCAGGGGACTGCAGATTGGGAGTGAGGGGTACCAGTAAGGCTGCAGGGGGATGTGGGTCAGGAGTGAGGGGCACTGGCAGGGGTGGTGGGGCCAGGCCAGGGGACCAGGGGACCTTGGATCAGGAGTGAGTGACTGTGGTGAATTTCAGGGGATGCCCAGCCTGGCACCAGCAGCAAGGACAAGGACAAGAAGCTTCCCAGTTTCTGGATCCCTTCACTGACGCCTGAAGCAAAGGCCAGTGTCCTGTGCAAACCAGTGAGTGTTGTAGAGACCACCGCTTCTGTCTGCCCTGAGACCCTGCTTCCCCAGTTCTTCCCCTCCCCCAGCATCTTAGCCCCCACCTTCCCAGTCCATGTTCCTCCCAGCCATCTAGCAACTCCCCCACCTCCCTACAGGGCCCTAGCCTAAGCAGCTGGGAGTAGGGCTGGCTTCTGCCCCCCACTCTATATTGCCCCCCACCCCTTCCTGAGGTAGGGTGCACTCATAAACCACTGTCCACCCATGTGGGGGAATGAATCATGGGAAATCTGGAATGGTACTGAGGTTTGCTGTTCTAGAGCCTGGAACAGGTGTCCTGGCTCCCACCCTTCCCCCAGATTCCACTCCCATACCAGAGTTGGGAGAGAATCCAGATGTCCAGACCCACTCCAACTCCAGCTGCCCCCTGCAGGACAAATGCGTGTACTGCCCCATGAGTGGGAAGCCCCTTAAGATGAAGGACCTGACACCCGTGTGCTTCACCCCTGCTGACCCCTCTGTGGACCGGGTGGGGCTGATCAACCGGCAGGACCGCTACATCTGTGCTGTCACCCATGATATGCTGGGCAACTCGGTGCCCTGTGCTGTGCTCCGCCCTTCGTGAGTCTGGGGCTGCAGGTTGGGAGTGAGGGGTGCTGATGGGGCCAGAGGGGCTGTGGAAGAGAGGGCGCAGGGGGCTGCAGGTCAGGAGTGAGGGGCACTGGCAGGGCTGTTGTGGGGGCAGGGTATTGCAGGTTGGGAGTGAGGGGCACCAGCAATCCTGGGTAGAAGGCTGAGGGTGGATAGCTTCTGCAATACTGGTGGAGGGCATGGGGCACTGGCCTCCAAGTCCTGACCCCTCCCCTTGGGCAGGGGCGCGGTGGTGACTCTGGACTGTGTGGAGCGTCTCATTCGTAAGGACATGGTGGACCCCCTTAATGAGGAGAAGCTGTGTGAGGATGACATCATTGTGCTGCAGCGGGTGAGTGGGAGTGAGGTTTGCCTGTGGTTGTCCTGCCTCTCCCCACCTCTAGGGGCACCTCTGGCTGCTCCTACCATCAGGAACTGGCCTGAGCCAGTCTGAGCGTGTGAGAAGGACTGAGGGGTGTATCCATGTCTTCTGACCCCTGCCCTGTCCTTTCTCACTTCCAGGGTGGCACCGGCTTTGCAGGATCTGGGGTACGTCTGGAAGCCAAGAAGTCCCGCCCTGTCATGCAGGCTTAGCCCCACCCCTTCCTCCTTGGGGGTGAGGCCTATGCACCTTTCAAAGCCATGGGGGTGGGGGATGCCATTGATCTGGGTGCTTTCCTCAGGTCAGGTAAACGGTGGCAGGTGGGGATGAGGCCTTCCTAGTGCTGTGGGCAGGAAGGAAGCAGAAAGAGGCAATCTCAGACCTCTGCTCACTGTCACTTTTGTATCGTAGCTGTAAATAAAGACACTTTGTGTGTGTGTGTGTGTGTGTGTGTGTGGTGGGGGGGTGGCTGGTTGTCATGGGGTGGGGTCTTCATCTTCTGGGATGGGGGCTCAGAGGTGGGAACTTCTGTGGCACCGCAGGCAGTGCCAGGGGTAGAGATGCATAGGGGAGAGCTGGAGCCCTACCCATCTGGGCTGGACTCCAGATGGGTGTGGGTATAGGGCTGGGGTGAGCACACTCCCCCAGTTCAATAGCACCTAGGTTTCCTCCAGTGTCAGCTCCCCTAAGGGCACTCCTACCCTTTTGCCCTGTGCCCCTCCAAGCACATTGCCATGGTCTGACACCTCCACTGCTGTGGAATATGGGGTGGGCACTGCATCAGGGGCTACAAGTCCTGGGAGGCTAAGGGGTCCTAACCCTGCCTTCTGCTATATTAGTGCTTCCACCTTTGCTTGTCCCTTCATTCCTCCAAGTCAGGGGTCCAGCTGGGTTGCTAAAGCCTATGTTCCATAAGCCTGTCTGGATTGGTATGAACTCTGCCATCATCTTTTACCTCAGCCTGGTAGCAGTAGCTCTTTACCCCAAATCTATACCAGGCCATTGTCTTGCCCTCCATTGCTGGTACCACATGAGCATTTCTTCCCCTTCTCTGGAACTGTCCCAGTGCTCCCAGACGTAAAAGCTTCAGCATACCAGAAAAGCTCTGTCCTGCCGTCGGCCACCTCTTTAAAAACTCTTGGATGTAAGGCACCTGGACTTGCTGGAATCAGATTGACATCCTCTGGAAACACTAGTGGATCAGGAAGCCTTTTACTGGCATTCTACCCCATGCCAAGAGCTTCTGGCATCTCCTTTGAAGTACTCAAGGGCTGTCCCCTTTCTGTTGACAACCCACCATTCTCTGTTGGGTAGTGCCTCAGCTCTGCTGCTAAAGGTAGGGTCACAGGAGACTTGGAGAAGCTTCAGAAGAGCCAGTGACTGCTTATGTTTTAATTGTGCATTGTCTTTTTCAACTAGGGAGCTTATGGGGTAGGGTCATCCCTCAGCCTGTATCCACAACAGAGCCCCCAGTTTTCAGCTGTGGGTCATCCAAGTGGTGCTAGGGTTAAAGTTGCAGTAGTTTTGCTGTATTTGTATTGCTCCCAGCTTGTCCACAGCTGTTGAACCTAACAGCTGTTGCCCATTTGAAAGGGGCTTCAACTACAGATGTGCCCATCCCATAAGATCCCTTTTATCTCCTAAAAACACTGTATTTCCTGACATAAAAACACACACCTCCCCACCCAAGAAGAAACAGCTGCTGGAAATTGGAGTGCACGTTATATGTGAGAAATACAGTAAGAACAGTTTCTGCCACTTAAATCAGAAGTAACAGCATGTAAGTCTTGCTGGTGCCAGGCACGTTACTACAGGGAAAGACCTTTGTTTTGCTATTCAAAGTGAAGGAGGTACACATGTTCAAATGAAAGCTGGATAAGAACCAGCTATGGAGTTGTTAGATGTTTTCAAGCATTAACTTGATAGCTGGTTGGCTCTTTTAGAGCTGGATAGTCCTTTTTATGGTGTGATAATTACTTTACACATGTGGCTGGTCTAAATTTGTTGCACGAGTCACCAGTTAATTATGTAATATATGTAGCAGGGGCCTCATTCTGGGGTGCACTGCATAAAAGATATGGTACCCAACCTCCTCATTGTCTTCAATTTTCCCAGACAGAGTTAAGCCCCTGTGGCCTTTAGCTTCTCTTTTCCATTTCCTACAGTCCTCTGCTTCTGCTGTCTGGGCAGGGCTTATCTTTTCCCGATTCATAGATGTTAGGGTCGGAAGGGACCTCAATAGATCATCAAGTCCGACCCCCTGCATAAGCAGGAAAGAGTGCTGGGTCTAGATGACCCCAGCTAGGTACTCGTCTAACCTCCTCTTGAAGACCCCCAGGGTAGGAGAGAGCACCACCTCCCTTGGGAGCCCGTTCCAGACCTTGGCCACTCGAACTGTGAAGAAGTTCTTCCTTATGTCCAGTCTAAATCTGCTCTCTACTAGCTTGTGGCCATTGTTTCTTGTAACCCCCGGGGGCGCCTTGGTGAATAAATCCCCACCAATTCCCTTCTGTGCCCCCGTGATGAACTTATAGGCAGCTACAAGGTCGCCTCTCAACCTTCTCTTGTGGAGGCTGAAAAGGTCCAGTTTCTCTAGTCTCTCCTCGTTTCTCGCCTTGCCTTTTCAGCTGAGTTGTTTTTTGATCCTTCCCTGCCTACACAGCTTGTAGCCAACAGCATTTTTTTGGCCAGCCAGTGACATTTTTAGCTTATTGCATATTTTCCCACTAAATATCTCCCAAGTTTCTGTTCTTAAGGACATTGGCCCTTTATAAGTCTGTAATTGCAGCCAGTCCTGTGTGGGATAGTCAATGATACTCATGACCAAGTTGTGAGGCCTCAAAACAGAGCAGATAAAGAACAGGAATAAAACTAGGGCTAGAAGGCAGGAATCTGGGCTCTCTGCTACAATCCACCAGACTCCAGTTTCCTGAGTTTGGAGAGAACCCCAGGTATCCTGGCTCCCAGCCCACTCTGTTCTAACCTGCCAGATCCCACTTTCCTCCCTGAGCTGGGAGAGAACCCAGGTGTCCTAGTTCTCAGTTACCCTGCCCTAGCCATGACCCGTTGAGCCATGTTTGTCCTCCTTCCCTTTTGAACTTCCAGCCAGGGAGAGGTCTCCAGCCCTGGTCTGCCCCAGCACCTCACCACTCTCCTGATTAGGTTCTTCCTCCATCACTCACCTGAATGTCCTTGGTGATATTTCAGCCTGATGTTTCTTGGCCTGGACCCAGAGACCTGGTTGTGCCCCACCCACCCCGGTGTTCTAGATCCCCATCTATGGGCTCCATACGCTGGTTCTCAATTGACTCCTGCCTCTGGGTTGGGGGTCCTAGGTCTCTCTGTTTGTGGCCACAACAGGGTGCTCATGGTTTAGACCCCTACTACCACTCATTGGCTCTGCCACCCCCCAGTTCATCCCCTTGGTGCGCTTCTGGGCCCAGCTGCTCTAAAAAGGTCCTTCAGCCAGTCCCTAGGCTGCACATGATACTTTTAAGGGGGAGGGACTTACTGCTGATTGTTCTTAGCAGTGCCAAGGGTGGTTTAGAACCAAATCTAGAACCCACATGCATAAGAACAGCCACTTACTGGGTCACATAGTTCCATCTTGCCTAGTCTCATGTCACACAGACAGAGAGCACACAGAACAGGGCATGACCAGGGTTTTTCCCCACTGTTCTTCTCTCACTCACAGCTTCCAGCATTTAAGGTCCAGGAAGTGCTGATTCCAAGGCCATGCCCCACACTCCTGTGCTCAATAGCTACTGATGCCCCTTTCCTCCAACCCTGTTTTGAGTTTGGCTGAGCTGTCAGCTTCCAGAGTAGCTGGTGGCAAGGACTTCCACACTTGAATCACATGCTGGGTGGAAGAGTGCTTCTTTTTGTTACTTTTAAACTTATGACCTACTGGTTACATGTTGCGACCCCCTAGTTCTTGTCTTGCAAGACAGTAAACAGTAAATCCCTATCGACTTTCACTTTAGCATTTTGTAAACCCTTATGTCCCTCCTTAAGTGTCTCTTTTCTAACTTGACTAGGCCTGGCCTCTTAATTTTCTTCTCCAATAGAAGCCTCTCTATACCCCTGATCATCCTTGTTGCCTTTCTCTGGACCTTATCTAGTTCTAGATCCTTTCTGAGGTGCAGGGACCAGAACTGGATTCAAGGTGTGGCTGCACTATGGATTTATGGAAGGGTATCACGGTACTTTTCCCTTTTGTTCACAATTCCTTTCTTTGTAATCCTGAACATTTTGTTTACTTTTTTGATGGCTGCTGAGCATGGAGCTGGTGCATTTAGCCTACATCTAGATCTCTTCCTGTGTGGTGACAACTAAGGTAGAGCCCCTCATAGTGTAGGCTAGAGTTTGGATTATTTTTGCCCATATGCATCACTTTAAACTTAATCTACATTGAAAATCACTTGCCATTGAGGTGCACAGTGGCTCAATAGGTCCAGATCCTTCTGGAGTTCTCCATCTTGATCTTCACCACTCTGACTTATACCAGTTTGTACACCACCTGCCTGCTCCAGGTCTATGATCTGGTTCTAGGTCACTGGTGCCCATTTTGGGAGTGCTGGACCCTCCCAATTTCTCCACCCACAGCCATAATGAGCTGTCCATGGCCTAGACCCTCCATATAGCACAGTGGCTCTGCCCACTCCATCTTCCCCCTATTTGCTACTGGGTGCTTAGAACAATGCCTACCTGGTCTTTAAATTTACCCCAGCTGCTTCTGGGAAGGACCTGCCTAGCACCAGGGCCTTGGTTTTACCCTGGGGTGGGAGCAAAATACCTGCTAGTGGGGACAGGAGGAATTTCCCCTTCAGGTGAGATTGGGCTGGGCTGGGCTGGGCGGGACGGGGTCCTTTCCCCCCATCTTAAAAACAACTGAGATTTTCTCCCCCCCCACCACCCAGTTCCTAGCTAAGGCAGGACCCAAGCCCTTGGCAGTTGCCCATGGATTCCTGCCCCCTTCCTCAGGGACATGGGGGCGGAGTTGGGGAGGGCTGTGCCAGGTGGGAGGGTTTGGGATGTGCACAGGGAAGTGTGGGGTTTCATGGCACTTGGCCTTGCTGTTCCTAAACCTTCCCCCCTGCAAGCTACCTTGTTAGGGGCCCCTACCCTATGCCAGGGCATCTGAGCACCCAGGATTATTTTCTCCCATGGGGGAAACCCCTGCCATCCTGTACACAGCCTCGCAGGGGGCAGCAGAACAGGAGTGGTGGGAGAGATTTTATGGAGCTCAGCTTGGGGGTAGGACCTAATCCTGGGGTGAGGGCTATACAGGAGGGAGGTAGGGGGAAGCAAGATAAGGGGTATGAGCCAGGACTCCTGGGTTCTCTCCCAGCTCTGGGGGTAGGGCTCTGGGAGTGGTGAGCACATCGGGACCATGGGCATCTTCACTGCCTGGGGGGGCAACAAAATAAGGAGGTACACCCAGGCCAGGGTCTTGCTCTTGATTTATTACATACAAGTATGACCCCCTCTTTGCTTTTGGGGGCCCCCCTGTGCTGGGGGCAAAGTGGGGGGCAGGCTAAGTGTCCCAGGGGTCCTTCCCAAAGCCCATCCCAGGCTAAAGCATCATCAGGTCTAATAAAAGTGCAGGCAGCAGTAGCTAGGGGTAAGGGGCCACCTACCACCTCCCCATAGCCAGGCCCCACTATTTCTCTAGAGGAGCATAGTTCAGCAGCTTCTCAATGAGATCCACATGCGACAGGAGCATCCGGCGGCAGCAGTAGCGTTTCAGACCCAGGGCATCCAGCGCATCACTGTGGAGGAAACAGAGATGGAGTTGGGGTGGGGGGGTCCAATGCCCCTGCAAGGGGAACAGGGATACAGCCCCCACCCAAGGGCTGTAGAAGGGAGGGGGTCAGCAAGAGGGGCTGAGGCCAGGATAGAGGGCTGGGAATCAAGAGCAGGGGGTCACTCCGGCCCATGGCTAGGCTGGGCCGGGCTACCCGTCAGGAGCAGGGGGGAGGGGGGAAATGGGGGGGGCACAATGGAGTGCGGGGCAAGAGGGGCCGGGGAAAAGGGAGCTTACCCCTCCGTGTACTCGGCCTGCAGCAGGCCCAGGTAGGCCTCCCACTTGTTCCCTACCACCTTGCCGCATGTGAAGCACCGCACCGGGATGATCATCCTGCGGGTAGGACAGGCGGAGTTGGGACCGCGGGACAGCAATATCTCCCGAGCCGGCGGCTTCGCACCCACCTGCGCCCCACACCCACCTGTTTATGCAGCGCAGCTGGCGGGGGCGGGGCCTGGGGCACTGGGCTGCCCCGTTGTCTTGCGGGCGGGACCCCGGGCTGGGGATTCAGGGGGCAGGCAGTGGATGAGCAATGGGAGAACCCCATTGCCTCGCCCCTTCCCATCTCCAGTCCCGCCCCCAGCCGAGGCCCCGCCCCCGCATTCCATCGCGGACCCCGCCCCCGCCCCGTTTCCCGCTCCCCCCACCCCGCCCGCTCCCATCCGGACCCCTGCGCTCCCTGCCCGAGCCCAGGTGAGGGGCAGCGCGGAGCTGGAGTCTGTCCCAGCGCCGTCTGTCCGCCCAGAAGTCAGGGCAAGTTTGGGCGGGGCGGCAGGGTGGGGTGAAGGCTGGGGCGGGGGCACCATGGGGGCGCCTGGGCCTCTTCTGCGCTGCCGCAGCTCTTCGGAGAAGGCTGAAGTGGCCCGGCTGCTGACCCCGGGAACTCCCCCCCGACTCAGCGCCCCCCCCCCCCGAGCCCTGTCTGGGGTCACAGCCGAATGCACCCCAGGTTCAGGGGGCTGCGGGTCAGGAGTGAGGGGCACCAGCAGGGCTGTGGGGTGAAGTGGGCTGTGGGTCAGGGACTGAGGTGCACCATTACTCCCCCAGGTATGGCTGGGGTCTCCCCCACTGGTGCTCCCCCCAAGGGCTGCCATAAGCACTCCCCCACCTCAGCCCCTGCATCCCCATGCCCCGCAGGTCCAGGTCATGGCTCTGAGCCAGCGCTGTCTGCTGTACCTCAAAGTCCAGCTCTTCATCTTCAACCTCATCTTCTGGGTGAGCGGGAGCTGCAGGCTTCTCCCAACAGTGCCCTGGTGGCAGGGGTTGGCAACATCCCCGGGGGTGCTATGGGGGAGACCTAGCTGGGTGTGTGTGCAGGGGAGTGGTACTGGGCTGGGGTCCTGGTGGGCACTGACCTTGCTATGCCCCCGCCCAGCTGGGGGGCTGTGGGGCGCTGGGCGTGGGGGTCTGGCTGTCTCTGTCCCAGGGGCGGTTCTCGGCGCTGTCACTGTCCTTCCCGTCCCTGGGCATTGCGGGGCTCTTCCTGGCTGCCGGCGCTGTGGTCATGGCTGTGGGCTTTGTGGGCTGCCTGGGAGCCAGCACTGAGCACCGTTGCCTTCTGCTCACGGTATGAGGCGGGGGCTGCCCTGGGATGGGGTGGGTCATGGGAGCATCCCCTGCTGGGGTGCATGATGTCCTATAGGGGTGAGGTTGGGGGGCCAGCTGGGACCCTGTCTGTCTCAGAGGGTCTGTTCTGTCTGGCTTTCCTCTCCTCAGTTCTTTGTGATTCTGGCTGCCATTGTCCTGTTGGAGCTGGGGGGCTTCGTGGTTTTCTATGCTTGCCGGGACAAGGTAAGGGCCCCCACTGCACCCCCTCCAGACCCCTGCCCCAAAGTCTCCACCTTCACAAGCCCCTTTCTCCTGACCCACCACAGCCCCCCATTCAGGGCCTCCACACACCCCCCATCTCTCAGTTCGACAGATATGCCCAGGATGACCTGAAATCAGGGCTGAGGCGCTATGGGACCCCTGGAGACCCTGCGCTCACCCAGGCCTGGGACACAGTTCAGACGGAGGTGAGACTCCCCCCTACCCCAGCCAGTGCCTGCTCCACAGTGCCCCTGCTGGGGCTGTCACTGTGGGGTGGGGGGTTCTCCCTCCCACTCCTTTAATGCCCACCCCCCCAGTTCCGGTGTTGCGGGGTGCAGAACTTCACCGACTGGTTCGAGATCCAGAATGCCACGGCCCTGCCTGAGTCCTGCTGCCTGGAACATGGCACACCCTGCCACAGCCCCACAGCCACCTGGTGGAAGGAGGTCAGACCCCATAGGGGGCATGTGGCTTCGTCAGGCCTGGGCTGGGCAAGGTGGTTTGTGCCCCCAGAAACGGCCTGGGGCAAGGAGCTGGGTGGGGCCGGGGGTCCTGTAGGATGAGATCACACAGAGATTGGGGGGGGGGGGGGGGCTGCAGCATGAAACCACATTGGGGTAGTTCATATCGAGTGGGGCAGGGGGGCTGCAGCATGAGATCTCATGCTACAGCCCCCCTCTCCCAATATGGACTACTCCAAAGTAATCTCACTGAGGTAGTCTATATTGGGGTAGTCCATATGGGGGGGCCTGTAGCACAAGATCATTTTGGGGTAGTTCATATGGGGGGGTGCTGTAGCATGAGATCACACTGAGGTAATCCATATTGTGGGAAGCTGTGGCATGAGATCATATAGGGGTACATATGCGGGGGCGTGTAGTATGAGGTCTCTCTGGTAGCCTATGGGGGGGAGGGGTGTTGTAGCATGTGATCACACTGAGATAGTCCAAATGGGGGCTGTGTGTGTATGTGGGGGGAGGAGGTACTGTTGAGGTAAGGCCCTGCAAATAACAGGCCCTATAACCACAGCAAAGCCTGGTGGGAGCGAGCAGACTATTGCTTTGGTAACACCCTATAGGGGGTGGGATGTATCACCATAGTAACTACTTCTCCCCCTCCACCCCCAGCCTTGCTATGAGAAGGTGAAGCGCTGGGTGGGTGAAAACATCTGGGCCATGGGCATCTTCGCTGCCTGCATCGGGGTTGTCCAGGTGAGGGGAGGGGGAGACACCAGATGGGTGTGGAAGAGGAGGCAGTAGAGGCATGTAATGGGGCAGGGGCTGAGCTGGCTTCTTCCCCCCCATCCTTCATCTTGTCCCCCAGGTCCTTGGCCTCATCTCCTCCATGCTGATGTACTGCCAGGTGCTGCAGGCAGAGAAGCACTATGAATGAGGGACTGCTGCCTCCACCCCCAACCTCCCCTTGGGGGGGGGCGCAGGTATTACAGGTGTCCTCAGAGCCCCCCAAAGCCATAAAGAGACCTGCTCCCCCCCTTGTAGAGACTGGGGGGGGGTTTGCACCAGCCTGGGGGTCCCCCATGTACTGCCCCAGCCCCCACCACACCTCTTGGCAAAATCCAAGGTTAAGGGCACAGCTTTCCTTACACCCCCCCCCAGCTCTTCCTGTACAGCCCCCTGTCCCACCCCAGGTTCTAATAAACTGTCCCCCCAGTGGCTGTGCCTGACTCTGGCTGTAGTGGCATGGGGGGCAGGTGTGTGACTGGTACCCAGGGGAGGTTGGGGGGGCCTCTGGGAGAAGGGAAAGGCAGGGGGTTCTATCTTTGCCAAGGCTGAGATGCATAAGGCACCCGCATGTCCCCCACCCCCCCACAACTAGAGACAGCAGCCCAGGAGCTGGTAAAAGTCAGCATCTCTTTATTGGCCAAGACAGGCTTGAGGGCCAGGGCTCCCTGCCCCTTCCTCCACCAATCATCTTTGGACAAAAATAGAGGGGCAGGGCCAGGGCCCCTGAGCTCTGGTATAAAAAAGGCGGTCCAGTCCAGGGACCTGCAGCAGGATTTTGGAGGGGGGGGGGAATGGAGAAGGGGTAGGCCAATTTAGCAGGAACCCCTTACCCCTGGAAGCTGGTCTGGGGGCCCACTGAAAGGTGGGCAGGGAGCACTGGGTCCATGGACCTGGGGTGGAAGAAGGCTCTTCCCATCCTTCCTGGGGTGCTCGCAGATTAACCTTCCCCCCTGCTGAATATTTAGGGGTGTTCACTGTCAGGTGGAATAGTGTCATTGCTACACCTACCCCATTGCAGGGGGAGATCTAACCCCCCCCCCACAAATAGTTTCTGTGCAAAAAAAGGGAGGGGTCAGTTACAAAAACATCCTCTATTAAGACACTTAAGGGGTCAGCCCCAGGATCCGGGGGAACTCCTGGCGTTGGGCACGTGGAACTCCAGCAGCAGCTGCAGGGGGGCTGTAGTGTGGGGACTGAGGGGATCCTAGGATGTGCGTCCCCCCCTCCCCCCCAAAGCTGGGGCAAAGTAGGGGTAGGGCTCCCCCAGAACTGGGAAAGGGGCTGTAGTGTGCATGTGGACATGGTGCCTCATGCCCTAGTGTAGATACTCCCAGCCCTTTGCCCTGTGGAGGACTGAGGCCTGTGCAGCATTGGAGGGGACCCCTGTGCCCCCGCTCCCCCCCCCCCCAGCATTGGGGGAGGGGTCAGTACTTCCGCTGCAGCTTCTGGAGGTCTCCGGTGTTGAGACGGGGGCGGGGCAGGTCCCCGAACATCTCAGTGCCATCAGAGCCACGCAGAGCCAGGGCACGCATGCTGGCTGCAATCTTCTCCAGGTCTGGCGAAGAGTGCTGAGGGGGCCAGGGAGGGGTCAGCATTGGGGGAGCCCCAAGTACCCTCCCACGACATCCCTCCTTGTGCTGCAGTCCCTACCTCCACCTAGAATATCTCCACCCTAGCCTCCATCCCTCCAAGACCTGACCCCACAACTCTACACACACATACTACTCCTCACCTCCCCCTCAGATACAGGACTTCCCTTACTTAAACCCCCACCCCACTGCTCCCCACAACCCCAGAACACCCCCGTTTGAGAACCTGATCATCCCAGTCCCACCCTGACCTTGGACACCTCCACTTGAAGCTCTAGCCTTCCCAGACCTAACCCCTACTGCCCCTCACACCTGGGACCCACCCCAACTACTCACAACAGCCCCACCCCTGCTCCCAACCCAGCTTCACAACCCTCCCAGGTCCAAAATACCCACATTTAAAGCTGCTGTTCCCCACCCCCCACACATACATTTCCCCCTCCCTGCACCCCCCATCCAGGACCTCCCACACTAACCCCACTACAGCCTCGGGCCCCTAAGAGGCGTACAACCTTTGCCTCTCCCCACAAAGGGCGGTGGTAGTGGTGGCAGCGGTGAGTCCCTGTCCCCTTCCCTCACCTTGGTGCTGTCCTCCTCTGAAGAGCGCTGCTCCTGGCCTGGCTCCCGGAAAGCCCAGACTGGCACAGACACGGGTAGGGACTTGGCGTACTGGTGGCTGTGGGGGGCCGGAGGGGGCTGCCCAGGGGCATCCTCACTCAGACTTCCGTCTGGAGGGGAAGGGGAAAGGCCTGATCCTGATGGACCCCATCCTACCCCTCACATCACCTCCTGCCCCAAAATCAGCAGCTTCCCCCTCTCCCCACGTGGCAGGGCCCTGCTATGCGGCTGATTATATAGCACTTGGTGCTGAGCTGCAGCTGGCTCTGAGGTGGGGTGCAAGAGCTGGCTTTACAGGGACCTCTCACGCAGCACTAAGATGCAGCTGCCTCTGGGCCGAGGCACATAGAGGGGCTGCTTGTAGAGACCCCTTACCCATGCCCCGCCATTCTCAGCGGGAGAGAAGAAATAGGGAAGCAACCCAGCCCCAAACCTACCGTCTGTGCTCTCAGGGTCTGAGTCAAAGAAGGGCTCATAGTCCTGGCTTGGAGAGTCCTCATCCATCACAAAGAGACCTGGAGGAAGGAAATCAGGCTGTGTGGAGATGCACTTGCCTCTGGGGTGGAGCACTGCAAGGGGCTGCTTATACAGAGCACCAGGCAAGGGATCAGAGATGCTGGGGTGTTGTGTTGGGGGCTATTTAGAGAAAACCTTCCTTGGTGCAGAGTTGCAGCAGTTTCTGTATCCTGGCACATTGGGGGCTGGTTATACAGGAGCCAGTTATATGGGGGCCCTTCACCCAGCATAAAAATGCAACCGCCTCTGGGATGAGATGCATCAAGGAGCTGGTTTACAAGGCCCCCCCTTGTGGGGCATATAGTGAGAGCTTTCATACAAGGCCTCCTTCACCCAGCAAGGAAAAGGCAGCTTCTTCTGGGATGTGTTAGTCAGTCACAGGATATATGAGCTCCCAACAGGATATGGGCAGAGCCTGAGGGGTTTCTAGCTGGGCTAGAAAAGCACTGGGGCAGCTGCATCCGGGGAAACACAGCCCATCCCAGATACCCCCAGCCACGGCTCGGCCCAGGCTGGTGCGACCCTGAGAAAGCATGGCATGAGTCAAGATGATCCGGTTGCTGTCTATAAATATCCAGGGGATGTCAGAAGGGGAGCAGAGCTGATGAAGCTGGGGCCCCAGCGTGGACAGGGCTTGGCCCAGCTAAGAATAGTCCCAGCTGGGGATCAGAAGCTGAAGGCTTGGGACAGCTCAGCCTGGGTTTCAGAGAGGGGAGTCACGTGTCCTAGTGTCAGGGATAGGACTGCATCAGTCAGGAGAGGCAGAGCCCTCCCACAGGGGTGCTGGTTATACAATGCCCAGTACTGAACTTCAGGTGGCTCTGGAGTGGAGCATAGGGGCCAAGACCCTCCCATGCAGCACAGAGATGCAGCTGCCTCCAAGTGAGACCTATTTATTTGGGGTCAGCTCCCCTGGTACTATAGGAGCAGCTCCAGAGGCTGCACCTCACCCTGTGCCTAGATGCAGCTGGTTCTGGGTAGAGCCTCAACAGCCCTCATGTGACAGTTCCCCACACCACATAGTCACTCCCTAGGACCCCCTGCCTTTCCCCTGCTTTCTGCCTCCTCTTGATACAGCTACAGCTCTGCAGTAGGAGCCACAACAGAAGCAACCCAAGCCTTTGGGATCTAGGCTTACCAGAAGACTCTCCATTTCTGCCCAAACAGCCTGCAGAACCTACCCCCCCACAACTTAGGAGCTGCCTCCTCCAACCAAGAGCAATCCAAGGCAGCCCCAAGATCCCCAAATGTGTGCGTGTTGGGGGGGGGGGGGGGGTGGTGCTGAGCTTCAAGCTGTGTAAGGGGAGGCTCTGGGCACCTCCAGGGGTCACCAGTGTACCCACATGGGACCACTCTCCCACCCAGCCCCAGCCACACTTGGGGGGGGGGGGGGGTGTCAGGTAGGGCAGGGCCCAGACTCACCCATGGCGTCACTGGGGTGCTGCTGCTGCCTCCCCTGGGTTTCTGAGTTCTTCTCCTCTTCCTCTCCCTGAGGCTCCTGCCCACCTGCAGCTTCAGCCAAGGGTGCCTGGGGGGCCCCTGGGGTCCGGTGGGGGGTGGTGGGGGGCTCCTCAGGGCAGTAGATGGAGGGATAGCTGCGGGAGTAGGAGCCGTGGGGGGGCAGGGGGCGGGGGGCAGGTGGGGGCCGTGTGGTGTAGGTGAAGGCGGTGGTCTTGTGCACTACAGCGATGTCCTCCAAGTAGCGCTGGGCGGCATCCCCCAGGGCCCCACCGCCATGCTGGGCGTAGGCGAAGCCCCCCGGCTGCTGGGCCCGGTAGGCTGTGAGCAGGAACACCTCATTGCCGGTCTGGCGCCGGTACCGCTCCGCCTCTGCGATCAATGCTGCCCAGCTCTCCTGGTGGTTGTCTGCCATGCCGGCCATCCGGGCCTGCAGAATGGGGCGAACACACACCTTGGGTCACCCTGTGGCAGCAGAAGCCCAGCCCAGTTTTGGGAAGGAGTGGGTCTGTTGGTGGGGAGCTGCACACCCAGGTTGTGACCCAATCCTGGGTGGGAACTAGGGCCTAGCAAATAGTGGGGGGTGCGGGGGAGGCAGAAGCCCGGACACCTGGGTTCTCTCCGAGGTCTGGGTGGGCAGTGGGGTCTGGTGCTGCAGCAGAGCGGGGCTGGGAGCCTGGAGGCCTGTGTTCTCGCCGAGATCTAGGAGTGGAGTGGGGTGGGGGCCCGGACGCCTGGGTTCTCCCCACCTCCTCCGGCTCGGGGGATCCCATGGCCCCGTTACCTGCGCCTGCCGGCCTCCCTCGCGCCCAGTCCCCGCGGGTCACCGCGCGGCCCCGCTAATGTCACGTTGACCCTTCACCTCTCACCCCGCCTTATAGCCCCGTCAGGAGAGGCTCCACCAAACAGCAGCCACCTCCGCCCCTCGCCTCCGGGCAGCTGCCCCACACAAGCATGGCGGCCCCGGAACATACCCCTCACAAGCATGGCGCCCCCCCGGAAGTTGGCCTTTAAACAGTTCCGTGACTTAGGCTGTGCCGCGTCCAAACATGGCGGTCCCCTATGCTCTTGTGCACACAGGCCACTGCCCCGCACAAACATGGCGGCTCTTCTCTCGCTATTCCACATTCGTACGGGCACTCCTCTTGTGCCCCTCACAAACATGGCGGTGGGAGACGCGGCTCCCTCCCTAGTCCTTCTTGCCCCTCACAAAGATGGCGCTCATGCTGCCTTCCTTTCCCATAATAAAAATGCTCCCCACCTCTAATTACTCACCCCCCCTACAGTACATGTGGTTGCCCCGCACAAATATGGCGCCGCCCCCGAAGGAGGGGGGGAGAGAAAGGGGTGGGGTTCTTTTTACAGGAAGTGACGTTTTGTTGTTTCCGGAAGTGGCTGTCAGGGAGGATGGAGTCAGAGGGCTACAAGGTGCGGGGGTCAGATGTGGGTAGGGGTAGGGGAAGGGGCCGGATTAGAGTCAGGGACCCTGTGGGGCTGGGCCTGGGTTGGAGGGCATGCCCAGGCTGGGGCAAGGAGGGCACCTTGGGTCGGGGCAGTGGGCCTTGAGGGGTAGGGACCAGGCCTTGGGTCCTGGGCTGGGAGGAGTCCCCTCTGCCCGGATCTGTCTGCTGTTGACCCCCTGACGCTCCACCGGTGCCTCCCACCAGGTGGTCTTTGAGAAAGACAGCGTCTTTCTACACACAAGCGCCAAGCGGCACCAGGACCAGGACTCGCTCATCCCTGGAGTCATCCGCATCGTCGAGAAGGTAATGGGGGGAGGGGTGCACTGTGGGTTGGGTGTGGGGGGCACTGGTAGTCCTGGGTTGTGGCAGGTGTCCACAGGTCAAAAGTGCGGGGCAGGTCTGCATGTTGAGAGGGAGAGGCCCTGGCAGAATTGTGGGGGAGGGGGCTGTGGGTCAGGAGTGAGGGGCACTGGCAGGATTCTTACACTGCTCTCTGTGCCCAGGGTTCGGACACCGTGCTGCAGTGGACACCAGTGGAGGAGGCTGGTGATGCCCCCCAGATTGTTTTCTCCAAGAAAGTGAGCATCTCCTGCCCCTGCCTCTCTGTTGGGAGCTCCTCCCTCCCCTGACCCAGCTTCCTGTCCCCCCCTCCCAGGATCTCTCAGGCAACACAACAGAAGAAGTTCTCTTCGACCCTGGCTATGAACCCGACTGGGCTGTCATAAGCACTGTGGGGACTCGGCCACGCGTCCAGGATGAGCCCCCAGGTAACGGGGCAGCAAATTGGGAGGCAGGGCTGGGGCAGTTGGAGCTGCCTAGGGAATGGGAGCCAATGGGGGGTCTCCTGGCTATGGGAGCCAGAGCACTGCAGGGGGGAAGATCACAGCACTGGGCGTTGCTAGGGGGCAGCACATCTTTAGGTGGGGGGGGTGTTTGCACAAATAGTCTTGGGGTTGGGTGCGTGGCTGTGCTAGGGGTGGCTGTGAGGACATCCGTGGGGTAGTGTTGGGGGTGTGGGAAGCACTATGGAAAGGGAAAAGTTGGAAGGACCCTATTCTGTCTCTTCCATGCTCTCGCACAGTCCCTGTGGCCCCTCCGTCCAGCCCCCGGGGGCAGTGGGCCTTCTCCATCAGCCTGTCAGAGCTGAAGTCCATCCGCAAGAGCCGTCCGGGCCTGGGCTGGTCGTACCTCATCTTCATCACCAAGGACGGGGTGTCTCTGCAGGCACTGCATTTCCACCGGGGTGGCACCAAAGCCCTGCTGCGGGCTCTCTGCAAGTACCTCATCCTAGCCACGTGAGTTGTGGGGAAGAGGAGCAGTTAGAGCACTGCTGGAGGGAATATTACAGCATTGGTTGAGAAAGGAAGGGCTTGTTCATGACTGGAGGTAGCCAGGGCACTGTTGGAGGAAGCTCACCACACTGGGTTCGAAAGGAGGGGCCCATGCATAGCTGGGGGGAAGTTAGGGCACTGCTGGGAGAGAAGATCACGGCATTGGATGGGGAAGGAGTGCCGATTCATGACTGGAGAAAGCCAGGGCACTGCCAAAGGAAGTTTGCAGCACTGAATGGGAGAGAGAGGGGCCCATTTATGGCTAGGGGGAGCTCAGGATGTCCAGCTGGGCCACTGCCGGGAGGAAGCTTATTGCATCAGGGGCAGGGTAGGAGATCACCATGCCAGGCCCTGGGTGGCTGCCAGGGCACTACTGGTGGAAGCTCTCAGCACCCGTGATGGAGAGGTCCCTAGGAGCTCTTTGGGATGGCTATGGGGAGGCGGAAAGGTCTTTGGGGAGGCGTGGCAGGGTTGGAGCTGTCAGTATAGAATGGGGGGCACTCGCTGTGTTGGGGATCAGGGCAGGCAGCCCAGAGGGGGCTCACGGTTGCCTCCCCACAGCTCCCCCAAGGACTCGCGCCTCTATCTGGTGTACACGCATGACTCCTATGCTCTCTCGCACTCCTTTGATGAGCTGCAGCTCTTTGATGACAACTCCTCCAACCTGGTGTCAGTGAGTCGTTGTCGTCATTCCCCCCCCCCCAGCACGCGCAGACTCTCTCTCTCTCTCCCCCTCCTGGTTCCACGCACCCTGGGGCTCCCCCCCACCCCTTACCAGCACCTTGGTGCATGCTGCAGGGAGAGCTGGGAGCCTGAATGCCTCAGTTGTATCTCAGTGTTGGGGAGGGAGTGAGTCTGGTGGGTTAGAGCAGGAGGAGGCTGGATGCCTGGGTTCTATTTCTGGGTATGGAGTGACCCCCCATTTTCCCCCTCTCCCCTGCAGCGGTTTCTGCAGGACCCCTATACTGCCGCTTTTGGGGGCTTTTCCAAAGTCACCAACTTCTTCCGTGGGGCCCTGCACCATGAGGACGGCACTGCCCAGAGGGCCCTGGGCGACCCTTCTGCAGGCCTGGAGGATGAGCCAGGCTTTGAGGTCATCACCTGCGTGAGTGTCCCTGCCTGGTTGGGGTGCCTGGTTGGGGTCCCTGCCTGGTTGGGGTGGGGGAGGTCACTGGGGCAGTGCCAGCCAATGGGCTGCCAAGGTGGGAGAGGGTGTGGCTGGTGGGTGGTGTCAAACAGGTGGCTACCTCAGCAGGTGGAGGTGTGGCTGGGGATCATGCAAACCAGTGGGCTCCCTTGGCAGGTGGGGGTGTAGCTGGTGAGGGCAGTGCCAACTGATCAGTTCCTTCAGCAGGAAAATTCCTGGTTGAGAGGGGCAGTGCCAGCCAATGGGCTTCCTTGGCAGATGGGGGTGAGACTGGTAAGGGCAGTGCCAGCCAATGGGCTCACTTGGTAGGTGGGGAGAGACTGATGGAGGGTGCCAGCTAATCAGCAGGGGAGCGAATGGCTGACAGGGGAAGTGCAGGCAACCAGCTCTTTCAGCAGGTGGGGTTTGGCTCATGAGGTTGGAGTCAGTTCTCTCAGCAGGAGAGAGCATGCCTGGTGGAGGGCAGTGCAGCTTATTAGCTCCCTTGGCAGGTGGGAGGGGCGTGGCTGATAGGGGATGCCAGCCAATCAGCTCTTAGCTCTCAAGAGCATGGCTGGTGGGGGCCATGCAGCCAATGGGCAGACTTGGTAGCAAGTGGGGGTATGGCTGATGGGGACAGTGCCAGCCAGTTGGCTCTCCAGTGGGGGCATGGCTAGGGATGGTGCCAGCCAACCAGCTCCTTCAGACTTGGGGGTGTGTGACTGGCAGAAGGGACTGGATCTTCCCATGCCACTTGTGACCTCCAGCCCTGCCCACAGCAGGTGCAACTGGGGGAGCGACCAGTGGTGCAGCGGGAGCCCCCAGTGACGGAGCTGGAATGGGAGCAGCACCTAGACCCTGAGGGGCGCGTCACCGATGTTGACAGGCTTCGCAGGCGCATCTTTGCTGGGGTGAGTGGGGCACAGGCTGGAGAGGTGCATAGCCAAAGGTGGGGTTTAATAGGGATCCTAGGGTGTGTGATGGGGTGGGGCCTCAGTCAGTGGGAGGGGCTTGGCTGGGTGGGTGGAGCCCTAGGAGTGGTGTGGCTATGAAGGTGGGGCATATTTGGGGTGGGCAGGGTTCTAAGTGGGAGTGTGACTGAGGCTGGGTCCTTATAAGTCTCTCTGGGGTCTGGGGCTGCAGTGGGGGTCAGTGTCCCCTTCTGGGAGCTGTGGTGGCATTCACCCCTGTCCCCTCCCCATCTGCAGGGCCTCAGCACAGGGCTGCGCAAGGACGTATGGAAGTACTTGCTGGGTTACTACAGCTGGGATAACACGAGCGAGGAGAACCGATCTCATGTCCGCCGGAAAACGTGAGTGTGTGCAGGGATGAGGGTCATGGCCAGGGCAGGTTGTGGGGCTGTGGGTCAGGAGTGAAGGACACCAGTAGGGCTTGTCAGGGCAGTGGGCTGTGGGTTGGGAGTGAGGGCCACTGGCAAAGTTGGCAGGGCAGGGGCTGCAAGTGAGGAGTGAAGGGAGCACTGGCAGGGCTGTGGTGGGACAGGGAGCTGTGGGTTGGGAGTGAGGGGGCTGCTGGTAAGAACTGTAAGTCAGGCTTTGTCCCTTGCTTCCCCCAGGGATGAATATTTCCGCATGAAGCTGCAGTGGAAGTCGGTGAGCGAGGAGCAGGAGCAGCGCAACTCCCTGCTGCGTGGCTATCGCAGCCTCATCGGTTGGTATGCCCAGCCACCCTGCCCAGGGTGATTCCCCTGCCCCACTGCCAGGGCTTGGTGTAGGGGAGGGGCAGGGGGCTGCACATCAGGAGTGAGGGACTCTGGCATGGCTGGGGACTCATGAGTGCCCCTCACTCCAGGAGCCCCCCCAACTGGTCTGTGGCTGCCCCCAGCCCCACCACCCCCATGCTTGCACGGGAGGGGTCACACTCATCTCTTACATGTTGGTTGTGGGGTGGTGAGAAAAGCTTCTGCTCTTCTTACCCCATGCATTATGTGTGGACTTTGGACTCCTTTCTTATTTCTCCTACCAGTGTCCTCACCCCTGTCCCAGCCCCCTAGTGAAGGGTGCCCAGGTCATAATCACTCCCCTCCATGTAGCCCTTACTGCCCTGCAGCCTGCTGCACCCTCTGCCACAGTCCTCCCAGAGTGCCCTGTCTATCTGGGTGTAGCTCCCAGACTGAGCCCTTCTTCAAGCCCTTCACCCATTGGTAACGATGCATCAGGAGGTGTGTGGGCTTGTGGCTGGGGTGGGGGCAGGGGATGGGATATTGTGCCCTCTGGGGTCCCTGCTTGTGCTCTTAGTCTCAGCCCTTGGCTTCTACATTTCCCCCCCATCCCAGGCTAGTCTCCAGGGGACCCCCTCCCCCATTGCAACCCCCCTACATCTGCCTCATGGAGAAACTGAGTCCCATGGCTCCCACCCCTGCCCCACCAGTGCCCTGCCCCCACGGCGTGTTCCCAGCTGATAACTGCCCACCCCTCATCCCCAGAGCGGGACGTGAGCCGAACCGACCGCAACAACAAGTTCTACGAAGGCAGTGAGAACCCAGGGCTGGTGCTGCTAAATGATGTCCTCATGACGTACTGCATGTACAACTTTGATTTGGGTGAGGAGCCAGGGCTAGGGGGGAGGAGGGGCACACTTGTGGGCTGACCTGTGGACAGCTTTGCCCCTGGGCAGGGATACTTATGACCTACTGCATTGCAGCTTCAGTGCAGTAGGGAGGTGGAGTGAGGGAGGTGGAGTTGGGGGTGCCAGGGGCAGGGGAGCATGGGTCAGGGCACACTCATAGTTTACTTCAGGGATGGCCAACCTGAGGCATGGGCACATCAGGATGGGGGCAGGGATCACAGTGGCAGATAGGGCAGGGAGCAGGCAACAAGGCATGGACCAGAATGTAGTGGTAGATTGAGCAGGGAGTGCAGGGCAGGGAGCAGAAAGCAGAGCAGCTGATTGGATAGGGAGTGGAAAGCAGAGCAGCTGGTTAGGTAGGGAGCAGCAAGCAGAGCGGACAGGGTAAGGGGATCAGAGTGGCACCTGAGGAGGGTGCAGAGCCAATTCATGGCCTGCCTGCCAAAAAGGTTGGCCCCACATTTGCCCACCCCATGGATAAAAGGGGTGAGAACAGGGTTGAGTCAGGTGAAGGGTGTAGGAGTCACTAGGTTGTTCAAGAGGCTGTCATGGGAGCTGTTGAGGGGGTCTTCACTGGGGGCGGATATGGGAGCGGAGGCTGCTCTTCTCTGTAGGCCTTGTGGGGTCTGAGTAGGGGCAGAGGAATAAATGTACTGCCACTCTAGGATTAGCACTGGGTGAGGGGAGCTGGCATTGCCCCACATGGTCAGCTTTGTTCTGGGGAAATGGGTACCCCTGTTGCATGTAGGGGGGGTGCATCCTGCAGTGAGGATGAGTGTCTCAGCATCAGTCGGGGTGCTCAGGCAGGGAACAGGGGTGCCTGGTGAGGATCAGGGGTGCCCAGGGTGGGGGGGAGGAGGCTGACAGGGTGGGTGCCCATGTCTCTGACCCCTGCTGCCCCCCCCCAGGGTACGTGCAGGGCATGAGCGACCTGCTGTCGCCAGTGCTGTATGTAACACAGAATGAGGTTGATGCTTTCTGGTGCTTCTCCGGCTTCATGGATCTTGTGGTGAGGGGCTTGCAGACATGCTGGGGTGGGGCACAGGTTGTGGCTGCTGTTTGGTTGGGGGTGTCTTACTCTATGGCCCTCACAGGCATCTAGAAATGAAGGCAGGGGATTGGGGGCTGCTGGAGGAGCAGAGCATGGACATGGAGGGGGTGGATATGGGCCTTGGGCCATTTCTTGGGTGTTGTGAGGCCAGGGATTGAGGGGGCAGTTGAGGGACCAGGTAGGGTGGGAAGGGGCAGTTCTGCTGTGGGTTAGGGCTCAGTTCAGGGATGAGTATATAGTGGGGCAGGATGCATGGCTCTGAGGTGGGGTGGGGTGGGGTGGAGCAGCTCTGGTCAGTGGGATGGGAGATGGGCCCTTCTGGGTGGGGGTATCTGGAGCAGGGAGCAGCTCTGTGTCTGGTGTGGGTGGGGGTGTCTCTGGCTCCCTCCCCACTTACCACCCTCTCCCCACAGCACCAGAACTTCGAGGAGAGCCAGGAGAGCATGAAGCGGCAGCTGGCCCAGCTCACCCAGCTCCTGCGCCTGCTGGATCCCCTGCTTTGCGACTTCCTGGGTACAGACCAGCCCTCACCACCTGCAGGGTGGGGGCGGTCCCCAGGATTAGATCAGGTGCCCTGGGAGGGTGGGAGGGCACCCAGTTGTTGATCCCTGTCTCCCTGCTCTCCATAGACTCCAAGGAGTCTGGCACCCTCTGCTTTTGCTTCCGCTGGCTCCTCATTTGGTTCAAACGGGAGTTTGCCTTCACTGATGTGCTACAGCTCTGGGAGGCAAGTGGGGAGCATGAGATCCCCTGAGTGGGGGGCACTGTCTAGGGATGGGCAGTGAGGTGGACTTTGGGGGGGGGCAATCAGCAGGTTGTGAGCCCTGTCTGCGTGGGTCGGTGGAGAGAGGGTGTGGGTTTTGGGATGGGGACTGTGGGCTGCTCTGGGGGTTTTCTGTGATCCAGTCTCTTTCTCCGCCCTCCAAGGTGCTGTGGACAGGGCTGCCCTGCCCCTGCTTCCACCTGTTGGTGGCCTGCGGGATCCTGGACTCAGAACGCGAGGCCCTCATGAACTCGGGCTTTGGCTTCAATGAGATCCTCAAGGTGAAGGTCCTGGCCCCTCTCCCTCCCCCCCAGCTCCCGTAGATCAGCTGGGTCCCACTTCTGGGACTCCACAGCCCCTGAACCCCACCATAGAGCTCAGCCTCAACTTTGCTATGCCCCATGTTGCCCCTAGGCTCCAGCTCTGGTGATGCCCCCACAGTCCCATCCTCAGGCCCCACAACATGCCTGGGGGCAGCTCCAAGGAGGGGACCCTGCCTCCCCCTTTCTCCCCAGTGCAGTTCAGTGTACAGGAGGGTCCCTGCCCCCTGCTGAGCTGCCTGTCCTCACAGCACATCAATGAGCTGACTATGAAGATGAACATGAATGACATCCTGTGCCGGGCCGAGGCGCTCTACAGGCAGTTGGCAGCCACCCCGGTGAGACCCCAGCCTGCCCCCCCTGCACCCCAGTTCTCCCAGCTCAAGCCTGGCTCCAGCCCCCAGGCCAGGCCCCATTAGCCCCTTGTCCCCAGGATGAGCCTGTGTCCCTCCCACCCAGGCCCTGTGCCCCCCTAGACGCCATACCCCTTCCCAGCCTGGCCCTGACCACTCCAGCTGGTTCTTACGCTAGTCATCTGTAGTCCCCTAACGACCAACTCCTGAGGCCTAGCTCAGCCCATGCCCTTGCTCCCAGCCTGGGCATCCCCCTACTGGACCCCTTGCATCCTCCCCTATCATCACCCCCCAGCAGGCGCTGACCCCGCTATCCCTGCAGGAGTTGCTGCGGCCTGTGCAGGAGCTGCTGGGCCTGGGTGCAGGCGCCTCGCCTTCCCACAGTGCCAGCTCAGATCCTGCCAGCTCTCCCCAGCCGCTGTCGCCTGGCCAGGCCCCGGAGCTGGACCTGGCTGACAGCATCCCGCCCAGCCAGCCTGACAGCAGCATTGAGATCCTGCCCACCGAGGATCCCAGCCCCTGCCAGAGCCCCTCGCCCTAAGCCTCCACCCAGGAGGGGCTGCCCGTCGCTCACACATGCACTTTAATTGTGGGGAGTAGGGGGGAAGGATGGGGGGGAAGGGTCTCAAGAATAGGGGGCATCTTAGGGACAGGGGGCAGCTCCCAGCATGCCCTGGGGCCTGGCTGCAGCTCCCAGTGTGCCTTGGGGCTTGGGCATGATTTCCCAGAATGCACTGGAGGCCTTGTCCTCATTCCCAGGATGACTTGAGGCTGGGCTGAGGGCATGTCTCCCAGCATGCCCTGTGGCCCAGAGGCCTTACTTCAACATCTTCCTGCATGGGGAGAAACTAGTGACCTACCTGTGCTGTTCACCCTCCCCCCTCCCCCCCCCCACACACACACACAGAGTGCCCCAGGTTAGGCTGTGTCCCCTCCTCTGCCTGGGGGCAGACCAAAGATGCCCCTTAGCCCGTACCTCCGCAGTCATAGGAGCCAGGATGCCTGGGTTCTCTCCCCACTCGGTGGGGTGGGAGGGGATGAAACCAGGGCGTTGGGAATCTGGATGCCTGGGTTCAGTACACACTGCCCCCACACCAGTGCCCTCACCCAGCCCCTTGGCAACTGTTGGCCCTGTGTGTGCTGACAGGGGTGTTTCCCCAGTGGGGTGGGGGGCAGGATCTGGGCCATTGCAGCTGCCTCTAGGAGCAGCATCTGTCTGACTTCCCCCCAGGACTATGCCCGCCCCATCTGTAAGCTTGGTATGATGTGAAGGGCTTGATGGAGCTGGGGTCCAAGCTACTCCCCGTACCCAGTGGGGGAGGGCGGGAGGTGCTCTGGCCATGCACCCCCTTTTGCAGCTGGGAGGGCCTGGCTGCTCCCAACACTGACAGCCTGAGGAGGTCACTGGGCCTGGCCCCTTTAACCCTCCCCTCCACCCCCCTGCTTTAGGGGTAGGTGGGCAAGACCTGGGTCTCAAGTGGGGCAGGATGTGACCTGGGGGGGAAAGCCCCTTCCCCCATTTGCTTTCTTTGTAACATGCATTAAATACAAAGTGTTGTTGGTTTTGGTTTGTACTTCCGATTGGTTTTTGCTGGCTGCGGGTAGGGCAGGGGCCCGGATGCTCCGTTTTCATCCCAGCGTTAGGAGGGGAGTAGGGGCTTGTGGGTTAGAGCTGGGATGCTAGGGAGCCCAGACACCTGGGTTCTTTCCCAGCCCGGGGAGGGTAAGGGAGGGGGTTAGAATTCAGCAAGGACAGAACCCCTTTCTGTCCCTTCCAGCATCCCTCCTCCATTGTGGGGAAGAGGGCTGGCTGGCTCAGGGGTGCAGATTCCCCCACAACACACAGTATTCCTATGTAAGGCCAGCCCCTATCTCTGTCAGTGCTGGGGTAAAAGGTTGGACTGTGGGGGAGCACCTGGGGCAGAGGCCATGTCCCTGTGCCAGGAGGGGACTCCCCTTCCTCTTACCTCTGCCCTGGGCCAGGGTGCTGGGCATAGCTAGATACTAGGGTCTGCACCCATCTTCCCCTTCTGTCTGCCCAGGCAAAGGCACTGGCACCAGCACTGACACTGGCACCCCCTGACACCCTAGGCTGGAGAATCCAGGACAACCTCCCCCTTGCAGCCTGGGCTATTTCTGTCTGCCAACACCTCCCTCTCACCCTGCCCCCCCAACACATGCACACCTCCTTTACACAACCAGCTCTAGCCCCTGGGACCTGGCCGACTTCTCTGGGACACAGTGGGTACCATGGGGCCACCTGCTTTCCCCCCACCCCTGGCAGGGGCAGACTATCGGATGGATGGAGTGGGGGCTGTAGTCTCAGAGGCCCCCACATCCAATGCACAGCTCAGCTGCTGCCTCTCGCTCCTGAACTGCAGCCCCCTGCCCTCCCCAGCCCTGCCAGTGCCCTCCATTCCCAACCCACAGCCCGCTGTGCTCCCCAGTACTGTCGCTACCCTTCATTCTCAACCCATAGCCCCCTGCCCCTCCACATCAGCCCTGTCAGTACCTCTGGTTCTGGGGCAGAGTGGAGGCATGGTAGAGATCCCCGTCTTTAGCTGTGTTTCTTTGCTCCCAAAGTTGGGGTATTGGGGGGGGGGGGCTTCAATCCCTTCCTTGTGAGGAGGGAATGGGGGCAAGAAACGAGGGCAGGACCCCCCAGGGACTTGTTGCTGCCAGCACGCCTCCCTCCACCCCCCCAGTTCAGGGCCAGGGAACTAATTAGCAGCCAACACATGGAACTGGGGCAGGCAGCACTGAAATACAGCTCCCAGCTGGCAACACCTTCCACCCAGCCACTGGCTCTTTCCAAGACCTCTGGGTTCTCTCCCAGCTTTAGAGGGTAGGAGGGGTCTGGTGGGCTGGAGCAGGCCCTGACTCCTGGGTTCTCTGCCACCCTAGTTGTGATCAGGATCCACCCCTCGTTTCAGGGGGGTGGGTGAATGGTGCTGAGAGAAGGCGGCTCATGGGGGCAGGAGGTGGCTGGGGCCTGCAGCTGAGCTGGGTACAGGACACAACAGCCCCACTTCCCCCCACAACTCCTGGAGGCTGTTACTCTAGCCCAGCCTGCAGGGGTGCTACTTGGCTGGGTCTCCTCTGCATACTGCCTGTGCAGGGGTGGTCTTGGCTGGCAGGGCCCATCTCCGGTTCCAGTCCTATGCCAGGAGTGGGCCAGGTGCCCACAGCCTCCTGTGCCACAGATGCAGCAGCACCAAGGCAGGAACCTAATTAAAGGCCTGAAATGAGTTTGCTAAAGAAGGGAGCGCAAAGACGCCAGGCAGGTGGAGGGAAACGTGAGCAGAACAGGGGTGGGAGCCCATGGTGGGGATGCCCTTCACTTCTGACCCACAGCCCTCTGCACCCCAGCCCTGCTGGTGCCACTTACTCCTGACCCACAGCCCCTCACTCCCATTTCCCTCAGCCCCAAGGAGAGTGCAGAGGCCGGGGTGAAAGGTTTCCATGAAAAGGCTCTGTTTATTTCATGCTGTAACTCCCGGCGTGGCCAGCCATGCAGCCCGTGGCCCCCCCGCCCCCCACGCAGGTGGGGACCCCAGGACAGGATGCGGGAGGTGGGGAAGGGGGGAAATGGGGAAGGGGGGAAGGAAAGGACAGCGATAGAAGTGACCCCCCCTTGTGGGCCCAGCCCTGAGCACAGGACTGGGGCCAGGGGCTGGGGGGAATGGGGGACCTCAGACTCCCCCCAAGGGATCCCCCCAGGCAGAAGCAGCATGATAGCACCAGTGTTGAATGGCAGGGGGGGGGGTGCTGTCCGTCAACAGTGTGGGGAGTGGGGTGGACAGACAGAGATGGGGTGATGGGTGGCTAGACAGACAGACAGACAGATGGGGTAGCGGATGGACAGACGGGTGGCCAGAGGCCTGGGGGAGAGGGGGTGTCTTGTGGGGGGGCTCCCCTTCCCTGCTTGCTGCTGGCCCATGGAGGCTGCCCCCAGGTCTGCTCCCTCCCCCCAACCATATGCTCTGGTCCTGGGGGGATTATTGCTTTCAGTGTGAGATGGCAGAGCTGTGGGGGAGCAGTGGCACGGAGTGGGGCTAGGGGGTGCCTAGAACTTGGAGGGAGGAGTGCCTGGGGCTGGGAGCCAAGGGCTCTGTGTGTGTGTGTGTGTGTGTGTGTGTGTGTGTCTGGGTGGGTGCACATGTGTGTATGCCTGTGTATGTTCCCTGTGGGCACTTGTGTGTGTGCATTTGGCTGTGTTACCTGTGTCCACACCCCTGTATTATCTGTGTGTGTGTGTCTATATGCGTATGTGCATGCCTGTGTTACTCCCTCGTGTCCATGCCTCTGTGTGTGCACATGTGTATGTGTCCATGCCTGATGTGTGTGTGTGTGTGCAAGTGCCCATGCCCACATGTCCCACAGGCATGGTGCGTGCAGGCATGGCCTATGTGTGCGTGTCCCCACTGGGCCCGTGTGGCATACCTGCCCCTACCCTTGGCACTGCCCAGGCAGGCCTCGCTCAGGGCACCTCCAATGCTCCACACCCCCACTCTGTCAGGAGTGCCCCCCAGGGGATGTATGGTGGGGAAGGGGGTAGCAGGTGACAGAGGACATGGGGGAGGGGCTATGGGGGGGGTAAGAGGAGGAAAACAGCAGGGGGGTGCAGAAGAGGGGGAACACATAAACATAACATTACCCAGCCCCTCACCCTGCCATTCCCGCCGCCATGACACCCCCAAAGACATTTGGCACATAGTGGGAGCTGGAGGAAGGACCTGCCACAGGTGGGAGTGGGGAGGGGCAGGCCGGGACCCAGGTGTCCAGGTGGGGTTTGCCGGGAGGAGGGCAGGATCGTGTCCCCCCCCCTTAAAAAGGCCAATTTCTCTCTCCATACCCCACCACCCCAGCTGCAATCCTGCCTCTCACCCTGCCCCGATGGGCTGCACCCTGGCTAAATTGTTTTGGGGGGGAATCTGAGCCCTTCCCCTGCCCCCCATGGCAAGTCCCCCACCTCCATTACAGCTGGTGCGTTGCCGTGACAACGGGGGCAAAGCCAAGGATGGGGGGGAGGGGGGGCTGGAAAATAAAACATTGCCATCACTGTGTGAAAAAATAGCTCTGTGCCCTCCCCCCACCCCCACCCAACCCCCACCCCAGGGGGATCCCCATGGGGGACCCCCCTGCATCATCCCTGGGGGAATCCCCCATAGGGGGACCCCCCCACATCATCCCTAGGAGGATCCTCCATAGAGGACTCCCCAGCATCATCATGCCCCTTTCTTTTCCTCCCAACATGGGACACCTGCTATCCATCCCTCATGGGGACCCCCATTTCCTGCCCCCATAGGGGGGACCCCCCCACCCCACTTTGGCACCATTCCAGACACAAGCTGCCTGTTGCACCTGCCCTGCTTGGGCGACAATTGGGTGTCTTGCCCCCCCGCCTCACCCTGTCCCCCCTTCCTGAGTCTAAGATGCCCCCCCACCCCCCCGGCACACGCTGGTGGAAGACATTGCAACCTTGGCCTCTTTGCACTGGGCTTGTTGGGGGCTGGGGGAAACTGGACCCAAACAAGGGGGGGGTGCCTTGGGAGATGGGGGTTCAGCACCCCCATCCAACTCCATTGCTGCCCCCTCATCCCAGGCATTACTGCCAACTTGTCACTGCCCAGCCCCACAAAACAGCCCCCCCCCCCATAACACATCTCACAGCCTGATTTCCAACCCCCCCTACAAAGGGTCAAGTTAAAGTGCAACAAAACAAAGGAACTGCCCCCCCCCCCAACACACACACACACCACCACCACCTTCCCCCTATAGGGCCAGGGGCAGGGGAAAGACAGTCCAGAGGCAAGTCTAATGAACCACAATAGAGCCAAAAATTATCAAGGAGAGGGGGACATGCAGGGGGGTGTGGGGATCCAGGAGGGGGTTGGGGGGTAGGGGGAAGAGACACCTGCTGTCAGAAACACCCCCCTCCCCCAAGACATGCATATGGAGGGAGTGGTTGCCTTTACAGCCAGCCTCCTACCCCTCAGCTAAATACCGCCCCCCAACCAGTTTCTGGGACCCTTGAATGCAGTGACTGGTCAATATGACCCTGTATCTGCCTGCTATCCCACCCTGCTGACAAGTGGGGTAGTGCTGCAGGGGGGGTATCTGGGGTTGGGGCCCAGTGCTGGTTATCCCTTCCCCTCCAGGTCTGACCCTCCTCCAGACCCCACTGTGTTGGGAGGGGGCTGAGCAAGCCATGGCTGCCAGTCTAGCAAGAATAACTGTAGATTGCATAGGAATTGTTGCATAAAAAAGCTCCCGGCACCTCAGGGAGAGGGGTTGGGGCATAGAAAGGTGAGGCCAGGCTATGGGAGATGATGCAGAGCAACAGCAGGGGCATGAAGGGGTGGAACAAGGCTGGGACTTGCCCCCCCCCCCCGCCTTACAGAGACCCCCCCTGAGGACTACTCCCGCATGGAGCCCCCCAGGACCAGATGGGATGTCATGGGTTGTGTTGCATAGTGTGTGATGGATGGGTTTCTGGGCAGTGGTGCTAGGGAGGAGGTAGGGAGGCAGCAAGAAGGAGTGGGGCGTGAGGGGGAAAGAGTGGGGAGGCAGCGAGCCCACCCTCCCTCATCATCCATCCCTGGACACACCCTGCATTCAGCAATCCAACTACCCATGCATCTACACGCCTTCTTCCATCCATCCCTCCCTACACACCTCCATCCATCCACCCATCCACACAGACATACCTCCTTCCATCCATCCCTACACACCATCCATCCATCCATCCCCAAACACTGTCATCCATCCATTCATCCCTCTCCACACACCTCCATCCATCCATCCATCCACCGAGGCATCTCCACCCCCTTGATCATGCTCCTCCTCCTCTTCTCTGACTTTCCCCACAGGAAAAGTGGGAGAAGGGGAGCAGTAGGAATAAAAAAAACAAGGATGTCTTCCTGCAGGCCCCCCACCACCATAGCCCGCTTCCCCCATCTCAGCCCCCCACAAGCTGTGCTATCCCCCACAAGCACCAGCACCCAGGGCTAAGGGGTGGGGTAGAGTGGGGTAGGATGGGGTGGGGGGAGAGTCCCAGAGGCCCCTGTCCCATTGGCGCGGTGGGTCAGGTAGGTCTTTTTTTTGCATATAACATTAAATATTGTTGGTACAGTATCACATGCAGACACATGCTGGCTTCGAAAATGCAACCTTGTAACTAGGAGTTGAGTTTGGATTGGGGGGGGGCTGCAGGGTGGCAGGGGGTGCAAACAGGACACGCCCCCAGGCACCGCTGTCCTCATGGCCCCCTCCCCTGGGGGAGAGGATGAGCAGGCCAGTGCAGGGCAGAGACTGGAGTCCCACGGAGGAGGAAGGGGGGGGTCCCCACTTTGGGGGGATGTGGCAGCATCTGTCTTTTGTGGGGGGGATCCCCCATAAGGTCCAAAGCCACCAGCCCCCCCAGCCTCATCTGGGATCACAGTGAGGCCCCCGTCCATCTCTGCCAGGGCTGCAGAGAAGGGGGTAAAAATAGGGGGCCAGGACCACCCCAGGTCTCCCCTCCCCCATGCAGTTCGCTCTGTTTGTGGAAGAAACAGAATGAAACAAGGAGAGCAGAGGAAGACAAAGGCCAGGGGGTGGTGTGGGGGGGGCTGGCTGGGCCCCTTTGCCCCCCACAAGTCCCGGCTCTCCTAGGTCCGGTCGTTCCCCAGGGTGCAGCTGTCTCTGCAAAATTCCCAGTGCCCCCTGGTTATTGCTTGTAACGAAGAAAGAGGTCCATGCAGGTGGGCATGGGGCAGGGGAGGCGGTGGAGGGGTGGGGTGTCTCCCCCACCTGGGAGCAGTCTCTGTGCCCAAGACATGGCACATCACTGGAGAGATGGATGTACAAGGCAGTGCGGAGGGTGGGGGGTGTATGGGGAAGCATAGATAGATGAGACAGACCAACAGAGGGGGCATATGAGTCAGGATGGATGGACAGACAGTGGGGTGTAGGGGGGATGGACAGACAGTGGGCCATGGGCATGGACAGACAGACAGGGGTTGTACAGACAGACAGACAGACCAACAGGGGCCCTAGGAGGATGGATGGACAGACAGAGGGGGTTTAGGGGAATGGACAGACAAACAGAGGGACCCTATGGGTATGGACAGACAGGTGTGTATGTGGCAGGGGACGGGGGGTTGGATACAGGGTGATAGAGGAGATGCATCAGGATGGCTGGTTGGACAGACAGAAAGCCAGGGGTATGGGGATGGACAGACAGACATAGAGGAGCTGTACAGAGAAAGACAGAGGGACTGTGGGCAAATGGATAGACATAGATAGCAAGACAGAGGGGTAGATAGATACATAGACAGACAGACAAACAGGTGAATAGATCAAGAGAGAGAGAGACGGATGGGGGTGTAGGGATGGGTGGGTGGCTGGATGTACAGACAGAGGTGCACGGGCGGCAGCCAGCCCAGGGCTGCCCTTGGAGGTATGGCTCACAGAATCCTGAGTATGGGTCATGGGGAGAAAGAGCCGGGGATGAGAGGGATGAACCAATGAGTGAAAAAACAAGTCAACAGTGGGAGAGAGGCAGGGCAAGGGGGTGGCCCCGGGGCAGGTGAGGGGCCAAGGGGAGCTAGGCAGGGTAGAGACAGGGGGTGACTGGGACTCCCAGCCCCTTGCAGTTGCCTTTCCCTAAGTGGGATTTTCAGAGCAATCCCCTGCCCCCCCCCAAATCAAGTCTCCTCCCTCCCAGCAGCAAGTCAGGCTCCTTCCTTAGGGGCCAGAGGGGAGGGGAACCCAGGTGTCCAGCTCCAGGCAGGGTGGGTGAGGGGAGGATCATGGATACTCCAGGAAGTGCAATGCAGCGCATGTCCATCGTAGAGGAGGGTAGCAGGCATTCCCCATGGCCCCCGGCGCATTCTGTTGCCCCAGCGACACCTCCTCTGGTCCTTTCTTCCTTCTTTCCTCCTTGGGTTGTTTTTTTGCATTAAAAAAAGGTGGGTCCGGAGTCCAGGTGGACACTGGGGACCCCTGGCCGGCTCCGCCCAGGCCGCTCCCGCCCCGTGGGGGCAATGGGGGGGGGTGGGTGGGTGAGGGTGGGTGCCGGGGGGGCACGGGGCGAACCATAGGTGCTGGGGGCAGGAGACAGGCTCAGTCCCGCAATGCTGTTCAGGCTCCGGGACTTCTCGTAACCTTTAAGGGGAGGGAGAGAAAGAAGAGTTAATAGGAGGGGGGGATATACCCATGGGGGCAGCTGTGGACCCATGCCCCCCAACCCATGGGAGCCCCCCATCACTGGGCAACCACTTTCCCACAGCTCCAGCCACACTCCCCAAATTCCCTTGTGCCAGTGGCCATCAGTGGGGTGGGAGAAATGGGGGTGGGAGTCAGGTTGGAGGGGTTAGTAGGGGAAGAGGGTGCTGGAAGGGGGATCTCTCTGTCCCTTGGTCTGCTTCCCCCCTGCAAGGCAGACGTATCTCTGCTTTGCAGGTTGGGGTGCCCATTATCCCAGGTCCCCAGTGGAGGGGGATCTGGGGCAAGGGACAGCGAGGCTATGGGAGAGGGTGGTGGCATGCAAGTGGGGCAGGCACCATGCAGGGTATGTAATCAGGCAGTACAGGAAAAGACTGGGGAGAGAAGAATCTAGGAGTGCGGGCCCTGCCATGCCCCTGCTCTCATCCATGAGACTGCCTTCCACACCCAGAGCTGGGGTAGGATCCAGGAGCCCAGTTGCCCAACCCCTACCCAACCCTTTCCTTTCCAGAGCTGGGATAGAACCCAAGCGTCCTAGCTCCCTGCTCCCCACCCCTGCAACAGCCCCCTGTAAAGCCCCTGGCCTGGAGGTGGCAGGCCCCTGGCACTCCCCATGGCTGGGAAAGCCAAGCTCCATGCCGCAGTCTGGGAGCAGGTTGGAGGGGGCAGAAACAAGACTCATGCATCAGAGTGGCATAAGGAGGGCACCGGGGGAGGCATCTCTAGCTGTGCCCACAGTTGGATTTGCCTGTGAGGCAGTGTGCAAATGTGTTTGCACACGTGTCATAAAGTGGCGCACAGCACACATGTGGTGGCTGGTTCTATCATGAGTGTTCCTCAGGGCCCGTGTGTAGTACACAAGGGTACATTCCCCTGGGCCAGCCTGCACACACATGCATGTGCTGGCAGGGTGCCCACATGTGCACCTGTCCCTGTTTGTGGGCAAGCACAGGATCCAGTGGGCACAACACACGTGCTGCCCACTGGACATGTCACCTGTGTACACTTCCTGGAGCATGCCCCCTCTCACAGTACATTCAGTGTAGTCATGGCATGTGCTAGCTCACACCTGCTCTCTGTGGATCCAGTGCCAGTCCACACCTGGGCAGTGGGTGTGGTGCATGGGCAGCTTGTGCCACATGTGTTAGCAGGGCATCACACTAAACCTGGCCCAGTCTCTCCCCCAGGGTGCCATAGGGCAGGGCTGATGCCAGGGGCTTCCTCTCCAGCTCAGACCTGACTCAAGGGACCCTCCTCCAGGAATCCCTTCCCCAGGTTCAAACTCCCCTGCACTTCCTGTCCCAAATTCTGGGCTTCAGCAGCCCTCACACACTCACCCCAGAGGTAGCTGCATCTCAGCACCAGGTGAGATCTATCTATAAGCAGACAACAGACCTGTCCCCACCCCAGAGGCAGCTGCATCTGGATGCTGGGTGAGGGGGTGGTCTCTATATAAACAGACCCCTGACTTGTTCCACCCCAGAGGCAGCTGCATCTTAGCACCCAGGAGAAGGAACCCAGAAGGGCCCACTCTCATGTGCTATGTCCAGTGAGGAGAAACTGTGGTGGTGACCTGCGATGCCTTCCTGCTCTGTCCAGATGCCCCTACCCTCCCTGAGGGACCCCCTCCCCTCTCAGGAAAGGAATCACAGGGGCTAACCTGCCTCCAGGGGGTGCTGGATGTGACCGGCCCAGGGCAGCCTCAGGCAGTTATCAGCGCTGGGGACAGAAACACACACAGACACTGGGTCACGCCACACCCCACAGGACATGGTATGTGAGTGGCTGGCATGTGTGCGGCTGCTTGGCATGCCCACGACCTGGGAACACAATGGGGTGGCAGAGCTCACATGGGGCTTCTGTGCTTCGCTGGTGACCCTTTGGCATGTGTACCTACATGCGTGTGCACAAGCAAAGCTCCACCCTGCTGACCAAGGTGTGTGTGCAATGTGGCTGCCCTCTGCTTCCGTGCCAGTTCCATGTGCATGTCCAGGAGGAACTGCTTCTTTGGCACCAGTGAGTTTTTGGAGAAGGGGGTACATAGTCACCTTGCCTGCACATGTGTGCACATGGATACATTTGCATATACAGATGGAGGAGCAAGGTGCACCTCCCCCCACTGGGTTTACACACCCATGTGTGCACATGGATGAACATACATGTGCTAAGTGCAGGTGGAAGGCATGATCACTGCATGCACACACACATGCCCATGGACCTCAATTGCTTCCAGAGAAATCTACATATGCAAAGCACCCACTGGGCTGGCCCACCCACATAGGCACATTTACATGTGGATGCATGCATGTGCATGTGCAAAGAGGGAGCAGGAGGTGCTGTTGCACACGCACGTGCACATAGGGCTTTGCTGGCACAGGAAGAAACATCAAGAGAAATGGATATCAGATGTGTACAAGTATGTGTGCACCGGCATGCACACACTCTCAGTGCCAGCAGGGATGCCCTGTCTTTGCACATGTAGGTCTGTGCAAAACCTTGTCCCCCGCCACCCAGATAACCCTGAGGTTCCTGGCTGGTTCCAAGGGGGAAGCACTGTGTCCTGGGAGATGGGTTTGGGGGTGGGGAGCAAAGAAGGGGGTGGGGACTGTTGGCACAGGCACCAATACTGACCTGGTCTAGATGGTGGCAGCTGCTGAGGGTCCCGGTGAGGGGGGGAAGGGATGGGGAGGGATGTGGGGGCAGGGAGGAGGGAGGGGTCTTACGTACCTGGTTGCTGTGGTCTGGGCATTACGGGGGGCACTGGGTGAACCCTACAAGACGTATGAAATGGGGCATTAACGGGGCTCAAATAGCAGGGCGGCCCTGCCCAGGTGAATACGAGGGGAGCCTTGTGAGGGACCCCCACCCCCAAACTTCCCTGCCTTTCCCCCTCTCCCCAGGAGAGGGTGGGAGCTTAATCCAGCTGTGCCCTGGTTGTGGGGGTCAGCCCCCCCATCCCACCACAAGCAGTGGGGAGAGCCCCTGTGTCCCTTGTATTATCCTGGTCTTCTCCGGTACTGCAGGGTCCCCACTTCAGCCCCCCAAGTGCCTGAGAGGCCTTTGGGGGAAGCCCCCTGCCCTCCCAGTGCAGGGACCCCGTCGTATTCACCAGCTGGGCCCAGGCCCCGTATTTGTCACAAGATGGAGCCAGGACTGAGCCAAAGCTGCAGGCAGTGCAGAAAGGGGCAGGGGCCCCATGATAAGGGGGAGGACAGTGTTGCAGGATGGGATTTGCAGGATGGAAGGGATGGGGCTAAGTGAGGGGCAGGACCTGAGAGGGCAGTGTCCCAGGCGAGTGGGTGGGATTTGAGTGAAGGAAGGTGGGGTTCTAGGTGTGGGGTGGAGCCTGAGGAAAAGGGTCCCAGGGGAGGGGCAGGGCTTCTGAGATTGAGGGGTGGAGCCTGAGGGATTGACCCCAGGTTAGGGGCAGAGCTTGTATCCCAGATTGGTGAGGTCAAAGGGCACCTTTAAAAGGCCAGTGTCAAGAACCCAGGAGTCCTGACTGCCATTCTACTCCCCTGCTCCCTGACTGCTCTAAACCACTCTCCCCCCATCTCCTTCCAGAGCTGGGGCAGAACCCAGGTCCCTCCTTCCTCCCCGCACACACTCAGACTTGTCCCCAACCCATTAGACCCCAGACCCAGAATAGAGCCCAGGTGTCCTCACACCAGCCAGGCCCAATTTTTATTTATGATCAGGTGCAGAATGTGGGTTGGGGGAAGGTGGGTGTCTTGTGGGGTGGTGGGGGGCAGTGGGGTTGGGGGGGCAGAGGGATGATGGGGCTGAGATGACAGGTGGGGGATGGAGCTGATGGGGTTGCAGTGCAGGGGGATGGGGGCACAGGAGGGTGGAGTGAGGGGTGAGTGCCAGGCAGGGGAGGGGGCGCAGTGGGGGGCTACTCACCCTGTCCCAGCGCGCTCTGGTCCTAGGGCCGGGTCCAGGAGGCAGCGCTGGCGCAGAGGTCATGCAGGCACCGGGGGGGCGGCGTCCATGGGTGGCGAGCGGAGCGCGGCTGGGGGGGGCCCGGGCGGGGTGGGAGGAGGGTATGGGGGGGGGCGAGGGGCATGGATGGAAATGGGAGGGAGATAAACAGACGCTGCGTGAGGAGGAAGCGATGATGGTGGGAGGGGGAGGGACCTACAGTGCAATGCACCCCGCCCTGGCCTTGGCCCTGGCCCTGGCCCTGGCCCTGCGTTGCCCCTGTCCTGGGACCCCCACTACCCTGTCCTCATGGCCCCTGCACTGTGACCCCATTGCTCCCACCCTACTGCACCCGCACTGTGACCCCAGTCCTCACTACCCCTATGGCATCGCTCCACTTCCCCTGGGCTGTGACCCCTATCCTCATTGCCCCTGCACTGCATCCCCATCCTTGCTGCCCCTGCACTGAAATCCTGCTGCCCCTGTACTATGATCCCATTGCCCCTGCACTGTGATCCCACTGCCCTGTCTTCACTGCACTGTGACCTCTACCCCCACTACCCATGCACTGCAACCCTTGCCCCCACTGCCCCTGCATTGTGACTCCACTGTCCTGTACTATGACCCCATTGCCCCACCCTCAGTACCCCTGAACTGTGACCCCTGCCCCACTGCCCTTGCACTGTGACCCCAGTCATCACTGCCCCTGCATTGCAATCCTACTGCCCTGTGCTTTGGCTCCCATCCTCACTGCCCCTGCACTGCAAGTCCCCTGCCCTGCATTATGTGCTATAACCTCACCCCACTGGCCTGACCTCAACTGACTCCACTGTTCCCCTGCCCAGTTCCACCCTTTCCTGTGACCTCACTGCACCCTCCCACACAATGCACCATTTACTGTAGTGTTCACTGCAACCCCCCCACACTTTCACTGCACCCCCCAGCCCTTCACTGCAACCCCTCACTGCCCCCTGGTCCCCATTACTGCCTATGACTCACCTTTGACCTGGCCTTCGGCAGGGAAGGGAAGACAACAGTGGGGGAAGGGGGCTTCACACGCCCCAGTATCCATGCTGCGCCACACCCCCCCCCAGCTGTCCTGGGCATTGCTGGAGCAGGGACATCCCCAAAGAAACAAGCCTCACCTGACCCCGCCCCCCCATCAGCCCCGCAAGCCCCTACCTGAGATCTGGAAGGAAAGACCAGCAGGCCCCTTCCCAGCTCCACCCACCTACCACTGCTCCCCAGCTCAGTCAGGATGGTCCCCTCTGCTGCTCCCAGCAGCTGTGATTGTGTGGGGGGGGTGGGATATGGGGGGGATCAGGCACAAGGAAGTCTCCAGTGGTCCAGCCATGCTGCCTAGGGGAGGTGGGGGGAGGGAGGGGGAGCTACAAGCTGTGGGGCAGTCCTGGGGACTGGATGGGATGGGAGAGAGGTCGGGGGGCATGGAGGAGGGGGGTTCAGTGTTGTTGGAGGACTGCTACTTGGCAGTACTCTCCATCTGGGCTGAGGGGCTAGGGCAGTGGGGAGTCGGTCTTGAATCTAAGGGGCATCTGTCATGGGGAACTTCTACCACCAGCTGCTGGGCAGAGATATTCGGCGGGGAGCAGGTGGCTGTGTGGCTGGAGCTGTGGGGGTTGGGGCTGGCTGGAGGGTGTGGGGGGGAGGCTCCAGGGGACCCAGGGGACCTGACCCCTTTGCAAATGGGGTGTGTGTGAGGGGGCTGCTGGGGAGGTCAGGAGTGGCTGGGGCATGGGGAAGGATGGAAGGGCCAGGGTGTGGCTGTGGGGATGGATAGAGTGGCAGAGGAAGGTGGGTGCCTCTGTGGATGGGGTGGAGGGTTATGCTGTGGGGAGCAGGGGCAGGGACCTTTCTGTGTGTGGGGGCAAGCTGGGGGGCAATGATGGGTGGGGGCAGGTATCTTTGCCAATGTGGTGGATGGGGCCATGGCAGGCGGTGGCGTGTGCAGCTCGGGGATGGGGTGGGCTGTGGCAGCATGGGTGGGGCTGGTGTGGACAGCATGGGTACCTTTGCGGATGTGCCCGTCAGGCGCAGGGCCGTACTCGGCGGCCGACAGCAGGAAGCAGGCACGGTCACGGTTGTAGCGCTCCCGGGCACCCGGCGTGACAGGCGACTTCTCCTCTGGCGATAGGGCCTGGTCAATGGTGGGGCAGTCCTCGTTGGCCAGTGCCGCATTTGCTGCATCCCCATTCTGCTTTGAGTCTGCTGGGTGCCAGGGGCAGAGGGAAGAGAGAGAGAGAGAGAGAGAGAGAGAGAGAGGCTTTCACAGTGAGGAGCCAGGCATCCAGGCCCCCAGCGCCCTGTGTCAGGCCACTAGCCCCCATGCCCCTGCCACAGTGGAGATAGAACCCAGGTGTCTTGTTTCCCTCCCCCTCCCCCCCTCAGTCCCCCCAAAGCACACAAACACACATGCATGCATGCAGACACATGTATACGCACACACACATACACGCACATTAATCCACTAAACTCTACATCCTTGCCACAGCTGAGCTAGAACCTAGGTGTCCAGGCTCCCCCCACCCAGCCACTAAACCTCACTCCCCTGCTAAAACTGAGATACAACCTAGGCATCTGGCCTTCCAGCCCCTTCAGCCCCCCATGCCCTTTACTCTGACCCACTAGAAATCAATCGCCTCTTGGCACTGGGAGAGAACCCAGGTGTCCCAGCTCCCAACTACATCTTCTCCCGATGCTAAGTCACAGCACACACAAAATATGGCCTCACAACAGGTGCTCTCATCCCTGCTCCTACATAGCTACACAATGCAACACAGTGCCCTTGCACCTCCAGGGCTGCCCAGCAGCCCAGCCTCACACCCACACAGGAGGCTACACAACTTTGCTCCCCATTACATAACCACACAACCAGCACCTCCCACAGGGCAGCCAGAACCCAGGTGTATGGGCACCTAGTGCCCCTGAGCATACACAGCTACAGCTCCCCCCCAACACACATACACATCCACAGAACTCTGAACCATAATCCAGCTTCGCTGCCCCCAATAGCTACACACAGCCTCACATACACAGCTACACAACTGCCCTGTCCTGCCACATACACACAGCTATACAACCGCATAGCACTTCTCTGCCATATGCATGTAGGTAGACAAACACACAGGCCTGCGGTGTGACACACACACACACACATCTGCATAACAACTCTGCTCTGCACTGCCTCATATACACAGCTGCACAACTGCCCTGCCCTGCCACACACACACACATACACAATTACATTGTCACACACACACATAGCTACCCAACCACACTGCCCTGCTAAACACACAACTACACAACTGTGCTGCCTTGCACTACCACTCAACTGCCCTATCCTGCCATGCACACACAGCTACACAATGTACTGCCTGGCCTACCCCACCCAGACAGCTAGACAACTGCACTGCTCAGCACTGTTACACGCGCACACACACACACACACACACACACACAGTTGCACAGCCACACATCACTTCCCTGCTGTCCACACACAGCTACACAACTGTACAGCCCTGCACTGCCCCACATGCATGCACTGCCTGGACTGCCCTGCTACACACACAATTACACAACTGTGCTGCCCTGTCCTGCCATACACACACATCCCTACACAAATGCAGTGCCCTGCTGTACCCCCCACACACAACCACACAACTGCCCTGTCCTGCCATCCACACATAGAGCTACATAACCATACTGCCCTACCCTGCCCCCACACAGCTACACAACTGCATAGCCCTGCAGTATCACACACAGCTATAACACTTAATTACCCTGCCCCCCGCCCCCCATACACGCAGCTACATAACTGCCCGGCACTTTCCTGCATTGTCTTTCACACACAACTACACTGCCCTGCCACATGCAGACACAGCTACACAACTACCCTGCACTGTCACACGGACACACACACACTAACAGCTACACAACAGCACTGCCCTGCAACCACAAAGCTGCTCATGCCTGAAGGACATAGCTGCACAATTATGTGTCCCTGCGCAATTCCCACACGCAGCCTGGCCCCCACCTTGAGCTACACAACTGCACAGCCCTGGACCCGCAAAGGGTAACGCAGCTACACCACTGCATTGCTGCGCACCCCCACGGCTGCACAACCCATGAAACGCTGCACCCTGGCACCGCGTTACACCTGTACAACAGGCCCTGCAGGCGCACAAGCACACACTGCTACACAAACCCATGGGCATAGTGCCCTGTGCTACACAACCCTCCTCCCTACACAACCACCACAGCTTGCACAATCCCCACCTTCCCACCCCAAGCACTGACATGTCCAGGTCTGTGGGTGATGGGAATAACATAACATTGCACAGCCTCCCATAGCAACATCTGGCCGGTGCCCCTCACTTCTGACCTGCAGCCCCCCATCCCCTCAGTCCTGCCAGTGCCCCTCACTCCTGCCCCACAGCTGCCTTTGCCCTCCCCCAGTGCCCCTCACTCCTGCCCCACAGCCTCTCTCCTATCACTGGGGCTCTGAGGCATCAGCTGGTGGATTCCTGCCCTGGGCCCAGCTCCCCCTCCCCCCACCAGGGCTCAGTGGGGGATGAGGGACCACCCCATGTACCCCCAGGGTCAGGCTGTCCTGTGGGGCTCTGGAAACTCCCCTTTCCCCATCACAGCAGGACTAGTGGGTCCTGCTGAGGTCCCAAATCTGCCTAATCTAGTGGGTTAGAGCAAGGGACTGGGGGCCAGGATGCCTGGGTTCTTTCCCAGCTCTGGAAAGGGAGTGGGGTCAGTGGGTTGGGGAGGGGAAGCTGGGAGCCAGGACTCCTGTGTTCCCTCTCAACTCTGGGGAAGGATGGGGGTGTGAGGGGTGTGGTATCAGGACTCCTGGGTTCTTCCAGGCTCTTTTGAGGTCTCAGAATGATTCTCTCCACTGGCTTCCCCCCACGTAGGTGGGGAGAAGGGGGCTGAGCTATGGGGAGGGACACTCTGGTGGTCTGAGATTTCCAGGGCGTGAAGGCACCATGGGCACAACAGAACCCCAGGCTGTGGGGGTGGCGGGGTTCAGATGCCCAGGGCTGGTGGAAGGTGGGGAGCCTCATGAAGCTAAGTGAGGTGAGAGCCTTGGGGCTGAGAGTCTGGGTTGGCAGCTGCTCAGGGCAGGAGAAGGCTGGTCAGAGCCTCTTGGCTGGGCTGGGAGCTCTGTACTGTGTTGATGGAGCTGAGCAGGGTGGTTGGGTTGGGGTCTCACAGTGGGGCTGGCAACAGACTGAGACCCACTGGCTGGCTCGGGGCATGGAGTAGGTGCACTAGGGGCTGGGGGAGGAGGTGGGGGCCCTACCTGCCCGGTTGATTTCGATGATCTCCTCCTGGGCCAGGGGGCAAGCATCACCCTGGGTGCTACGATGGGGGCTGGGGGCGGCATCAGGCTTGCAGTAGTTGGGGGAGCCAGGCTGGGGGGCACGTGGGATATGTTTGTTCTTCTTCTTTGGTAGCTTCTGCTTGGCCATGGCAAGGGAGTAGTACATGCCAAAGTTGTTGACAATCACAGGCACGGGCATGGCAATAGTGAGCACCCCAGCCAGGGCACACAGTGCCCCAACCAGCATTCCCGACCATGTCATGGGGTACATGTCGCCATAGCCCAGTGTGGTCATGGTGACCACGGCCCACCAGAAACCGATGGGGATGTTTTTGAAGTAGGTGTGCTTGCTGCCCGTGATGTCGTCAGGGTCGGCTCCAATGCGTTCAGCATAGTAGATCATGGTGGCAAAGATGAGGACCCCCAAGGCCAGGAAGATGATGAGAAGCAGGAACTCATTGGTGCTGGCCCGCAGCGTGTGGCCCAGCACCCGGAGACCCACGAAGTGGCGGGTCAGCTTGAAGATGCGGAGAATACGGACAAAACGCACAACGCGGAGGAAACCCAGAACATCCTTGGCTGCTTTGGAGGACAGGCCACTGAGCCCTACCTCCAGGTAGAAGGGCAGGATGGCCACAAAGTCAATGATGTTGAGGCTGCTCTTGACAAACTCTAGCTTGTCTGGGCAGAAGCTAATTCTCATGAGGAACTCAAAGGTGAACCACACCACGCACATGCCCTCCACGTAGGTGAGGAAGGGCTCTGTCTCCACCTCCACGTCGACCTGTGTGTCTGTCCCGTTAGCCAACACAACCGTCTCCGTCTTGTTGATGATGCGGTTGAAGGCCTCGTGGGTCTCCAGGCAGAACGTGGTGATGGAGATGAGGATGAAGAAGAGCGAGGCAAAGGCCACGTACTGGAGGGTGCCGGGTGGTGGGTGGGTGGTTGTGGGAGGAGAATGTCATGTGTGGGGATGGTGGGACATGGAATGGGGGGGCACATAGACGGTGCAGGGGGAGAGACACAGAGAGAATCATTAGAGAGGGCCCCAGTTGGGAAATCTCAGCCCTGCCCTAGAAGTGGGAAACCCCCTCACCCGGACAAAAAGCCCCTGCCTAATTGCCACCCACTGCCCAAGCCATTGCCCCCTGTGCCCTGGGTACCCTCAGATCAGCACCACTGGCCCCTAGAGACAAAAAGAACCCAGGTGTCTGGGCTCTACCAGTCCCCTCAATCCCATCTGGCATCCAGAGGTCACTGTGGGCAGGGGTGTTGGCACCCATGTGTGTGGGGGCAGGGTGGGAAGGGAGAGAAGGGGGTGGTAACACACCACTGGAACTTCTTTTGACTTTGGACTTGAAGGAGGGGTGTTGGGGTTGGCTCAGGATCAGGCTGTTGGTGATGCGGAGACAGGGGAAGCCAGAGTAGCAGAGTAGGGGACTGTACACAAGCGTTGCACACACATATGCAAATATCCTCTGCAGCAGTGTGTGTGTATACACACATATACACATACATACACACACAGAGCCTGCAAGTGAACGTATGTGCATGCATACACACACACACTCTGCAAGAGAGCACAGACACAGATATGACCCCTGCAAATGCACACATGCACACACTTAGACACACAACCTTTGTAAAAATGTGTGCATACACACACGCAACCTTTGCAATGGTGGGCACACACACATCACCCCTGTAAGTGTACATCCACACACAAATGCAACCTGTACAAGAGCACACACACAAAACCCCTGAAAGTGTGGATACACACAAAATTTTTGCAAGAAGGGGCACACACACACCACTCCTGTGTGTGCGTGCACACACATGCAACCTCTGCAAGAGCACACATAAACACACACACACACACATATACCTTTACAAGAGTGTGCACACCCCCTGTGAGTGCACACACGCATGCAAACACACACACACACACAACCTCTACAAGTGTATACCCATATACTTGCACACACACACAAAACCCCCTGCAAGCATGCATGCACACCGCACACATGGTTCCCTCACACACACTCATATAACACCCCCATAAGTGTGTATACAGAGCCCTACATACCCCGAGAGAGCCTGGGTGCACACGCAGCCCCTCCACATGTGCACATGTACACACACACATACAATCCCCTGCAGGTGTACATGCATGCTGCCCACCCCTGCCCCCCTCCCCATGCAGTCAGGTGTACACACACTGCACCCTGGCCTGGCCAGCTTGGCCCCTCCTCCCTTGCACAGATCCTGTCCCGTCAGCACTTTCCTGCACAGGCACAGATTGGGGTTGCTGCGGCCTCCGGCGCAGTGCGGTGCTGGGAGGGGTGGGGGGTGGGAAGGCACTGCAGGGACACAGGGGAGTAGCGGGGGCAGAGGGGAGGGAGGGATGTGGAAAGGATACTCAGCCAGGGCCGGACAGATGGCCGGACAGATGGATAGAGGGCTAAATACTTCTGCGTTAAGGCAGTCCTGACCCACAGCCCCCCTCATCACTTCTGGGGGCCTGGGATTACTGGAAGGGGGGCATCACTGGGGCAGGTTGCTGTGAAGGGGGTAAAGCCCCCCCCACCAATATAATTCCCAGTGTGGAGGAGGTGGGAAAGGGGCAGCGACCCCAGAGACCCCAGCACAGAATACCAGTAACAAAATGCCCTCCCCACAAAATCAGTACAAACAGCCCCGCTCCATTCAGGAGCTGAGAGGCCAAGTCAGACCACAGAGAACCCAGGAGTCTGGGCTCCTACTGTCTCCCACCATCCTCACAGCCCCCCCCCCAAGAGAACTCAAGCATCCTGGCTTCCAGCCCCCTTCCACCACCCCATCACCTTTGCGGTAACCCACTAGCCCCCCCTCCTCTTCCTGAGCTGGAAGAGAACCTGGGCGTCCTGGCTCCAGGGCTAGTGGAGGAGGGGGGAGGGGTCCAGGGAGAGTGCGGGAGGGCAGAGCCTCCTGTAGCTGGGTCACCCGCAACCAGGTTGCATTGCTGGCAGCAGCAAGAGACTGTGTCCTGCAGCTGGTCAGGGACAAACAGGCCTTCCAGGCAGGGTATGGAGACAATGTGGGGGGCCCGGATGCCTGGGTTCCCCCCCCGAACCAGGGCCTAAGGCTCCAGGGCATCTCCCTGCACCCACTGGGGATGAGCAGTTGAGTGGGTGCAGGGCACTGTGTGCCCCCTTGTGCCAGGGTGCCCCAGTCTGGATTCCAGGCTGGTGCTATGGCCTCTGCAGTGGGGTAGGATGTGTGTGTGTGCGCAGAAGACACTATGTGGATCAATACAGGGGAGGTAATGTAGGGAAACTGGGCACTGCAGGGGAGCAGTTACTGGGGCACTGGGCCACTGCAGTGGGTGCAGCCCTAGACAGGGGACAGGAGACTCCCCTCATCCCCAGTCTGGGGATACCTGTCACCTTAGTGACTGAGGGGGGGCGCTGGGGAGGGAGGAGCACTTTATCTGGGCAGGGGGGTACTTCAAGCAGAATCATGTCCCCAGTCTATGTATCCCCCCCAGCCCCCACTGCAGCCGTGTCCTGGTCCCCCCACCTCCGTCCTTTCCCAGCTGCCCCCTTTGCAACTTTAGCCTTCCTCCCTCTAAACCCCACTGCAGCCTCATCCTTCTAAGGCCAGCACTGCACCCCAGCATCCCAGCACCCCCACTTCATAGCTCCCCCTTCCCATATGCAGGCAGGCGTAGCAATGCAGTCCCCTGCAGAATGAGGATGTGCTGAAAGTGTGTGTGAGCATGTGCTTGCGCGCACACATGTGCCTGGATAATCAGCAGGTTGGGAAGGCACCTGGCAGGGCTTCTTGTCTGCACCTCCCCACCCTCCCCTTGCATGTATGTGTACATGTGTGTGCATATGGCAGAGCAAGAGTGATATCCCATGAAGTAAGAGCCACTCATTTCATGTCTTCACCAAGCCCGTGGAGGACCAGGGGCCTCCTCATCAGGCACAGGGGAAGAAAGCTCACTAAAACATGGAGAAGGGCGTAAGATTTGTATTACCATGCCCTTGAGTGTCTGTATGTGGCTCTGGGGACAAATCTGTGTGTACACAACTATAACACTACATATATATTTAATATATACATGTATGGGTGATTATGCAGGTATGGTTATTGTATGTATTCAGTGTGGTTACACACTCCCACATGCACATATGTGTACATTATACATATGTATACATATACATTCACATACATATGAACTATACGTAATCTCTATGCATAAAGATGTCTGCAGAAATATACCTATCAATATAAATCTTTTTTTTAGGATATAGTTGTGGGCTTATGCAGAAGAAATAAACACAAGTCTCTATACCAGTGTGTCTATTATGCATAACTATAGCTATAAATACTAGAAACATATGCCCAGATAAATGTGTGTAGGAATACATGCAAGTATAGGGAAAATCATATTTTAAGCATATACATGTATTACACACACATATATAGGTAGAAAATGTTCTTTGGGTAAATGCAATATCTTTTATTAAACCAACTCAACTAAAAGATATCAGATTTACCTAAAGAAGATTGTCCACCTATGTCCTTAGACCATCACGGCTACAACCTATACCCCACGCACATATATATACATACACAAATATATATATGTATATATGTGTGTGTGTATATATATATATATATATATATATATATATATATATATATATGTGTGTGTGTGTGTGTGTGTGTGTGTGTCTATGTATATGTATATATGTATAAAGCATATAAGTAGCTGTGTAAATTGTGTGTATAGCGTATAGTGTAAATATAGTAAACTATAGTGTGTAAATATTGCAGCTATATGTATATGTGTGCACACACATTCACACATATATGCTTGTGTATATGTAAACACATCTGTATATTAGAACAATCTATATAAACATACACATAGAAATATGCACATGCACTGAAGGTAGAAATATGTGTGTATGTATCTGCATATACATTTTACATATGTGTACAGATATTACACACCTATATCTGTAGAGGAATTGCTTAGTAGGATAGCAAACAGATACACCCTTGCTTATGTTCATAAATGCTTATACACACAAATATATAAATAGAAATAAATGCGTGTGCATGTGTATAGCAGGAATACTATACATTTATTACATGTACATCTGCATGTACATACTTATGAAAACAATGTACACATGGAAAAACACATATAGCTAGAGATACAAGACTTAAGCCATATCTATATGTGTGTTCACGTGTATATTACATATAGTCATATCTAGACTAATACTATTATATACATCTATATGAACCAGGCAATTATGTATTATCACCTTTATACCTTTACATTGTAATATCATTATTCAATATTTTTTTAAAATCCACAGATGTTTGTATAGGACACACAAGTGTGTGTGTAGATAAGTACGTGTGTGAATGTGGGACTGTACCAAAGTGTGTGTCCTTGGTAGGAATGAGCTCTGTGTGTGTGTGTGTGTGTGTGTGTGTGTGTGTGTGTTTAAACCTGTGTGTCCAGGTCTGTAGGTAGATATTGGAAAGGGAGATAGAAAAAGGTATAGCAATATGGGCAGGAGCATTTCCCGTTTGTGTGAATATTTGCCTGCTCAAACCCCAGGGTGTTGTGGGGGTGGTTCTCAAGGAGCTTATTGGGCAGTTATGTACTAGAAACAGAAACATGTATGCATGGGCATGAGCACACACATGGGGGCACATATGTGCTCACTCTGTATGTGGGCATAAAAGTGGCTGGATGCCTGGGAGCTTCTGATATTTAACAGCTGAGTCCAAGGGCATCACAATAGAGGTATCCTGTAACTCGCAGTCAGTCCAGCCACCCCCTGCAGCCAGCCATACACCCCCGCATCCACCCACTTCAGCCAGCTACACACCCCTGCACTCCTATACCCCCTCCAACTAACCCCACAATCCTGTACCCCCATACCCCTCCAGCCAACCATACATCCCTGCATCCTTCAGCCAGGCACACACTGATACCCAGCCCCCCTCCCACACATGCTCCCACACTGGCACTGCCCTCCTTTCCCAGTCACTACCAGTGCAGTGAGAGGCTACTCTCAAGTCCAGCTGGGTGCCCCAGGGAACCACTGATTTGGGGTGGGGGGGACCCTCCTGCTCCCGGGCTCAACCAGCAGCTCCCAGGTGAGGGGAGGGGAGAAGGCTGGGAAGAATTCAGGGGACGCAGGGGCAGGGGCCAGGCCAGGCCAGGCTGGGATGCGGGAGAGGGTCTGGGGTGTGGGGTGGTGGTGGCAGGACCACGGCAGACTGCAGTGCGGTTCCCCCCTCCCCCGACCTGCTCAGCTCTGCTGCGGTACTGTCCAGCCTGGAGCTACCTGTCCTCTGAGCCCCTCTGAGCCCTGGGGGTCGGGGGCGTGGGGGACCTGGGCAGGGTGGGGAGGTCCCTGGTCCTGTCCTGCCACTACCCCCCCGGGTGCCCCCTACAGACCTTGCTCCCCCGTGCAGATACCAGCCCAATCCCCATGACAGGGATATCCAGGTCCCCCTGCCTGTGTCTCCCCCCTCCCCAGCTCATGTCCTCCCGTGCCCCTGTATCCCCTCCCTCGCTGGCGGTAACCTTTCCTGCCACCCCTTGCACATGCAGCCCTTGCAGTTTGCATGGATCTTTCCTTGCCCCCCCACCCGCAGCCTGATGCCCCAGTGCTGGCCTGGCACCAGCCCCAAGCTTCTCCCACTGCCCCTCAGCCCATTCCCTCTTACACGCTCGGGCTGACCTTGCAGCCCCTGACCTTGCACCAGCCCTGTGCACGCTCACCTTGCACCATTCGAGTGCGATCCATGCAGGGGAGGGGGGAGTTCTCTGCCCTGCTTGGTCTGAGCACCCACCTTCTCCTGCCAGACCCCCTTTCCCTCTCCTATCTGATCCCCCCCCCCAACCTCTGCCCGGTGCTCCCTCCTGCTCTGCCTAGGGCCCCCTTGTTTCTACCCTGTGCAAGGGTCTTGCTGCCCCCACCTTCTTCCTAGCCCATTTCTCCTTTTTTTCCTCCTCAGGTTCCCCCCATTTCTAGTCTCCCCATTTGAGGCTCAGTCCCACTCTGCCTGCTGCTCTATATACCTTCGCCCCTCCACCCCTCCACCCTCGGACTCTACCAGGACCCGGTGGCTGGTGCTGGTCCCCCAACCCCCACATTCCTCCCCACCCCCCATATGGTGCCCGGTGCTGGTCACTCAGCACCCCAATCTCCCCCTCCCCTCACTCCCGCTGCCTGGCACTGCACCCCCAGTGCCTCCCGATCTCCCCCCTGCCCCTCGTGTCTGGTGCTGCGCCCCCAATCCTTCTTCCTTCCTGTCCTCTCCAGTGTCTGCTGCTGCACCCCCAGTGCCCCCAATCTCCTCCCCGGTGCACAGCACTGCCCCCCAGGTGCTCCCTGATGCTGACCCCTCCCCTCATGCCCTGCACTGATCACTGAACCCAAAATCTCTCTCCATCGGTCCCCGGGGCTGCACCTCCAATGTCCCCTGATCCCCCCCTCTCCCTGGTACCCAGCACTGCTCACTCAGCCCCCAATCTTTCCTCCCTGGTGTCTGGTGCTGCACCCCTGATTCCCCCCCCCTTCTGATCTCCTCTTCCCCCTTCTATCCCCAATGCCTGGCACTGCCGCCCCCCCCCCCAATCATTCCCCCCGGATCTCCCCTCCCTATCTCCTCTCCCTCGTGCCAGCGCTACACCTCCAGTGCCCCCATGCCCCCGGTCTCTCTGGTGTCCTCTGGGGTAGTGGCCCCTCTGATCTCCTCTTCCTGGTGCCCGGCACTGCACATGGCACCCCCCCTTCCCCTCTCCACCCCCCTCCTCCTCTTCACCCTGGTGCTCAGCACTAATCATCTGCCCTGCGCTGCACCCCCAATACCCCCTGTTCCCCCCATGCTTCCCAGTGGCCCGCGCTTCTCACTCAGGCCCCTGATATTCCTCCCCAGCGGTCGACACTGGTCACAGCCCCTGTATCATCCTTCCTGGTGCTCAGCGTTGGTCACTCAGCCCCACATTTCCCCTCATTGGTGCTTGGCGCTGCACCCCTGATACCCCCCATACTCATCTCTCCCCTTACCCTGCTCTCCCCAGTGCTACTCACTTAGGCCTCCCATCTCCCTCCCTGGTGCTTGGCACTGGTTACAGCCCTCCCCCCCCCCCCCCAATCTCTCCCCTCTGGTGCCCGGTGCTCCACCCTGCATGCCCTCCTCCCTCCCCAGTGCCTGGCGCTGCATCCCCAGCACCCCTTCCTCTGTCCTGATCTCCCCCCACGCCCCCGCTTTCCCCGGTGCCCTCTGGGGCAGTGGCCCCTCTGATCTCCTCTCCCTGGTGCTCAGCACTGCACACCGGACTCCTCACTTCCCTTCCCTCCCCTCCCCCCCCCCTTCACCCTTGTGTTTGGCACTAGTCATTCAGCCCCATATTTCCCCCCATTGGTGTTCGGCACTGCACCCCCAATCCTTCCTCCCCTCCTCTCCTGGGTGCCCGTCACTACACCCCTGTATCCCTCCCTCCATCCTGATCCCTTTCTGCTGCTCTTCCCGGTGCCCTCTGGGGCAGTGGCCCCTCTGATTTGTCCTCTGTGCCTGGCACTGCATCCTCCATCTACCCCTCCTCTCCCTCCTGATCTCTCCCCCCACCCCCTCCTCTTCTCCCCAGTGCTCAGCCCTGGCTACTCAGCCCCCCATTTCCCCCCATCGGTGCCTAGTGCTGCACCCTCTACCAATCCCCCCCCCGCCTGCCCCCCCCCACTCTCCCCAGTGCCCAGAGCTGGTTCCAGCCTCTGGATCATCCTCCCTGGTGCTCAGCGTGGGTCAAAGCCCCCCATTTCCCCTCAACGGTGCCCAGCGCTGCACCCCTGACCAATGCCCCCATCCCCTCCTCCTCTCCCGGGTGCCTGGGACTGTAGCCCCCAGTACTCCTCCCTCCATCCTGATCTCTCCTCTCCCAGTGCCTGGCGCTTCACTCCTAGTATCTTGATCTCCCTCCTCGCTCTCCCCAGTGCCCGGCACGGGTCATAGCCCCCGGATCATCCTCCCAGGTGCTTGGCACTGGTCACTCAGCCTCCCATTTCCCCCCCTACTGGTGTCCGGCACTGCACACCTGACCTCCCCACCCCATCCCTCTCCACGGTGCCTGGCGCTGCACCCCCAGTATCCTGACCTCTCCTCTGCTCTCCGCGGCGCCCGGCGCTGCACCCTGGACCCACCTCCCCGCCCTCCCAGTGCCCGGCGCCGCTGGCTCGCTCACCCTGGCCATCTTGGATGAGTAGGGGTCCTCGAAGAGCGCCCACACCTTGGGCTGCCAGCGGCGCCACCAGCCCAGCTTACGCCCGTCCTCCTGCAGGCAGAGCCGCTTGAGGTCGGCCGCCTCGTCGTCGTCGCCGCCGCCGCCGTTGCCGCTCGCGCCGTCGGGGGTCTCGAAGGAGTCAAGCGCCTCCTCGGCGTCGCGGTGCTGCCGGTAGTTCATCCAGCAGCAGGCCTCCACGTCCGTCTCGTCGATGCCCCAGAAGGCGAGCTCCTCCTCGAAGAGCGGCCCGCACACGTCGGCGGGGCAGTGCAGCTTGCCCGTGCGGTAATAGTTGAGCACGTAGGCGAAGACCCCCGGGTGCCGGTCGAAGAAGAACTCGTCGGCTTTGGGGTCGTAGTCGAAGTTGCTGCAGGCGTCGGGCTCGGCCAGCCAGGCCAGGCGGGTGCCGGGCAGGGTCTGCAGGGTACTGCGGTAGGTCTCATGCCGCACGCCGCCCACGTTGATCACGATCCGCTCCGCGTCCTCCTGCCGCCCCATGGCCCCCCCCGGGCATGACTTGGACGGCGCCTGGCTGGCCGACTTGCGCCCGCGGAAGGAGGACACGCACACTGAGCTGAGCATCGGGGAGGGGGGCGGGGGGTTGCGGCCGGGGGGGGGGCCGCTGCTGCTGCCCGCGGCCGGCCGAGGGGAGGCAGGGCGGGGGGCGGGGCCGGCCCCCCCCCCAACGCCGCCGCCGCCACTGCCTAGGGGAGGGAGGGGGGGGAGGCGGGGAGGGGAAGGCTGGGGCGGGCGGGGGGAGGCGTCAAATCGTAGCGAGCCCTGGGGGAGACGTCATCAAGGAGAAAGGAGGGGGGGGATGCGGGAGGTGAGGGGGGAAAGGGAGATGGGTGCCCACCCCTGGTGGTGGGAGAGGGGAGAGAAAGGGGCGGGGGAGGCTGCGGGAGAGAGAGAGAGAGAGGGGGGGGGCAGGTCAGTGCGGACCGCCCCCTTCCCCCCGCCCCCCCAGCAGCCTGCAGGTCCTTGCTGGAGTGAGACCCGTTTGTTGGGGCTCAATCACCCCCTCCATCATCCCCCGTCTGCTCTATTGCAGCTCTTTACCGTTCCCCACCTCTGCTCCATTGCTCCCCTCCATCATTCCCCCCGTCTGCTCTATTGCTCCCCACTATCATCCCCCCTTTCAGCTCCATCGCTCCCTCCATCATCCCCCCCGTCTGCTCTATTGCTGCTCTTCACCCCGCGTCAGCTTCATCGCCCCCCTCCATCCCTCGTCTGCTCCATCGCTTCCCTCCATCATCCCCCCAATCTGTTTCACTGATCCCCGTCACCACCCCCCATCGGCTCCATCACCCCTTCCATCATCCCCTCTCCCTTTCACCACCCTCCCTCCAAGCCCCACATCCACCCCCCCCCCGTTACCCCCCAGCACTCGCATCCGCCATTCCTTCTTTGCCCCTTTCCCGCTCCCTTCATCCCTGCACTCCTCCTCCGGCCCTTCATGCTGTCTTTCTCTTTCCAGAGCTGGATCGATGACCCCCCAACACAGCCCCCTCCCAGCACTTCGTGCCCCCCCCACTCCTGCTTCCCTCCCCTGGGCCGGGGTCTGTGATGCCATGGAGTGGGGAGCGCTGTGCTGGGCCTGGGAGAGGGATTCTGAGCCGCTGTACCCCCCCGCTTTCTTGGGGTCTGGCTGGGGGGCAGCCTGATCTACCGCAGCACCCCCTTCCCCTTTGGCTCTGGCTCAGAGGGCTTTGCTGTGACCTTGTGGGGGGGGGGCGGGGGGAGTTCAGGCCAATCTACTTCCCCCGCAACTTCTGCTGCAACCCGGCTGCGGGTCCATCCCCCCCACCGCGTCCTTCCCAGGACTCTTGTGTAACTGCGACCCCCCCGCCAGGAGCTGGGAGCTGGGCTCCAGGACACGGATGGGACCCCCCCCCCGCCTTCCCATGCAGGGACCCCCGACCTGGGGCGAAATACCTTCCCCCAGGTAAGTGCTCCCCTCTGTCCAGGGGCAAAGTTCCCCCAGGTGCCCTCCCCCCCGACGCAGGCTCCCTCCCCTCTGGTACCCTCCTGGTGCAGGATCTGTTTCCTCCCCCAAGGTGCTCTCCCTGCAGGCGACCCCCCCTCCCCAGTGCAGGCTCCTCCCCACGTGACCCCCCTCTGCATCCTGGCCCCCCAGGTGCCCTCCCCCGGTGCAGGCTCCCTTCCACCCCGCAGGCTCTCTCCCCCTCAGGTGACCTCCCCTTGGTGCAGATTCCCCTCCTGTGACCCTCCCTGTGCCCCCCCCCCACAGTGCAGCCTCGCTCCCCCCCGCAAGGGGCTGCCCCAGTGCTGGGTCCCTTCCCTCCAAATCCCCCGCTGAGGGCTCCCCACCTCCAGGTGACCCTCTTGCTGCAGACCCCCATCTAGGCTCCCTCCGTCTTGTGGCCCCCCGGCAGCATCTCTCCCCCCAGGCACCCTCCTGCAGGCCCCTTTCCTATGCCCCATTGCAGCTTCCCGGCCTCCTAGGTCCCCACTTTGCAGCCTCCAGGGCGGGCTCCTTCTCCCCCCCCACCCCGTGACCCCCACTGCAGCCCCTCTCACTTCCACTGAGATTACCCCCGATACAGGTTCCTGCCCCCGCAGGTGCCCTTCCTGCAGGCTCCCTTCCCCCGTGACCTCCCCTAGTATAGACTCTTCCCCCCACATTGCCCCCCTGCAGGCTCCCTCCCCATGGTGCAGATTCCCCTCCTCCCCTCTCTCTCCTCCCCCATTGCCCCCCTGCAGTCTCCCTCCCCCCCAAATGACCCTCTTGCTGCAGGCTTCCCCCCCATTACCCCCCCCCCCGCTTGATGCAGACTCCCCTCCCCCCACGGTAAGCCCTCCCCCACCCAACGTTGCATGTCCTGGTGAAAGCTCCCCTCCCTCCCAGGTTACCCCCGCCCCAGTGCAAGCTCCCCTCCACCCCCAGGTGCATTTTTCCCATTGGTGCAGCGCCCCTTCGGGCCCGCCCCCTCCGCTCAAGCTCCGCCCCCTCCAGTGCAACCCCCCCGGGCTGCACCAGCGGGGCCCGGCGCGCAGGTGAGTTACAGCAGTGGACAGCGCCTGGAGGGTGGGGGGCTGGGGGTAGAAGGGGGAGCTGGGGTGGGAGTTCCGGGTCGGGGTACAGGGCTGGGTGCACAGGGGAGAAGGAGACCACGAGAGGGGAGTGGCAGCATCAGCACCACAGAGCGCCGGGAGGGAGCGCAGGTGAGTGCTCCCCGCTGCGCCAGGGTGGGTGTCCTGAGATGCGGGGATCCGGAGTAGGGGAAGGGGGGGAAGTACAGGGTCCTGGGGTGGGAAGGGACTGGGGGCGCGGGGGAGGCCAGAGATCGGGGAGGGGTCCTGAGGGGCACAGGGTCCTGAAATGGGGGTAGGTGCCGAGGTCTCAGGCTGGGGGGAGTATGGGGAGGGCCCCTAGCTGGGTTAGAGGGGACGTGAGGGGTCCCTGGGCTGGGGGAGTGGGGTATATGCGGGGGTCTCTAGGCAGAGAAGGGAGGGCTATGTGCGGGGGTTCCTAGGTGGCTGGGGGGGAGCATGTGCAGGTTTTCTGGCGTCGGGGAGGGTGTATATGCAGGGGTCCTGGGGTGAAGGGGTTGGAGGTACGTGCAGATGGGGGAGTTATATGTGGGGGCCCCTAGGAAGGGCAAGGGGGGTTATGTGTGGGGGTCTGGTGGTGGAGAAGGGGAGGGGATAGGCGCAGGGTCCCAGGGTGTGTGTGTGTTGGGGGGGAGGGGGATTATGCGGGGGTCCCTAGCTGGGGAAGTGGGTATGTGCGGAAGCTCCTAAGTGGGAGAGGGGGAGGTATGTGGGTCTGGGGGTAGTTGGGGGGAAATACGTGTGAGGGGTCTGAGGTAGGGGAAAGGAGGGTTTGTGGAGGGTTCCTTGGGTACAGAAGGGGGTTGAGGGGGCAGGGCTAGGTGGGGAAGTGGGGTAGGTGCGGGTTTCTTGGGTGGGGAAGGGGGAGGTAGGTGCGGGTGACCCGAGGCAGGGGAGGGGGACCCTGGGCGAGGAAGGGGTGGGTTGCAGGGTGAATGGCGGGGCATAGGGCTGGCTGTATGGGGGGTAGGGAAGGGGAGGTAGATGCGAGAACCCTGTAGTGTGAGGACAGGGGCTTGGGATCCCGAGGTGAGGGCAGATCTTGGCGCTGGACATGGGGGGAAGCTCAGGGCTAGGGGGTTAGAGGTGGAGGTCGGGGAGGTCCTTTGAGTGGCTGAGAGCTCAGGGCTGGTGTGGGGTTGTGGGGGGGGGTGTGTGCCGTGTTTGCGTGTGAGAGCCTGTGTGGACCACTGGTGCCCACTGCTTGTGCCCCCGAGCCCGAGGTGCAAGTGCAATGCTCCGCGCATCTCTTCTTGTGCAGCCTGTGATGTCTGCAGTCAGGTGCGTGCATCATATGCCCTAGCCGGTGTGCAGCACTGAGTGTGAGTGAGTGTGCGTGTGTGCCTGGGATGTGTGCAGGGGCCAGGGTGTGCAGGCCTCTCTGTGCAGTGCCTTGTGGATGCAGTATATGTGTGTGCGCGTGTGTGTGTAGGGGTGGAGGGATGAGTGGGGCTGTGGGGCTGAAGAGAAGTAGGGCGGACTGGCTGGAAGGATGAAGGGAGGGAGGGAAGGAGAGATGGATGCGGTGCTGAGCAGAGAGAGGCAGGGATGGATGCAGAGCCAGGGGAAGAGGCGGAGGAATGGGCAGAAGGACAGAGGGATGCGGGGATGGAAGGAGGAGTTCATTAGGGGCCCTAGTGCCTGGTGTGTGTGTGTGTGTGTGTGTGTGTGTGTACACGCACAGGATCCAGCGCATTGTCACGGGGGAGTGAGAAGGTGTTGCGGGGGGGGGGTCTGTAATATCCAGTGCATGTGTCTGTAACACCCACTGCTTTGTCGTTGTGGTCACTTGTGTGTTGCAGGGTGGGGGTCAACTGTGCTCCCTGTGTGTCACCGAGTCCTGCTTGTGCCTAAAAGCAAACAGCCCGGACGCTGGAGACGCACAAGACTGATGCTCCCCACAGCATCCCCCCCCAATGCACCTCACTGCACAACACACTGCATCCTGCACCCCATTGCAGCCCTACTGCACCCATGACACTGCACTGCACCCATTGCAGCCCCACTGCACCCTGCACCCCACTGCACCCTCACTGAACACTGCAACCCATTGCACTCCCACTGAAACTACATCCACTGCACCTCCATTGCACCTTGCACCTCATTGCACCCCCACTGTACCATTGCACCCCCACTGAACACTGCACCCCATTCCACACCACTGCAAACTACACCCATTGCACCTTGAACCTTATTGCACCCATACTGCACCTTGCACACCCCCACTGGACGCTGCATACTACACCCCCCCAGTGCCCGCCGCCCCCGCTGGTCTCTGCACACATGCACGGGGGGGGGGGGGGGCGCCTCACACGCACCACTGGCCACTGCACACACATGCACACACGCCCCCTGCTGGTTGTTGCAAGCAGGCTCGCTCCAATGTGACACCCCGTTGGACCGCACGCACGCACACACACACACACACCCCTACAGCAGTGTCCGCTGCACACGCGCAAACACATACACACCTCTGGACGCTGCCCCCCCAGCAATCCGCACCTGCTCACGCTCTCTGCGCTCCCTCCCACCCCAGCATGGCTGACACCACAGGGCATGGGGGGGGGGGGGGTGGAGGTTCAGTGCAGCGCCCCAGGATCGGGACCCCCCAGTGCCTGGGCAGCAGGACCCTGCTCCAGCAGAGACGACCGCAGCTCTGCGCAGCCCCTGCCCCGCCGACCCTGCGCCCCACTGCACCCTGCGCCCTCCTGCCTTGTATTCCTCTCTCCCTCCCTCCTTCCATCCCTCTGCGTTCCTCCTTCCTTCCACCACCCCGCCGGCCACTCTTCCGCCCCTTCTTCCTTCCCTGCCTACATCCCTCCATCCTTCTCTTCCTCCCTCCATCCCTCTTTCTAGCCACCCATTCACCCATCCCTCCTTGTATCCCTCCTTCCATCCATCCCCCGCTCTCTCCATCTCTCCATCTCTGCCGCCAGCTCCACGTCCGTCCCTCCTTCCCATTCTCCCATCCCTCCCTTCATTCCTCCGCCTCTCCATCCCCGCAGCCCGCCCGACGATCCTCCAGCCACCCCCCCCCCCCCCCCCGGGGGAGACACTCACTTGCAAGCGAGCCCCTCGCCCGCAGCCGCTGGGGAGCGAAGCGCTCGGCGGTGCCGGGGGCGCTGCCTGGGGCGGTGCGGGCGCGGGGGGGCGCTGGGGCGGGCCGCCCCCGCCGGTGCTGCCTGCGGCTGGGGCCGGTGCTGGCTGCTCCCCCCGGGCTGCGCTGCCGCCGCTGCGGCCCGCGATGACATCAGTGCTGGGGAGGCGGAGCCCGCGCTCCGGTTTGGGGGGCGGGGGATCCGGCCGGCCGAGGGGTGAGGTGCGGGCGTCCTCGGGGACTGGTAGAGGTCAGTGCAGGGGGCTGGCTGTGGGAGGGGGGGACAGTGCCAGGCATCCCCGGGCACCCCCAGTCTCGCCCCCGGGCATCCGATGCCTCCTACAGCCCTGTGCACCTCCACACCCGCCTATTTGCTCCCATGCACACCTATACACCCTACACCCCCTGCACCCATGTGCACCTCCACAGCCCTATACACCCCTATCCACACCTATACACCCTACACCCCATGCGCCTCCATACACCTGTGTGTACCCCCTATTTGCTCCTATGCACCCCCACACCTCTATGCACTTCCATGTCTCCCCTATGCACCCTCTGTATGCCCCCAGATACCTTATACCCCATGCACCCCTGTGCATTCCTTATTTGCTCCCATGCACCCATACAGCCATATGCACCTCCACACATCCTCATGCACCCCCTATTGGCTCACACCCCAGTGCACCTCCATACACCTCACACACATCCCCTATTTGCTTCCATGCACCCCAATACAGCCTACATCTCTGCATACCTTCACACATCCCCATGTACCCCCTATTGGCTCCTATATACCCTACACCCCAATACACCTCTACATATCTGTTATGCATCATATGAACCTCAGAACAACCACTATGCAACTTACTTGCTCCCATACACCCTTTATACACCCTACAACCTCATACATCCCTATATACCTCCATACACCCCTATAAACTCTACATCCCACACCTCCTAGACCAGTGCTTTTCAATTTTTTTTATTTGCAGACTCCTACATTTTTTTAATTAAGGTGCTGACCACTTTGAATTGTAAGTGTGGGTACTGATATACTTTTGGTTGATCATAGTCATCTTTTGCAGGCCCCTTAGACATAGCCTCCAGACCCCCAGGGACCACAGGTTGAAAACCACTACCCTATACACTTCCATACATCCCTATGCACTCCCATTTGCCCCATACACCATCACGCATCCTTATACCACCTACACCCCATACACCCTTGTACACCCCATATATCTCCCATGTTTCCCCATGTATCTCTCTATACCATACACTCCATACTCCCCTTATATACCTCCATACATCTCTTATACACCCCATATACACTCCTTATGCATTCTCATACAGCTCCATACACTCCTATACAACCTATGCCCCTGTACATCCCCATACACCTGTTGTGGACCCTACACTTCTTCACTCCATACACCCCTGTACACCTCCATACACTCCCACTCACTCCCATGCATCACTTAAACACCCCATACACCCTACACTCCGAATACCCCTATACAGCCCCATGCAACAACTATTCACTCCCTTACAACCCTGTACACCAGGGTTTTTCAACCTTTTTGAATCAGTGGACCCCCAGTGGCTAGATATGGAGCAGTGTACCTCTGGCAGCTGGATGTGGACTGGGGTGGGGGAGGTGGCACATGGCTAGATGCACAGTGGGGTGGGGCATGGTGCTTGGCTGGACGTGTAGTGAGGGTGGGGGGGGTGGCGTGAGGCTGAGTGCAGAGTCGTGGCAGCCACCACATGCAAACTTCCCCTGGCCCCTGCACCTGGCCAGGCAGACAGCGCTCCATCTTTGTCCACCCACATGTACCCCCAGCTCCTTCTCAAGTACCCCCAGGGATATGCGTACCCCCGGTTGACAACCCCTGCTGTACACCTTCATATACTCTAATGTATCCTACATCCCATACACCACCTATATACCCCTATACACCCTACACCCGAGACACACCTATACATCCCATACACCCCTATACACCCCAAAACACCCTCTATACATTTCCTATTCAGTCCTATACACTCCCTATGCACCCCCTAGTCTCCTCTATACACTCCTTATTCATCCTCTAACCCTTATACATCCTCATAAACCACTGTGCCCCTCCACACACCCCTAGTCTGCCTCCACACCACATATACCTCTATACAACCCTTCACATCCCCATACACCCATCTGTAACAAGTGGGTCGTCTCGGGCCAGTCTAATCATTGGCCCGCCCACTTGTCTCAGGGCAATCTGTCCACCTGCCTCGCCTGCCATACCTGCCATGTCTTTGATATATCATGATGTTGTTCCCAGGCAGGAGGCTGCCCATTTCATTGCGCTGATGCAAGGGCATATACACAGCTCCAAACCTTCCCTTATTCCATGTTCCATGCCTCACAGCTGGCATCCAAATTCATAAACTTCCCTTGATTCATTTGCTGAACTGTACCATTCGGCCTCATCTGGAAATTCCCTCCCACTGGGGCCTCAGTTCACACCAACTCTGGGATGCTAGCCCTCCTTTTTCTCTCAGGCTCCCTGCCTGGCTCTGGACCATCTTGGTCCCCCACAACCCCATACTGGGGCCTAGTCCCATGCCCCATGCTGGAGCCTCAATCCCACGCCCCTGAAGCCTCAACATGCAGATTCTTCATGAGCCTTAGGCCCCACTTAGTGGACCTGGGTCCTGTCTCAGGCTCTCTTCTCATGGCCTGGACCCTGCCTCAGGCTCCACACAGTTGGTCTTGGCCTTGTGCTTTTCTGTCAGGGTGTGCTCCCTAGCCTTTTCCCTCCATTGGGTACCCGCAAGGCAGCGCAGGCTGAGGGTTTCTGGTGCCCCATACTCATCCTTCACCAGGAGGCCCAGGTATGGCATTCCCTGGAAGCTGCCTTGCCCAAGCAGCCTTACCACACCATCCAACCCAGCAGGGTGTAGTTTTAGGTCTTGCCCCAGGACCAGGAACCTCCTCCATCCCCATAGTATCTACCTTGTATCTCCAAGTTGCTCTGGGAGCAAGAGCTGGCTGGGTGATGTTGCCCTTTGGGCCCCCTTCAGCAACTCCCCGTTCTGTTCTGGGGCCTAGCCTTATACCCAGGCTCCCAGACTTCTGCACCAATCAGGTGGCCTCCTGCCTAACCTGTGACTGCCGGATTGAGCCTGCTCCCACCTGCGGGTTGTTTACTGCTTGCTTCAAACCCCCTTTGTGTGATAGTCACAGCCTGTGTTCTGTTACATACCTCCCCCACTTAACTCAGTATTCCAAGTGGGGATCCCCATGCCTGGCCAGTCAGAAATTCCCATCCAATGAAACAATGTAACAAGTGGGCCATCCCAGGCTGGTCTAGATGTTGGGCCTCCCATTTGTCTCAGGGCAGTCTGCCCACCTGTGTCCCCGTTGATATATCATTATGTTGTTCCCAGGTGAGAAGTTGCCCATTTAACTGTCCCAATGCCAAGGGTATATACATGACTCCGAACCTTCCCTTGTACCGTGTCCCATGCCTTGCAGCTGGCATCCAAAATCACAAACTTCCCCCGCTTCCTTGCTGAGCCGTACCACTCAGCCTTATCCGGACTAGAAATCCCTGTGCCACCTTGGTCCCCCACACCCCCACACTGGGGCCTCAATCACACCCCCACACTAAGGCCTCAACACACAGCTTCTTCTGGGGCTCTCAATCCCACGCCCCTGGAGCCTCAACACCCAGCTCCTTCGTGAGCTTCAGGCCCCACTTTTTTTTTTTCATTAAAGAATTTTTTTGTGTTCCAAGCCAAATCAAGTCCAAATCCATGAGTCAGTCCAGAACTATAAGTGGCTCTACAACTGGCAAACATCTTCCACCCCCACCAAGAGCTTCAGATATTTCCAAAGTCTTTTGACAAGCATCCTATGTGCAGGCCCAAGCCCAGAGTCTTGGGGTTCAAATGCTCCCAAGTTTCACTTGCCCTCAGCCATATGGCCACAGAAGCAAGCTAGGGAGGAGTCTCCCATTTCCATAAAGTGGGCTTTAAGCCCCAACACCTTGGCGGGTACTAAACCATACCAGAAGAACAGTTATCCCAGGGAATGCTTAAGGAAAACTGCCTTCATGGACCCAGATACATGGTGTCATGCTGTTACTTGCCAGGTAAGTATGTAGTATTTCCTGGAAGCTGCTCTGCCACAAGCAGCTCCAATACACCATCCAACCCCAGGACGGTGTAATTTTATGTCATGCCCCAAGTCCAGGAACCTCCTCCATCCTGATAGTTCCTGTCCTGTCCCCCCAAATTGTTCTGGGAGTAGTAGCTGGCCGGGTGATGTTGCCCTTTGGGCCCCCTGCATCAACTGCCTTCTCTGCTCTGGGGCCTAGCCTTATACCCAGGCTCCCAGTCCTCTGCTTTATTTTAAATAAGAAAACACACACACACACACACACACATACACACATCCTCTATCATAAACTTTCCATCACACATCTTAAAAACACATTAAAGAAACCTGTGCTTCCCATTAAAATAAATGCACCCACTCCCCTGCACCCCTACGCATCCACCCTCCACTCTCACCTACTGCAATCGCAGTCCTTTAGTCCAAACCCCATCTGGGGTTTACATTCTCAGTTCATTCACTGTTCTTGTTACTGTCAATGTTGCTGTCACTTCCGCTGCTGCTGATCCTGTTGTAGTTCTTTTCACTCCTTCCAGGTCCAGTTGCATCTCTGTCCTCTTCGATCTCCCTGTCCACTTCCCCTCCCGGGGTTCTTTGAACAACCTGTGCCAGGTGTTGTTTTTCCAGATGAAGTTGGCTGTGACTTTTCCATCCTCACTCACTGATTTCCGGTGGTAGGACTGAAGTTTGCTCAGAAACTTTTTAACAGAGTTTCCTTGAGGTTGGCGTGCCTGTATAACAGGAGGTTCCTGCATTGCCACAGGGTGCTCCCAACACAGGACACAAACTGGTCGAAGTGCATTGTCTGGGACCCCTGCTGCTCAGTCAGGTGTCTGTACGTTGCCATCTCCCTTGTCATCAGCCTGACTCCTGGCACTCTTTCAAGGAGCCAGATTATCTATTTCCACACACCTTTGGCATATGGGCAGTGCCACAGAAGGTGGTCAATGGTCTCTGCTTCTTTTTGCCAGGTCTCCCTGGGGCAATTGGGTCAAATCTCTTGTTCCTCCCTGTACCTCCACACCCCAACTGGGAGTACTCGGTGCACTATCAACCAACTTAAGTCTCTGTGGTCCTTGCAGAGGTCCTTGTAAAAGATCTGGTTCCAGATGGCTTGGCAGTTCTCATCGGGGAGCATCTCCAAGGTTGATAGCCTGTCTCTGGCTCCCAACCCACTGCACCAGTCAGGCAGCTGGCTGCCTAACCCATGACCGCTAGATTGGGCCTGTTCCCACCTGCAGGCTGTTTACTATCGGCTTCAAACCCCTTTGGGTGACAGGCACAAGCTCTGCTTTATGCAGAGGTACACACAAGCATGTAGACACCTGCCTTATGCACTCATGTATGCACTAGCCTTGCATGCTACAGCTTTTCACATGCAGGCACCTACCTTGCACGTATGCACACACACACACATCCGATGGCTTTCTATACACCTGTGCGCAAGCATATGCCAGCTCTGCACGTGCACACACCATGGTTTCATACATGTATCAGGCTTATGCAAACACATACACACACATGTATATATAGACACACACATGTATTTCCCCCTCCCCCCTCAGGTTCAATCCCTCAGCCAAACCCTCACCAACCCCTTAGTGACTCCCAATCCTGCCCCAGGAGCTCTGCTGCTTCCCCCCACTCCACTTCATAGCATTTACCCCTCTGAGGGTACCAAATTGGAGTGAATGTAGAGCAGCTCCCCTCATCCCACCCACCCCCTGCCCTGAATCACTCTGCCCTGCTGGTCTGCTGGCACTGGGGGAACTCAGGTCTTCAGGGCCATGCACCCCCCTCCCAACCCCATGTCTTCCCCTTGCCTAGGGTCCCCTTCCCTGTTCATGGGGGAAGATTCAGAAATCCAGGACCCTGATGGTCTGATCAGGCCCTATATGGGGATAGAGACCGGGGGAAGCAAAGTCAGCGTGGGCACCTCAGTGAGTGGGACATGCAGGTGCATGGACAAGACGTGGGTTTGCTCAGGGTGTGGGGGGCAGAGGGTGCTTAGCTGCCTGCAGTATCATTGCTGCCATGTCTCCAAACACCACCCCCTGCAACTCCCAGCCCCCAGCTCTTCTCCATCTCCTAGTTCCCCACACGGCTTCCAGCCTGTTAAGACTTTGTGGACTCCCCTTTAGCTGAGTCTCTCTGAACTGGTGCCAAGCTGTTAACAAGATCCCTATTGTGCCATAACCCTAGTCACCATGACAGCTCCATCGCTTCAGCCCCCAGCCCTCAGATTCCCGGCCTGCTGGGCCCCAGAGCCCCCATCTCTGCTCCCCATGGTGATACCCACATCCACCCACACTTCCTCCCCCTGGTTCCTCTCAGAGACCTGCCCCATTTCTCTGCAGCCCCAGACCCAGCCTGGCCTCAGGACACATTTGTCCTTAGTGCCAATGCCTGAGGGCCCAGCCTAGCAGCTATGTAGCTGCAGGCCCAACATCATGAAGGCCCTCACTGCCTGCAGGGAGCTTCAGACCTGGGGAGGGGAAAACCATTAGATTTGGGGTGGGAGCCCCTTGGGGAGCAGCAGGTGCCTGCTGTGTGCCCCCCCATCCCAGAGCTCCCACCTCATCTGCTGTGAGGGGCAGGGTGACTTGTGGTGCCTCACACAGAAGTGCCACCAGGCCATATGCCACAGAGTCCCTTGTGCCCTCCCCGAGCAAAGCAACACAAGCCCTGGCCTTCACAGACACCTGCCGTACCCCATCTGGGACCACAGCCCTCACCTACACTGTGGGACCTTGCTTTATTCATTCACTTGATTGACCCCAGGCCTAGTCCTGTAGGCCCCAGTGCTGAGCTGTACGGGATGGGGCGGCAGGGTGGGGAGAGGAACTAGGTGAGGGAGAAGGGTGTTTGCATTTGGCATGGGGGAACCAGGGATAAAACTCCATGGTCAATGCCAGTGTCCAGAGAGTGACCCCCACAATAGCCCAATCCCCTCCCAGAGTGGGACACAACTCAGGTAACCAAGCTCCCCGACCGCTCCAGCTCCAACCCCTCAGGCCCCAGTCCCTTTCCAGAGCTGGAATATAACCCAGGTGTCCTGGCTCCCTGCCCCTGCTGGTATAAGCTACCAGACCCCACGCCTTCCCAAAGCTGGTCAAAACCTGGGAGTCCTGGCATCCAGCCCCACTGCTCTAACTCACTAGACCAGGGATGGGCAAAATACAGCCTGAAGGTCAGATCCAGTTCCAGTTCCTGGCCACCTTCCACACACTTCACCTGCTCAGCAGGATGAGCAGCCACCTGCAGGTGCTGAGTAGGTGGAAGGCAGCTGGGAGCTGGAGCTGGAACCCTGGGTGCTAGGGCAGGTGCTGCCTGGCTGCAGCGCCCCCTCAACCTGAAGTGGCACAGCAGGGGCAGAAGGAGGAGGAGGAGCTGCTGGAGGGAGCCAAGCAGCACTCGGGCAGCTGCAGCTGCTTTGGGAGCAGCCCTGCTGGGAAGCTGTGCATGCTGACTGGGGCTGGGGCTGGAGCTGGGGCAGAGGCGTGGGCTAGTGGGTATGGGTAGGAGCAGGCGGGTCTCAGCCCCATGCAGAGAAACGGGTGGCAGCCGTGGACCACAGTGCTTTGGCAAGCCCCCCAGCCAGTTCCTGGGACCTAGTGCCCAGGGAGCACCTCCTCTCCCCCCCACCCTCACAATATACAAGAGTATGACACTTTGAGCTATTATGCAATCACATCTATATCCTCTACTCAAAAAAACAAATCAGGGCAAAAAATATTTTTTTTTAAATAAAATTACAATATGTTACAGTAGATGTTTGATTTTTAGTCTATGATTTTTTTTATCTGTAATATGTTAGAATGATTCCTTCTGAAAGATGTTGCATGTGCAGCCCTCAACAGCTCACCACAAGTCGTTAAGAGGCCCTCCAGCTGAAATAACTGCCCACCCTTGCATCAGACCCTCTTTCAATTTCCAGAGCTGCAAGAGAACTCGGGCATCCTGGCTCTCTACCCTCACCCTCCCTGGTTTAACACACCAGACCCCACTTCCCTCCTAGAGTCCCCTGCCCCCTGAACTGTATGATTTAATTCATTAGACACTTTTTCCAGAGCTGCAATAGAACCCAGGAGTCCTGGCACCCAGCCCCCTGCTCTAATCCATCAGACCCCATTCCCCTCCCAGAACTGGGGTAAAACCAGCCCCTTTGCTGAAGCCCACTACACCCTTTCCTACTGCCAGAGCTGCGATAGAACCCAGGCATCCTGTGGCCCCACACAGCCCCTCTGAGTCTTGTGTGATGTGTGGAGGTGCCTGGGGCTGGGCTGGGCCCCTCTTGCATGGAGCCTGGGGCAGGTGGGGAGCTCACTTGGCTTGAGCCAGCCCGACGCGGTTGTGGTCCCTGTCGTAGACAGAGTAGTAGTTGACAAGAAACACGTCACCCAGGATCCAGAGGGGCCCGGCGGGGGCTGGGATGTCCAGGGATGTGAGCCCACTGATGCAGATGTCTATTCCCACCTGGGTCACCTGAAGGAGGATGGGGTCAGACAGGGCTTGGCAATGGCCCCTCATCTGCCCCAGCTGGTCCCAGTGTGTCTTCCCCTTCCCCTGCCCCATGCCCACCCCCAAGTTCCAGCTAAGCCCAGAGCCCCCATCCCACTCCAAGCCCAGCCCCAGCTGGCCCCCAATTACAGAAGCCCTCCCCCAGCCCAGGCCCCCACCAGCCCCAAACCCACCCCAACCCCAGAATTCCTTCCTTCCAGGATAAGCCCAGGCCCAGGTCCCAGCTAGCTCCAGCACCCAGTCAATCCCAGTGCAGCCCCAGACAAACTCAGCCTCCCCTAGTTCCAGTGCTCAAGCCCCTTCCCCACTGTCCCAGCCAGCCTGAGCCCATCCTGAGTCCCAGGTCTGGGGCTCCCATGGTGCGGTGCCCACCTGGAGCACATACTGCTCTGCCATCAGGTTGAAGCCCTTCCCTGCAATGTTGAAGGTGATGTTGGGCATATCCGGGATCTTGTCACAGTCAATGATGTACTGCAGAGGGCACCAAGGGGGAGGCTTAGTGCTGTGTACCCCCACCCGGGTCTGCTGCCCACTCCAGAGCATAGGGGCAGTGTCAGGAGAACCCAGGCATCTGGGCTTCCAGCCCTATCCCTTTTCTAACCTACCAGACTTGACTCCCAAGAGCCAGAAGAGTCTCTCAGCCTCCCCTGCTCTAAACCATCAGATCCCACTCCTCACCCGGAGCTGGGGTAGAACCCAGGCATCCCAGCTCCCAGCCCCCTGCTCCAATCCATCAGACCCCAATCCCGCCGAGCTGGGAAAGAATCCAAGTGTCTTGGCTCCCAGCCCCTCCCGCCCTGCCCCCCTGAAAGAGCCCAGGTGCCTGGCCTCTTACCTGCCCCCCAAAAGAGCTGGTGACCCCCAGCATTTCATGTAGGGCCTTGATGTCCTTGCTGGGGCCAGTGATGAGTGATGTCCCTGTGTCCAAGATGGCTTCACAGCCCTCTGTACACAGTGTCTTTGCATCACGGTCCTTTGTCTTTCCCAATATTATGCTGTGGAGAGGGGCACTGGAGTGAGGGTGACTGGGCTGGGGGAAAGCATTCTGGGGATGGGGGGTTTAGAGGTAGATTCAGGGTTCAGGGGGAGCTACAGAAGACGGGGAAGTTCAAGGGGCAGGGAGACTTGGTGCTCAGAGATGAAGACATGGGGAAGGATGTGCTATGGGATTTGGGCACAGGGAGATGGGGCGATGGGGTACACAGAGGTTTGGGTTTCAAACCTCTATGGCCAACACTGGGCCAATACTGGGGGTACAGAGAGACTCAGGGCACAGGGAAGTGGAGTTTTGGGTGGCAGGGGATAGGCCTCAGGTTGAGGATATGGTGTGGGTGCTGCATGGGCCTTTGGGCTGTGGCAGGGTTAGGGTGTTTCAGGGTGGCAGGGTACAGAGAAGCAAATGAGGTTTGGGGGTGCAGGGGACTGGGGTCAGGGGAACTCACTTGTTCATGAGCACCTGCCAGTATGCCTTGCGGGATACCGGGATGTAGTGCAGATCCCCTTTGTACCGCTCCTTGTTGATGCCTCCTAGGAGAAGCTCCCCCCCAACATTGTCGGATGAGTTCCTGCTGAACAGAGGGGGAGGGTTGGGGTGGTGGTGGTTTGAGACCTCACCTGAAGGGAGCCAGGGAGGGGCATGGAGGAAGAAGCACAGGTCTCGAGCTGGGGGAGGGGCTGTGGCTGGGGGCTCTGGAGATGCGGAGGGCAGAAGGGATAGGGAGTGTTTGAGTAAAAAAAAGAGAGGTCAGGGCATATGGAATTGGGTGATGAGGGGCTGCTAGGCTGGCCCAGGTCTTGGGAGATGAAGACCTTTCATGGGGGTTGGATGTAGAGTGGATCATTGAGTTCGGGGGGAGCTGAGGAGGGTCTGGGTGTTTCAGAGGAAGCTGAGGGGGTTGTAGATATATTAGGGGCCTAGTACTATGGGGAGGAAGGCTGCAGAGGGAAGCAGCAGAGGGGTCAGGCTGT